>NC_091830.1:16983975-17308269 GCF_038994185.2 Dermacentor albipictus | reverse complement strand
CCCTGAAGAGCAGCCCTTCGCGTACTCGTCTCCTTTTTTTTTCTTTTTAATTCTGTACGTCTGCATTTCTATACGTTACTCGACAAACTTACAGCTGCATTGAATGCAGGAGGCTCGCACAAAAGCTCTAACGAATAAAACAAGCAGGAGAATGAGAGAGAGAGAGAAAAAAAAAGTAGTAGCAACACTGCAACGCGGTGCTCGCGAAAGTGCCTCGAAGAATGCCATTCTTCCCTCGCATGCCTTGGCGCCCATTGTTATCTCGGCGGCCGCTCTGAAAGCGAGCTCCGGCGGAAAATGCTTCGCCAAGATAACATTGCAAAACTCTAGACGTTTAGGTGCCCGTAAAGTTGGAGTATATTAAAGCACCCCCCCCCCCCCCCCCCCATGCACCTCAGTTCTTTTCCGAGGCTACGAAGAATGCTTGTTTTTTGTTGTTGTTTTATCCCTTCGGCAACCATTCGACATTTAATTGCTAAATGCTGCGGTCACTGTGAAATGAGTGTTGCGGTAAGCTCACTGTGGGGAAAATGTATTGAGCCCTACCTATACAGTCGCGCTTGCGAACTTTCTGATGTAGCAGCCTGTTTTTTTTTTTTGCGAAAGAAATTATATAGACACTCCAGGCAAAGTTTCGCCGTCACCGTGATGTTTAGCATATATTTATCTGTGTGTATTCTATACTTTATCTATGCCGTATGTACAAGCTAGATGTTGTACTACATAGATGTTGTACTAACATACAGAACTGCATACGTTTCAATAAAGAAAAAGCTCAAAACGAGTATCCGAACCACATAACTTATGATACACACGACTTGGAGCCACTGGGTTTCTTGCACTCAGTCTGTGCTGGTCTTCAATTAACCACTAGGGCCAGTAATTGTGTGCCGCTCTCAAATGAACATCTCTGAAGCCAACTAGGTGACTAGGTATATGTGCCTCTGGGAACGTGCAGCTCTACAGCGACGAAAACGATCCGTTAAAATCTATTCCATGCTTAGCGGAATGAAACTCACGTCACAGAGGTTCCTGAAGGATATGCAGCAGTCCGACGCTTATGCAGGCTGTACCACAATTTCGTTGGCTATGTGCCACTTTCCAGTGAACGCCTTTCAGGCTAGCGCTTTAGCGAGCCTGTGCCATGAATGGACGGGTTCTGTCATCATCATCATCATCATTAGCTTGGTTACGCCCACTGCAGGGCAAAGGCCTCTCCCATATTTCTCCAACAACCCGGTCATGTACTAATTGTGGCCATGCCCGTCCCTGCAAACTTCTTAATCTCATCCGCCCACCTAACTTCTGCCGTCCCCTGCTACGCTTCCCTTCCCTTGGAACCCAGTGCGTAACCCTTAATGACCATCGGTTATCTTCCCTCCTCTTACATGTCCTGCCATGCCCATTTTCTTTTTCTTGATTTCAACTAAGATGTCATTAACTCGCGTTTGTTCCCTCACCCAATCTGCTCTTTCTTATCCCTTAACGTTACACTTATCATTCTTCTTTCCATAGCTCGTTGCGTCGTCCTCAATTTGAGTAGAACCCTTTTCGTAAGCCTCCAGGTTTCTGGGTTCTGTGACGCTCTTCAAAGGACCTCTCGCCGAGAACGGGTCACTCAGTATGTTCCACTGAATGGGCGCCAATCGAGGGCACAATTATCGGCGTTCGGAGGCACCGGCGCGCCACGCTTCTAATCTCGGAGGCCACGCTAGAAGTTCTAGGCAGCGCCACTAGATAGCGCAGCGCGTCCAGAGAGAAGCGTGAGAAAAGAGCCCGGTTGCCGCGTGACGAGTTTCTCGGCGCTCGCACGCCCCGGGGCGCCGTGCATTTCGGAGGCAACGCGCAGGCTTCGATGCGGCGTCGCTAGGTGGCGCCGAGTGTTCTTTCGAAGCGCGTAAGAAGAGTGCCGCAACAGTGCATACATAATTCGACGGTGGCAATACGTTGATTGATATTGATATTGATTCAGTACTGAATGCTTCGCCGTCGACAGACATCGTGAGATGGGTTCTGCGGAATTTATTACTGTTATATCCTTCCAATAATTCCGCTACGATCTGCTGCCCCCACCATTGCACCTGACGCGCAAGAAAAGTGGGAGCACTTGCGCGTGCCACTTTGCGTGCAGAACTTCCCTGCACTAAATACATCGTTTGCTTGTTCCTTTGTTCGTTCGTTTTGTTGCTTACTTGACTATCAATTTTTTTTTCATTTCTCTTTTTTTTTACCCTTGACTCTTTCATGTTTAATTAAACATCCTGGAGGACACACTTTCTTAGCAATACTAACCCTCCGCGGACTCTTCAACCTAGTTACGAGGAAAGATGCACTTCTTAGTACGCGCTCGCAGAAGAGCTTGGGTTAACATAAGCGACGGACGCGCTGTAAGGGCGAATTACAAGAGGGCCTCTCTTCTTTGAAGTCGCCGCGCACCTTCGCATACTTGGATCTTGCACGCTACCGCCAACGTCTCCGGTGAAGCGGACGTTTTACCTTCCACCCTTCACATTTCTACTTTCAGAAGGTAACTTGGCGCTCAAGCCCGCAGCTCATTTATTCGGAGCTTCGATGAGGCAGCGTCTATAATTTGGCGAACAACGCCGGAGCCACATGTAACTACGGTACTGCGTCTGACTTAAAGCGTGCAGTGACGCCAAAGCTATAGGGCTTGGGTCAGCCGAATAGAAAAAAAAGTAAGTCTTACCTGCATCGCCACCTTCTGGTCGCACATATTGTGCGACGCCGACTGAATCGAAGCCTCATGGATATATCTGTCATGCACAATTGGAGTTTGTTGTACGAATATATGTAGTTACGTGTTGTGTTATGTAGTTAAACGTTCATACGTTATGCGTCGCGTCTTGCGAAAATGCGACCGTCTATTCGTGTTCTAGGACTCTTTTACGTGCTTTCTCTTATTCACGAAGCTTGGTTTGACTAGCTACGTTTGCGTGAACCCCATGAAGTCGGGTCGAATCGGTTCGTCGGGCTGAAATCCTGCCGTCGCAGGTTCATGTAAACGTTAGCGGGTCGCGTTGAGCGAACATCGAGGCGATGCTCTCTCAACTTGCCTGCAACGCGTGGGTTGACTCGTTTAAACCTCGTGGCAGTATGCATGCAAACGCGGTCGGGTTGGCCTTGGTCAACTACACTTCCGACTCGACCCGTTCGCATCAAGTTCATGTAAACCAAGCTTAGGAGTGTTCTTGCAGCCGGGCCACTACTGTGTCTTCCTTTATTATAGTGTGTTAACAATGCAAGTGTTCGTGCTCTTAGAGGACGTTCAGTGTGTCTCAGTGTTCTAAGCGCATTTATTTTATTCATTTATTCTTAGTTGCTTACCCTGCAACGAAGGGCATCCGGATGCACTAAAAACGCCAACCTCTCTTTAAGCTCACATCAATAATTAGGACAACAACAACAAAAAAAGGCTTAGCAGCGCGCAATGGGCGGATTAATCGTCCCTTTCTCAGGAACACGCAGTCGGTTCTCGTTTACTGATTGGCTGCCACGAACCTTAGTATTCGCTGCACTGCATCGATCTAGTGAGACGGAGTTATAGACAAGCCACACAGAAGAAGTAGGCAAATTCTAACCGTCCGCACGTATATATCGTCCGAGTCTTTAGAGCTTTGTTCAAGCGTACAAGTGTAGACGAGTGGATGAAAGAATAAAGCACGTACCCGGGGTTAACGACCCCAGGCGCCGTCGCGACGTCCTTTCTTGGTGCTTAGTACATGCAGGCTCTCAGACGCGCCGACATCAATGACGCCGCCCATGTACACCTCCGGCGAATCCATGCCCAAGCAAACGCTTGCAAAAGTGCCGTCGACGATGGCTTGGGAGTCTCTGGACGGCGGCGGGGCATTGAGCGGGCGGTCGACTGTATACGAGAGCACTCGACTTGGTTGCCTCTCCGCGGGCTATGGTGCTTACCCTTCGATAGAGGCGGCAGCTATACGCTGGGCGCTCAAAGCGGAAGAACGAGGGAGACTGTGTGCACGTATTTAGCGTCCCTGCAGCTATAGCGAACTCTCGTGGGAGACGCGTGCCTCGTGGAAGGAGTTGGGCGCAGTGTCTCGTTCTGCGCAGCTGACGCTGTTCTACTGAGAAAGGAGGAGGCTATTGGACGTATACATTTCAATTACATTGGTTGGCGATGTAATTATACGCACCACCGCACCAGAATTCTTTGTCCTGGTCATTGGCGCCCCCCCCCCCCCCTTGACACTCACGTCCAATCACGCTCACCGGAAAATAGGTGTGAGTGAGAACGAGCTGTGTGGCCGTGGGTGACTAGGCCAGGCGATGCTTTTTAATGCGTAAGTATTCTTTCGCCAGCTCCCCACGCCTCTCACGCGACTGGTTAACGCCTCTTATTTGCACAAAAATACGTATTTTGCAAAGTTAAGACATTTAATCGTTATAATAACGTAAATTAAATGATTGGTTGATTTATAAGCGATAAGGAATATGTTAAACAAAAACTAAAAACGAGAACGAGTATACTCATATAGATACATAGGGTTCCATTGAAAATACGTTGGGAAGGTTGTGGTAGGGGTAGGCCAAATGAAATTTGGGGGTGGGCCAACTTGAAATTTGGCGGTGGGCATGCAGCGCAGAAAACGCGCGGGCAGAGCAAAGGAACACCAGACCGGACGATCGTAAATTAAATTTGGACGTGAGCCAAGTTAAATTTGAGGGCGGGTCAACTCGAAATTTTCGCGTGGGCAAAATTACATTTGGGGTAGGCAAATGGAACTTTGGAGGTGGGCAGAATGAAACTTGGGGGTGGGCGAAGTTGTAATTCGCAAGTGGGAAAACTTCAATTTGGGAGGGGACCTGCTTGAAATTTGAGGGCGAACTGACTTGAAATTTGCATGTAAAACAACTTAAATTTCGGGGTGGGTCCACGTGAAGTTTGTGGTGGGGGGGGGGGGGGGGCAACTGAAATTTGAGGGTGGGCCAACTTGAAATGAGGGGTTGGCACAACTAAAATGCGGGCTTGGGCCAACTGTAAATTTGGGGGTGGATCTACTTTGGGTGTGGGCTAACTTTATATTTGAAGTGGCGCAATTATCTGTTTGAACGCTGCTGAGCATCCTGCCAGTTATCAACACCTTGCGGGCAGACCGGCACGTTGAGGCGCTTGGCGCGCCTTCATTGGACCTTACAGAGGCGTAGCTAGAACGCAGGCGAAAGATTGCGCGGACAAGGAACACGCGCATAACACTATGGTGACGTGGCGTCGTGACGTCGTGACGTGACGTGGCATAACACTAGCTATGGTGACGTGGCGTCGCAGCGATGCACTCTCCCCTCATGCAACGCCTCACGCACTGCTGCAGCACCTAGTGTTCCCTTTCACCAGCTGGGCTCCGTCGGGGTGCGCTCGTGCCCCGCGTTGTATGCCCTTATTCTATACTCGGGCGATTGCCGAGTGAAACGGCTTGACAGGACATTGCGTAACGTCTTTAGAAGTAATCAGTGCCTATGTCACCTGACTGTTGTTTATCTCACAGCTTTGTGTGTTAGTGTATAGTGTGTGTGTGTATGTTGTGTGTTAGTGTGTAGTGTTGTGTGTTTGTGTGTTAGTGTAACAGCTTTGTGTGTGTTTGTGTGTTATCTAACAGCTTTGTTTGTTGTGCTTTATACTGTTGCGAGGAAAGCATATGTCGCCTTGAAGAAGACAAGTCCACTTGTCGAAACGTTGGCTCCTGCATTCACCGTCTTTTCTCTAGCTTTGTGTGTGGTTGTACATCGTCTTTTTTCTTTTCACTTTCTTAATTTGTGTTCTGCGCTTTTTTTTTCTATTTCCGGCATTTCGAAATGTTGAACCTGTCACCGTACTTCTGAATTCTAGCCCCTCCTGCTTGGGCCTTCTGGCCTGCAGTATTAAAAAAAAATTAATAAATATGAGTGAAATATACCAGACACGCTAGAACTCTCTGTTACCGTCTCCTACAATCACAGTCAGCAAAAACCTACTCTCCTTTCTTTCTGTATCTCTACTTCGTTATCACTCTACCTCCCCCTCCCCTCTTTCCCCAGCGTAGGGTAGCAAACCGGATCTTCCCCTCTGGTTAACATCCCTGCCGTTCCCCTTATTCCTCCGTCTCTCTCTCTGTTACCGTCTCCTACAATCACAGTCAGCAAAAACCTACGCTCCTTTCCTTCTTCATCTCTACTTTGTTATCACTTTAGCTCCCCTTCCCCTCTTTCCCCAGCGTAGGGTAGCAAACCGGATCTTCCCCTCTGGTTAACATCCCTGCCGTTCCCCTTATTCCTCCGTCTCTCTCTCTGTTACCGTCTCCTACAATCACAGTCAGCAAAAAACTACGCTCCTTTCTTTCTTTATCTTTACTTTGTTATCACTTTACCTCCCCTTGCCCTCTCTCCCCAGCGTAGGGCGGCAAACCGGGTCTTCCCCTCTGGTTAACCTCCCTGCCTTTCCCCTTTCCTCTGTCTCTCTCTCTCTCTCTCTGTCACCGTCTCCGAGCGTGCATTCGTCGAGTTCGTCGTGGCTGTAGTTGCACCGAGCCTAACTAATGGAGCGGTACATAGCCGTCCCACGTTGCATTAAGGTCGGCACAACCTTCGTCTACATCACTGCTTAGCCGCTTTGATCGCCTCTGGGCGTCTGCGAGCAGCTCTACATGTATGCCCCCTAGGGGCGGCGTGCCACCGGGAGACGTCTTCGACGCTGCTCCGCAAATGCTCTTACGGTTGTGTCGTCGGCCTGATTGCTCCCCGTAGTGCGAGCGGCAATGTCTCCCTGCGCAAGCCGTCCACTGAAAGAGAAGGCGTGGCGAGAGCGTCGCGGTGACGTCGGTGACCATTATGCAAATCGCCTTCTCGGATACGACTTCGGTGCTTCGGCTAAGAGCGCGATTTGGTTATGAAATCGTTTTGCCCTGAAATGAAATAAAGGGGCTTTTCGTTTGACTCGAAGGTTCCCGTGGCTTGCAGAAAACGAATGTTTGCAACATTTGTTGCCTTTATATATATATATATATATATATATATATATATATATATATATATATATATATATATATATATATATATATATATATATATATATATATATATGTATATATATAATACTGCTGCGAAGGCTGAGAGTAAATTCTGTGTCGTAGTTCGAGCCGTAATTCCAGCGCGATGTAGTGGTGTGTACATGCTTGCGTACGAGTGCAGGCGGAGATTCCTGGCCGGTCAATCGAAAATTTACTTTTCTTCTTCTTTTTGTTTAAGAGCTTTTATGTGGTTGTGGTTTAGCTGCTATCGAAAAGCAACAACTCCCACTTATCCGAGAGGCCACTGCAAGCGATCGACGCCTCCCCGAGGCCCATCGTAACGCTAAACGCGGCCATGCCGGCACAGTAGTGTGTAAACGGCGATTACCGAGCCAGCACGTGGGCAGCCGCTCAGGGAAAAACGCGCCCTGCTCCCAAAGAAAGTTATAGGCGTTTGAAAAAGAAAACTGTTTCGTAAAACACATTTTTACTTGCCCGTATTTCGGTGTGTGCTCTGAATATCGCGCTCACGTTTCTATATTATGCTTGCCATCCCTCCGGCTTTTGTATTATCCTTCATAGCGCCTTTCGTATTGAATAGCTGATGATTTGGATGGTGATTAGACGTTTCCTGATAGCGGGTGGGGAAACCGGCCAAATTTTCTCGGGTGGCTACCGGGGCGCCATCTGTACGACGAACTCGGCGACTGTCAGATTGGGGTGCTTCACGTCCACACCACTGTGTCTTCTTGCGTTTTGTACAAATAATAAATAACAAATAATAATAATAATAACTTATTAGCTGGCTACTAGGAGCAAGGAATTGCGAAACTACCCATCTCGGAGCTACATATGACACTTAACAGTCTTCAGACAAAACGCTTCGCGAACGAGTGCGAAAACACTGGTACAATGCGGTTGCTTATACCTGCGCGCGCGGTCGCTCAGTGGCTACATGGAGAAATACGATGGTGAGCACGCAAGGTTAAGGGTTGGAACCCGATCGCGGCGGCTGCATTCCGATGTACGGCGAAACGCAAGAACGCTCGCGCACCGTTCAGAACCCCAAGTGGTCGGAATTGTTCCGCAGTCCTCCACAACGCCATGCCTCGTGATCAGAACGCGGTTCTGGCACGTAAGACCACATAATTTCGTTTATATCTAAAAGACCGACTCTGTTCGAAAACGTAACCGTGAAGGAGGACCGTTCACGTTTCTGCGTGAGGTTAATCAACGTATATAAATGCCAACGCTCGCCCCGCGATCAGACTAACCAGAACAGCACCGTTGCCCGAAGACCCCCCCCCCCCTCTCGCCCCGCAAGAAATACCTATACTGCGGCGATAGAAAATCGGCGCGAAACAGAGATCCGGCACGACGCATGCATAAACGCCGCCGCCACGGACGACGACGAACGACCGAGGCTATCGAAGAAGCGCGCGCGCGTCCATATATATAAGGCGGCTCTCGACCGGAGAAACGGTAAGGGATCGCCGCCTCCAGACTGCAGCTCCAGAGCCACGAGCCGCTGCTGAGGCCTCGGTTATTTGCATATCACTATTGAATATTTCGCCCCGCCGTACGCTTCCCACTTCTGCAGCCACTGCTGCCCCCCCCCACCCCTCCGCCCGTGCGTGCGTGTGTTCGTGCGCTTGAGTGAGCGTGCCAATCGATGCAATAGAAGGCTCGGCGAAATGGGGAGACTGCAGAAAAAGAGGTATAACGTGGACACCACCGATCTCGGCTCCGAGCAGAGAACCCCGTTGCAGTGGAACCGTCGCATGCTCCCGTTGTACCTTCCACACGCACACACTCACGCATTCACGCACATACAAGTGCGGGAGCGCACACGTAAAAACAGGCGAGCTCACACACGCACGCGCACGCACGCACACGGGCACCCGAACAAGCACCGCTCCTGAGCCGTGCGCCGACCTGCAGGCGGAAGAAGAGGTGCTTCCGAGTCGCCCGCTCGGCCAACTCGGGATGAAATTCGTATTCGCTCGCTCGGCTTAGCCCTCCTTCCAGTTCGCCAGCGCCTCGCGACCAGGCGGTGCGGCGGAATATCTTAGGCAGGCTTTCGGGGCCGGCCCGCGCCACCCCTGCGCGGCCGGTGTCCGGGAAACGCCTATGTGTGCTTCCTCGCGCCATGATAGCATAACACAGAGTGAAAAAAAAAAAAGGCTGTTAAAGTGAGCAGTACTATATAACGTATGCAGAAGGGGTGCCATTCGAGTGCGGAATGTCTCCCGCGCGTTTTCCCACGCTACCCCGAACCTCCGCTCACGTGATGCGACGATCTCCTCTGGGTCTCTTGTATGGCTAACGTCGCGCAAACCCAACCGCGCACTCGGACGGCTCCATGCCCACTCCCTCTCTCTCTTTCATATTTCACTCGGAATTGAAAACCAGAGTTTTACCCACCGGCCATCCCGTTATGACGGCTGCGTCCTTGAAAACCTCTGGCTTCGACGTTCTCACGACAGCGCTTTGAAACGTCGCGTGGGCGCAAGCGCGAACTGATGTGCCAGTATAGTACAGGGGGCGCGCACATCGCGCCTCTTACTACATTCGCGCCCTCCCACACCACTGTGGGTGACTGTCTCGGAGCAACAGAAGCTAATGTGGCGTAACGTCGAAAGGAGCAATCGTGAAATAAAAAAAAAAAGCGCAGTTTCACCCGAAATGCGAAGGATCGATTGCGATAACAAATTAGTGGACGGCTATACGAAGTAAGGATAGCAGTTTTATCGGCCGTACAAACTTGTAAACATAGGCGTACTGACTAAATTAACAAGCATGGCGTCACACGCGCACGACCAAACATGAGAAGATAAAACCAAACATAAGACATAAGTCTTTAGTATTGTTTAGTATTTGTACTGGAGTGGCAACATTATTTTTCATTGTTTATTGAAGAAACTGTATCGTTTGTTTTTTTCTAATATGTACACTCCTGACCTTGTTATGTTGTACAATGCTTTTAATACTTGTATAAGATAGGCATATATTTTTTCACTGTCAATTAATAATGTATATCCATTATGTTTTTATATGTTCTATATACTCTGGTAATCTTGTTGTAACGCCCCCCCTTACCCAATGCCTCATACGAGGCCTGTAAGGACATTGTTAAATAAATAAGATTTCACTCGATGACCGCGGAAATTCGCTGTCAGAACGCTGGGGTGAGGAAGCGCGGCAGCAGCAGCGAGCGAACTGACCTTCGTGCAGATTCTCGCATCAACGCGAAGCCGCGAGAACACCGCACAGTGGACTGTGTTCCCGTTGCTGATAGCTTGCAAGATACAGTGGCATGGGCGGGCGGGCGTGTGCGGCCGCCCGGGCTACTCAGAATAGAACGCCCTCCCCCTCCATACCCTCCCCCCGGAGCCCCGCGAGCAGGTTGAGCCGCGATCGCAGGCTCACCTTCACACGCTTTCACTTGCACATATATCACACGGCACGCGGTGATGATTTTATCGCCCTTGAACTTCATGCGAAACCTCACGGCGACGGCAAAAATGCGCTTGAAGTGTCCGTATAATAGCTATCACATGTAATCAAAGCAAACGCGGCAACGGCCATGAGCTCGCGCCATGATTCCCTCGCGGTTGCATATATCAAGTGACAGCTAATCATTATACATTTTTTTATGAAGCCTTGTCCTAATTCATGATACCGAGACAATGTCCTGAAAGCGCCTAAAGCTTTGCATGACCTCCAAAATTGGTGCGTTCCGCTGTCACAACAAAGCTGCGCCTCGTCCTCTCGAAGGCCATGTTTTTGGCGTTCTCCGTGCCAAATGAGCGACAGGCGACGCAAAGGTTGCCGTATTCTTAGATACCGCCTATAGTGTGGACTGGCTGACGTTGGCAGTGGAACCGCGGATCGCTTCGCAGCGGAGAGTTGCGCATCACTTGAATCTTGCTTTTGCAAGCACTGATTTGTATCTCTGTACTTAATTGAATAGAGGTTGCATTGTTCATGCTGTGCTCAACAAACGTTTTAATTCAAAACCTTCTTTTCTTTCTCGGCATTTAAAACGTTGTATACAGTTGTGCATACTGGCATCGAGAGTGTTGCGCAATAATGTTGCGCAACACAGTTACTTTTTTTTTTCTTTTTTTCCTTTTTTTTTGAGGTGACAGAGTGTTGACAAACTGTCGCTCAATTCGCCAGCAACGTGTATGTGCTAGAATTTGTTGTACCCAAGTGTGAGAGGTCCGCCGACAGTGACTTTCTCGTACAGTCGTCGGCAACGCTGGTGGACTTTTTGATTAATGTAAATCGGGCGCTAAGTTCAGGTCGTACGGCACGGATGACTTTTTCGATTGAGTTGAAGCGAAAATAAAGTGAGTTGGTATGTGTTGTACGTTCTAAAAAAAAAAGCAGCGCGAACGATACAACTGGGGTAAATATTAACAGAAATGACGATCACTGAATAACAACATTTTTGATCGGCCTAGGATGCGCTACCTAAAGAATGCTTTGTACTTCTTTCACAGCTAAGCCGATGTGCGGCATCTTCTTTTCTAGATGTCCTTCAATCTGTCTGTCCATAATAAGCTGTTTCTCTTGCTTTTTCTTTTCCTCTCTCTCTGTTATCAGTATCCATACAAGGGCGCAAAGAGGCGCTTGGAGGAGCCACGTCACAGAAGTTTATAGGATTCATGCTAGTAGTTGAATCCCAGGATCAAAATAGAATCACCCAAGATGTGGGAAGTTTTCAGGTGAGTACTACTCCCTTTCCCGACAGAAACACTGTCAAGCAGTATTCCGTTGTCTGGCACTATGCTGATGTGACACTCGTCTTGGAAAGAAAGAAAGAAAGAAAGAAAGAAAGAAAGAAAGAAAGAAAGAAAGAAAGAAAGAAAGAAAGAAAGAAAGAAAGAAAGAAAGAAAGAAAGAAAGAAAGAAAGAAAGAAAGAAAGAAAGGAAAAGGTTGTTAGAGTCGAAGAACAGCCTCGATATACAAACTTCCTGCGCAGCGCAACTTGAGCGGTTATTGATTGTCTCTGGAGGCAGTGACAACTAGCTGTAGTTACAAGCTCTTTCCCAGGAACAAAGTGCTAAGTGATATGGAAAAGATATCGTAAGCGATTAAAGCCTAGCTCTGCGGTCTGAGCCTCAAAGAATGAAAATGTGTTAAAGTTGTTCAAACTTTTAAATACAGCTTGGCGGTCAGTGCGGCGGAGGTCCCTCGGCACCACCTCTCAAAAAAATTCTAATACTGTGAACTTGTGGCCTTACTTTTTTAGTCGAGTAAGGTCAATAAATTTTGCGATAACATTCAGATCAGAAGTCTCTGAGAACAAAAGGGCTGAAAAGAAAGAGCAGTTGACGGCATTTGTCTATAAATCATGTATATTCTTTTTATTTTTAATTGGATACGGTGTTTAGAAATGGGACATCTGAGAGATAGCGCTTTTAGAACTTTTCAGTTTTAGTTTCAGTTTCAGTTTCATTTCTTTCAGAAGTTTCAGTTTTAGAACTTCTGGTAGCGGCATAAATTACCTGCATGAGAAATTGCAACGGGCGCGCACTTGAGAAGATTCTCTGATTAACGTCTAATTTTCATTTTGGCAGACATGTTCACCTTGTGAAGTTGAAGCCAGGCAGTAGTAAAGGCAGACATCTTGTACAGATATACTGAGGCTATAGCACTACTGTTGAGATATCCGTCCCCCAAATTTATCAAATTTCATTGGCGTGGCAGTTAGCAACATCTCAAGCTGTAGAGGGAAGCTTTTTTAGGGCACTGTTAACTGGAATTTTATTACAGATATTTTAGCAGATTTTAGGGACATATCTCGACAGTGGTGATATATATACGATATCTTCTTAAAATGCGTGACTTCACAACCACTCGAATTCATTATTGCTACTTCAACGTGTATCCTAAAATGGAAAAATAAAAAGGCCAATCATTGCATCAGTTTAGTAAGCTAGCTGCGCGGGCTTTATGCGATGTTTAAATAATCAGTTCATAATTTAAAGAAGAAACAACGTGAACGCTGTTTCATTATAAGGTATAAAATACACGTTGTAAAAGAAAGGGAGTGGGGATGCAATCTAAATAACAACTCCATAGACAGACTGTAAATTATTTTTTGGTAAGGGCAGATGTTACAGTGTCATGTGTTTTATTGTCGGTGACAAGTTTAGAAAACAGATACACCGCTGCCTCACTAAAAGGTAATTCGTAATTGGCACCAGCCAATTACGTTCGCTCATTTCCGTGACGTCACGATGGAGGAGGAGCTATTTTTTATATCGGGCCTCTCTTGGGAACCATGTTCTTGAAGCGCGCGGTGCAACTGGCACAGTGGATTTCGCCGGGGAAACTAGTACTGCATTCTTATGAGTTGTCGCCGATCACACGCTTTAACTTCGCGGGTTGTGTGTGTTTGTGCACGCCGTAGTGTATAGCGACGGTGCGCAGAACTGTGATTGACCCTTCGTTCCCTTTTCTCTTCTTCTTTTTTTTCCCTTCTAGTTATTCGGCGATGCGTTGTCTAAATTTTCAGAAGACTGCCCGCACGCGGTGGTGCAGACTTCCCTCGTGCACAAGGCCGAGGTCAGCGTGCTCTGGGTCGCACCGCCGGCGGGCTCAGGATGCGTGCTATTCAAGTACGTATTATATGTGTATATATATGGATATATATATAAACTCGCCCGGCCGACAGGTCTATTGTAGCAGTTTATTTGTTCGTTTATTTATAACGATACCGCCCAGCTCATTGCGAGACCTACAGGCTGGAAGGGCACGATTACAGCAGTATAGCGTAGCGAAAGTGATAGCACACGGGCTCGTGCCCCTCCCGAAATTTCTGTTTGTATGCGGCCTGCAAAGCCCGTTCCCCTTCCTCCCACACCCCTCTCTCTCTCTCTCCCCGGCTCGTGCCCCTACCGAAATATCTGTGTTTGTATGCGGCCTGCAAAGCCCCTTCCCCCTCCTCTCACCTCTCACTCTCTCTCTCTTTCTCTCTCCTTTCACCTTTCATGTGCTTGCCCCTCCCGAAAAACATTTCTGGCTACACCACTCTTTCATATGCACGGCAGCACGGAACCTAGTGAAAACTAAAAAAAAATTAAGAAAAAGGAATAATTTGTGTGAGGAAGATGTAAAATGCTTAGAATGCCATAATGAAGAGGTTCTCATTGTGTAACGCGTATGCGTAACCTGAAAGTCAGTGCTACTGAAGTATAAAGTTGTACCAACCCTAATGGCTTTAGGCATGTCTGCGCAGCTACGTATTACTAATAAAGAAAATTTCGCAGCTAAAGTGAGCACGAGCGTATCATCACGTCTGCGAAAAGTACGAAAATAAGCAAAGCACAAGTACAAAGCAACAAAGAATGAAAGAAAGAATTACTAACTGCTTCCACGTGCACAACTACATTCTCATAAAGTTGTTTTGACATTTCCGTGTAACAGTCCTTCGCATTAGTTAAAATTTTGCCGTAATTGGTATTCTATGTAAGAGTTACTCATTGTAGCCGTATCTTAAAACACTCGTTGCTAGTAGCAGTTATTCTTTGTGTAGGAAGAGGTTATTCCTCAAGCAGTTATATTGTAACGCGGTTTAATTAACAAGCGAGAACGATCAGGCAAGTCTGTTGATCGATCGTCAGGCACCGAGCGCGAGCTCTGTTCTCGAGTGAGGCGTTGATGATGCGCCTGAAGCACACACCCTCTCTCCCTCACCCTCTTTCTCTCTCTCTCTCGATATACATATGTATATATATATATATATATATATATATATATATATATATATATATATGCTCAGAGCAATGCCGTGCGAGATGTGAGTAGGCATTACCCGTCATGGGTGCACTCCAATCTATGAAGACACCACAATACTTTCCTCGAATGCTCGCATAGCAATCAGACTACGAGAGAGATTATTGAGGCCTACTATATCAGGAAAAAAGGATCGCGTTGTGTGACCATGCCATCATTAAATTTCTATGAGATTCATTTGAAGTTTTAAACCGCCTCATACTGTAACATTAGATAACAGGGTTTTGCATTTTTGCCTCTGCACTGATAATGACGCCATCGATGGGAAATCACGTGGGTATGGCTTATAGTACATAAGTGTGTGTATACCTTCTAATAACGTTAGTTGTGGGTTCAGCGCTTTCCTGTGCGTTTCCTGCCTTTTGTCTTTGTCATCTTGCGCTGCTCCTTCAGGATGTTCAACCAGCCTGTGTAAGCGAATTGCTTTAGATTCAGGAGATTGCTAGCATAAGTCGAATTATTTATTTCCGTAAGTAACAGAATTACACTAACTTTCTTTTTACATCATTCATGTAGGTGCACACGTACAGCTATTGCGGAATCCAAGCTGGGCAGTAACGAAATGTTACACATTTAGCCGAAACAATTTGACTGTTTCCGAGTTCTCTGTCTGTGAAGTGTGCTGTATTAAATACGTTGACGTTTTCAGAGCCACAGTAGTGGAAAATCGCGACGCATGGTATATGGACGAAGGAGAATTAACTAAGGAGCTATGCCAAGAAGGTAAGGTCCAGTTGTGCTTCTTTCTTTTTCTGTCCGATGTTGCTTTAGGCCGATACTGTATCTTTAGAGTATTTTGAAGTTCATTTATGATAGGGAAGTGAGGGGATAAGCTTCACCTGGTATAGCTCCCGAAGTTTCAGCTGGCTTCGGCAAACATTAGTCATGCGAAGAAGTCTGCCAATCAGCTTGACGTCTCGCAAGCTTTGACACCAGTTGCCGGGTACACCATTATCCTGACTGCGTAATATTGGCATAATGACATGAAGTGCAGGCACAGTCAGCGTGACTTAATATCGTTGAATATTGTTAAACATAAAGCGCGAAGAAGGGACATTGCGCTGCGGCTTAACACATCTTCCAGCGTTAAATACTCGTTTGAAACTGAAGCAACTCTGTTTTTCAAGGAGAACGAGAAAGCAAGTTTCAGGAACATTTTAATGCAGCTTAGGTCCCTTTCATACTGGCGCAGAGTGTACGTGCGAGAACCTGCTTTGCCAAAAAGTTTTGGAGTCTTCGGGACCGGGCCTGCGATCGGCACCCGCAAAATTGTCCTTATCGAACTTTCGTGGCTCCATAGCCATCAAGATTGGTCAGTTTGCTTCTCAGGATTGGGCCTCACAGCTTGCTTCGAAACCTCGATGATTGCTCTACACAGCTTAATAACTTGCCCCGAATCCTGGGAGATTGCTCCGCACAGCTTAAAACCTCGCTTCAAAGCCTTTGAGATTGCTCTTCGCAGCTTAAAAACTTGCTCCAAAGACTCGGAAATTGCTCCTCACACCTCGGGTGTGCAAGTCGAGATGGCATGTGTCATCATCGCAGATAGCATGACATCAGGTAACATCTTGAGACACTAAACGATCACGAGAGCCTCGTGACGTGAAATGATGATGTCACGTCGCGGACGACAGATTGCGGCAGACGTCATTCGTATATATAGAACGGCTTGGAAACTTTTGGCAAAGGGTGAGGTTCAAAATGTGCGTAGTGAGCTGTCAACGGACGGCCAGAGTGAAAGGGGACCCCTGTCTGTTTCGCGGGGCCTCTGCACAGAGCAGCAGAACGACGACGAGCAACCAGAAGTGCTTGACGAATGTTGCGCCTGCGACGAAGCCAAGTACGAGATGACCTTCGAGGGACTCTGGTCGAGATACACGCACCCCAAGGGATTCCCGGACAGTAAGTGCACGGGCCTCGACGAGGCCCACCGTTTGATTTATCCGTTCTCTATCGAAAATAGATGGGCCGCTGCTGGGAGGCAGAGGGTGCTATCCTTCGCCAAGTGTTCAAGGTAGTCCAGGTTGATCACAACGTTTACGGGGCGCATAAATACAATGCCGTGTTTTGTGGTCAGTAAAGCACAAAGGTAGCTGCAGGCTGGAGCTCGAGTGAATATGTTGTACAGCTCAAGGTTCGAAGGTGTTTGCTTGGCACCCAGATGCATATGGAGTGCTTTATCCCTGACATCAGGACTAGTTCCTAAAGGTTCGCACTCTACTAAGTGCTTATTCTCTATCGAAAAGGTGGGGGGGAGTCGGCACCAAGCTAAAAGTAGATATAGGCAACACAAACTTCAACAAAATAGTTTTTGACAGTCTGAATGCCTACAGATTTTCTCTCGTTTTATTTTTCTTGCGGACTGATTTTTTAAATTTATGTGTGTGTAGGAAAAACTAGGACGACGGGTGATTCCAGCTGCTTCACGTTTAGATGCGGCCAATACAAATCCAAAGATAGGCCTTCGAAAATCAGCTAAATTAAACAATTAAATTAAAAGTAGGCATATTTCAGAGAAATTTCATGTTAGCGTGTTTAGCGTAACATGTACAGTTTGCCCAGCAAGTAATGCAAGCTTTTAAAAAAGAAGATAAATGATGGGAAGCCGGCTTCTTGCAGACTTGACGTCTGGGTTTTTGAATATATGTAGACGATGTGGCTACAGCACTCAACATCTCTTCTTCCTTGTATTCTTAGACTTCCTGTAGACAAGAGTCGTGAAGAAGCATCTTTTTCTTTGCAATACTATGTATAGTGGTCCTTAGATTACCGGGTGGTTTGTTTCGATATAATGCACTTAGATATCTCGACATAAATTGTAAGACCATCACTCCACAGGTAGTTTGTTGGTTATCTGTAGTCTTCATCAAAGACATATTATATATATATATATATATATATATATATATATATATATATATATATATATATATATATATATATATATATATATATCCAGGAAGCCGGACCCATCATTTACTGGTCTGAATCGTGTTTCTCACTCACGAAATTCGTTCTAAATTTTCTAATATTAGGGACGCTGCAATAACACTCAACGATTTCCACTGAATTGCTTTTACCGCGACGGTACACATTTGAAAATTATACGCTGTAGTAGGTATACAAACTAGACTGATTAACATTCTAAACAAAAGGGTCGTGCAATTTGTCCCACTGGAAGACTTGAAGCGCGCCTTCCGAGGAGCTCATAACTGTTTCCAGAAATTAAAAAAAAAGAAGAAGTTGACATTGGTGGTTCTTGCAGCGTAATTTATTCCAGCCAGTTTCACATAGAAAAGCCGAAGTGAAGAGCCAAACAGCGATACTGTCACCCGCTTTGTAGACGTTCACCCACGTGATTGCTTGCGCATCACCGTCGGGCGAACATCAAGCGAGCGTCCTTCTCTACTAGCTATCTTCTGCTGTTTAGTTTCGTTTTTCTGCTTGAAATTGGCCCAAAAAAATTACGCTGTAAAAATTACAGCCTCAACTTTTTTTTTCATTTCTGGAAACGGGTGTGAGCTGGGATGGCACACTTCAGGTCTTCCAACGGGGTCAATTGCACGACATCTTCTTGTTCAGAAAGTTAATTCATTGAGATTGTCTAATTGCTTGCCTAATTACTACATCTCATTACTTTCTGATGTGTTCATCTAGAGTAAATTTAACCACGAGAAACTCATTTATTTATCTCAGCTTCCCCTTTTATGAAATTTAGAACACATTTCGTGAAATGCACGGTAGGTGCGCCAACAGATGATTGCGGCAAGCTCTAGAATTTTCGCTTCGCCGAGACAAATGCATTGCCGACTAGTACAGTGCATTCGGGGTAGCCTAGTTCTTCGTATACGACGTTGTTTTGTGGCATGGTGCATCAGAGGGCCATAAGATTGAAATACATGAAAATATAAGTATATGAAAATTTTCGAATAATTTTTCTTACAAGCTTTTCTACAACGGCGAAGCTTTCTACTAATGGACCTAGTACGGGTTTCCTCTGTATCTTCGTGCTGCTCTCAAATTAGGTGCCAACTCAACTTTCACTAAACTCGCTCCACCTAGATTATTCCCGCAGCAGTCGTTTCCGTATTCCTTCATTAATCCATTCGCTGATTTGTCCGTATGTTCCTTCATTTCCTAAAAAGCTTTCTTACTGCAGCCACAGTAAGAACAGATCAAAGCACCACTATCGGGACGGCGAAGTGTTGTGTTCCCATTGAACCGCGTTTCATTCGCGCGCGCCAGCCTACGTGCTCTGTTATATTTTCTCACATTCTGGCCGCGAAAGTTCGCTCGCAATCGGGTTTAATTGCGAAAGCTCGATCCGGCCTGCCGTTGCACCCTACTCCCTACTCTGCCGCAGCAGTCCACGAGCGGCGAGCGTAATATTACCGACGCCAGATGCAGTCCCTAGGCTGGCAGCGCCGCCTGGAGCCCATAGTTATCTATCCAGTAATGAGAGCGGTCATTGCGTGCGAGCCGGTAGGGAAAACACCGGGCCATCCCCGCGTTGCTCCCGGCGGCACACACGCCAGGTTCGAGATGCTTCCCCCTCTCCCTCCTCCGCCTCCCCCCGCCCCTCCACTTCCACTCCTTCTCGAGCTATTCGAGGTTTCGTGAAAGGGTTCGAGGAAGGGTGCAGGGGAAGAAGGGGGACGATGCTCTAAAAACCATCCGTCACGCCGTGTTTAATGAGCTGCGCAGGAGAGCGACATGGTTTCGCAAATGCGCCCTGCGAGTGCGTCGATGTCTGCGCCTGTATCCCTCGGTCTGTCTCGGGGCCACGTGCGCGTCATTAATAACGAAGCCACCACCTCGCCAGCGATGGGAGGGGGGAGCTATGGGCTGTCACTCCTGGCGTGTGTTGTATCTCTCCTTCATTCTCTCTCTCTCCTGTTCCCCTCGCGTCCTTACAGACGAGTGGCTGACCCATTTTTCGGACATAATCGGTGCCTCGCACGCGGCTGACTTCAAGATGTGGGAGTACGAGGGATTCGCCTCGGAGGGAGTCAAGAGCGTCGCCGAGCACGGTGCCACCAAGAAGCTCGAGTCGGAGCTCAAGGCCGAGGTGAGGCGCAGCCGGGACGAGAGGGGGTCCTTTATAGTCTCACCTAAGCGCATTGCCGATAACGTTATTCCTTTGTGTTTCTTTCTTCATTGGGATAAAAAAACGAAGAATTATTTCTCGTCGTGTGTTAGCCTTATGTTTAGTGACGCCTACTTCCTTTCGTTGGGCTGTTTAATAATGTAAATTTACAGAATGCTTAGCAAAAAATAAATATACAGTCGAACGCCTTTATAACGAAATGCTTGGGACCTCCGAAATCATTCGTTATACAGGTCATTTCGTTGTAGAGGAACTCGACTGCTTAAAGTATTGTGCTAGTTAGCATTTATATGGATTCTTCGTGTAGTATCGCAAGACTTCTTGAAAGCGACTGTCCGTGAAGTACCTGTGAAAGTATCTGTAAACACTAGAAGACTTTCCTCTGTAACTGTTTCTGACAATGTGCAAAGTGCTATATGTGATCTTCTGTGCCGCTTTATTTAAACTGCGGGTGACTGGCTCTCATGATCTGAAGTGAAGACGCTAAAACGACGGTGGGCGAAGAAGGAACGCACACATACACACGCACAGGGCACACTGGCTCGCATTTCTTCCAGTGACCTGCTAAATAGTTACAAGAGTTCACTTAACTATTATCCTTCACTCGTATAAGAATTTAACGTTGTTGAAACCAGCGACATGTATATTTATTCCCAACATTTCCAACAACGTAATCAGCCAACCAATCATTCGAGCCAAGTGTCTTTTGCAAGCTTTACCCCCGTATGCAGAAATGCAACTTAAGTTCAAGCCCATGCTTGACTTGATTTGAGTGACGCCTATCGGGAACGCGCCGAAGGAAACGCAGTGAGCGTCTTTGGGCACGTTAACGCCAGGCGTCATCGAAATCAAGTCAAGCATGTGCTTCGACTTAAGTTGCATTTCTGCATACGGGGGTTAATCTGCCTCGTTCCGTCGCTTCATGACGTCACGCAGTCGGGCAAGATCAGGACCATCGTCAAGGCCCGCGGTCTGTGGTACCCCAACGTGAACGGGAAGACGTTCGCCGTGTTCCGCGTGGACAAGAAGCACCACGTGATGTCCGTACTCTCCATGCTGGGCCCGAGCCCGGACTGGATCGTGGGCGTCAGCTCGCTCGAGCTATGCCTCAAGAACTGCTCCTGGATCACCGAGAAGACCATGAACCTCTACCCATGGGACGCAGGGACCAGCGAGGGCGTCACATACGTCATTGTGAGTATAGGTGGCGCTGCAGTGCTATATCTGCAGTCGCGAGTATCATTGCATATCCCGTTGCCGGAAGTTACCCTACTTAACCGAAATCAGTGGTCGCCGCGCCCTCTTGTGACTGTTTAGTATAGCACAGTTGGCAATAATATAGTTGCGAGAATGCCAAGAAGTGAAAGTCAGCAGTGTTGATGCTTAGTATTGCGGCCGTACTCGCCGCCGCCATTATTATAGAAGTTGAAGAGAGAGAGAAATAAAATAAGAAATGAGGTAAATCAAAATCGCTTACATGGCACGAGGTCTGTCGACTCTGCTTTGTGACGCCATGTTACTAGGGCCGGCTGTCATAGAATCTACTGAGAATGCTGTCGGGTAAGCCGTGGTGTTTTTGACGTCACCTGTTTCGTCACGCCGGGCCTGGCAATGGAAATTTTGGCCCTAGTTGCATGACGTCATAAAGCAGATTGCACAGGTCTTGTGATATTTAGGTGGAGTTGGATAAACAGACGGTAATTTCCGGTTTGCTGCCTTGCAAGAGAGCGGAATAAGGAGGTTAAACAGATGGCAAGGAACGACAGAAAAACAAGAAATTCATGAATTTAAGTATCTAACTGGCTGTATAACAATACTGGCGGTACTATAGTAGTTGTTATTGTAGTCGTGGTGACAGATCTAGCGCTATGGTCGTAGCTGTAGTAGTATCATTGGCAGTAGTGGCTCAAGCACCAATGGTACAATGAGCGACAGTTCGAAATACTAATAATACCCGGGTTCACTGCCAGTTGAACTGTTTTGTTGAACTGTTTGTGAAACTGTCAGTTGAACTGGTTTCTACCTAAAGTGAGCTGGATTTATGCTTTCCGACGCGGCACTAAATCGTAGCATGACCCAAATGACAGATTCGGTAGTTCGGGAGATCACTTGTAACGGGATCACTTTCATACGAAGTCCCAAGCCTGTCTAACCATCTCAAGGCGAGCCTTATCCTCATTACACCCTTAAGGCCAAATTACACGTACGCATGCCGACGCGGGAAAGCTCGGGCCCGCACCTCTACTACGCATGCGCAGATGGTGCGGGACAGATCGTACACGTCGATGCGCGGCGCGAGCAGAGATAACGTCTCCTCACAAATATCGGTGCTCTGGCTGCAGCACAAAAATACGAAACGATGTCTACTAACGCAAAGGCAGTGAGCGAAGTGGGCGCGCGCTGGCGCGCGTCTTGTAGGTTGAATCCGCCATTGCTCGCGAGGCGCTGCAAACGCAAGGCGCGTAAAACCCCTTAAACTTCGTAAAGTAGTGCCACGCTTTGAAGAATGCCGCCTCCTCCTCCAGCGCTCTGGCCGAAGCCGACACCGCGTCGCTATTGGCCTAATGGCATCACGTGGCCCCTTGCGCCGGCTTTGTTTGTTTACAGTCGCGCTTCAGTACCATCTTTGCTCGAGAAGCGGCGCTTGTTGGCGGCATTCTTTCCGTTCCTATTCTGTGTTGTTTTGATCTTGTGAGCGCCTTGAAGGATGTTTTGTGGCAACTGCGACGTCGCTTCACGTCATTTTCTGTTACCATGACCTGCTGCGCGTTTGGATGCCAATATAGTTTTAGCAAAGGCAAGAATATGTTCGCGATACCGTCCGGTAAGCGCAACGGGTTAAGAAGAAAGACATGGCTTCACCGAATCGGGAGGGAGAACTTCCGACCAACTTCCTCCGCGCGACTATGTGATGTAAGCTGTGACTCTCTCAGAGTATTGTATGTGCCAGGCTTGCGTATTGTGCTGCGGGCAATAACGTAGTAGATATTGCACAGTTCACTGTGCATGTTGTCATTTGTACGCACGCTTTAACATGATTTTTACGCAACATCTGCTTTGCTTATATGCGCACTACGTAGTCGTGTTAGTCATATTTGGTGCGCTTGATCGTTTTGAACGCCAACCGGCTTGAGTTCGCGGGCACGCGAGGTTGCGTGCGATAACGTGATTACGAAATTTGTAAGATTCAGCGCAGTCCTTTTGATAAAATTTCAGTCTCGATCATGAAAGCGCCTCAGGAGAGCAACTCTCTGCCTTTTGTGGTTACTTACTAGCCTTCTTTAGACAGACTAGCTTTGTTTGCCACATTTGTTCGTGTTCCTCGTTGGCGGTCGCCCGGTGAATTTGCGATACAGAGGCACCGATGAAAAGCGTGCGTGCTTTCCCGAAACAGTGTTACGCGGTGCGTTCGTCGTCGAGCGACCGCATCATAGGTAATTGAGACGTATGTGCTAATTCGCGTGAGCTTTAAAGTGTGCGAAGCTGAAGATGCGGCGGTGCAGCACTCGCAAAGAAAACGTGCGGTCGCCCGCTCGTTCCCTGGCTGATTTAGTCGTCGTTCGTGCTTAGTTGTTTGCTCGTTCGTTCGCACGCTCGTTTAGTCGTTTGCTCGCTCGTTAGTTCGCGCGCTCATATAGTCGTTCGCTTGCTCTTCTATTCTACTATTAGTTTCTACAGTCACTATGCCTTATTGAGACGCGCTTGCTGTAGGACTCTTAGGCTGATGCGTTTATTTACGCAATGAGACAATAAATGGTGCCCACGGACTTGTGACTGCAAAGGCAAATCTGTAATGCATCTATGTGAAAATAAACTGTTAACTTGCAACTCGAATGCCGTTTCATATCATTTTAACCTATGGATAAAACCATTTCACTTGCCGCAATTTCGGCCGCGTCATGGCGGGGGGATTCTTTGCGCGATCATGACTTCACTAATAAAGTCATATCTCGCAAATGTTACTTCGAAGGGAGTTCAACCGTCCTCAATGCATGCACCTCAGTGCAACTCGGTTCGCGACAAGTACGTCACTTAGTAAACGGACGAACCAACGCACGATGAAGTGTTATTCGTGATAAGTCATTAACCTCAAAAAATTACTGAAGGCCACAGTAGTCTTGTTTGAGAATGGGTCAAGCATTGTTATCGCGCTCCCGCTTCGCGCACGAATGCTAAAAACTCATTTTATTTTCGCACAGTCTGCACAGTCGCACAGTTAGTACGCACAGTCCCGACTCGATGATCGGCCGCGGTATTTCTGTCGGCGTTGAGACACAAGAAACATAATAGCACCAGCGCCCACCTCTGAGGCTTTGCGCGCGCTTAGATTGGCAAGCACGCACGTTGGCGGCACTGTCCTTGTAATACACTTTCGAGCCTCCAGAGCAGTGATCTCCGGCAGCCTTTGTACGTCATAGCTGATACGCTATTAAAGTTTTTCCAATCCAATCCAATAGCTGATACGCGCCGCGAATTCACATGGTAAGGGAGGCGCGGATTCTTTAGGCTGAGGGCTTGCTGGAAGCCAAGAGGTTGTCATTCGATGGGAACCGTGTTATTTACAACCATTCGCAACAAGATCTTGCTACACGCCCTTGACAAATGTTGCGTACCTAACTGTAGGGCACGCGATACATTCGCAATCGTCAACGCACAGCGTTAACACTCCGTCAGATACTTTTTAAAGAAATAGTTATCAAAAATAAAACAAAAGCTGCCGTTACCGAATTTGTATAAGCATCCGACTAAAGATTCTATGCTGTACACGAAGTTACGCGGAGCTGGAAAGCCAACGTGAACGCCTAAAGAGCACTACCTTGCTATGCGTGCATTCACTCTGCGAAAGGTCGTCTGCTGCGCTCGAGCAAGTAGGCGGTGCCATGGTCGAGGAGGGAGCGTGAAAGAGAGGAGAAACGAGGAGGAGTGAAGGCGGAGGAGGAGAGTGGCACTACTTTACGAAGTTTCAGGGGCTTTAAAGGCGCGCGGCCGCGAGCTCTCGGTTGCCGGAAGGCGCACATGTAGTTTGGCCTTTACAGGGGAATACTTTCGCGGCATTTAAGCTTATGCAGCAGGCCTTTACAGGGGAATACTCTCGCGGCATTTAAGCTTATGCAGCAGGTCTTTACAGGGGAATACTCTCGCGGCATTTAAGCTTATGCAGCAGACCTTTACAGGGGAATACTCTCGCGGCATTTAAGCTTATGCAGCAGGCCTTTACAGAGGAATACTCTCGCAGCATTTAAGCTTATGCAGCAGGCTTTTACAAGGGAATACTCTCGCGGCATTTAAGCTTATGCAGCAGGCCTTTACAAGGGAACACTCTCGCGGCATTTAGGCTTATGGAGCACACCAGGTCAATTGCGAACCTGCAAGACAGCGTTATGTATTCCTAGTTGATGTTGGGAGCCGGAGGTAGAGCTGCGCGCGCAACATACTGCGCTATCTCCTAAAAAAACTCGCACAAATTTTAATTTGCTTTCGTGCACATTTCTTGCCTTCTTACCACTCCTTGCTGCAGTGACGACGGGCCGAAATTACGTATAATAAATAAATAAATAGTTGCGATGCGCAGCTGCAGGCGATAAGATGCTGTCCAAGCTCGCTTATACCCATACGCCCAACACAAAGCCCTACTGCATCGTCAGCTCTACACACACACACACACACAGAGAGAGAGATTTATTGCGCTAGAGAAGCTGGCAGGTCAGGCTGAACTACCGTGTATACAGTTCATGGCAGTCGAACATACCTTTCCTTTACCAAGTACAATCAAAGTTAGCGGCGGTAGATAATTTGCGCACAGTTCTTGCTCGTCCGATTCGACACGATAACGCTCCTCGACTGCATACCCATGCGCCTTCCAGGGTCAGCGCGAAGCCACATCCCCCCAGCAGCGGATCCAGAAGATCTCGTCGAGCCACCCGCACCACCCGGACTCTCCTTTCTACGACCCCACCGGGGCCCCGATGAAGCCCGTGGCCCGACTGACGGTCACGAGGCAGCGTATCTACGAGAAGTCGTGCGACGAAGACGTCGAGCCCAACACGCCAGCGCCGCTGGAGACGCCCTCTCCCGTCGACCTGAGGCGTGAGTGATATCAATAATAATATTTGGGGTTTTACGTGCCAAAACCACTTTCTGATTATGAGGCACGCCGTATTGGAGGACTCCGGAAATTTTGACCACCTGGGGTTCTTCACCTAAATCTAAGCACACGGGTGTTTTCGCATTTCGCCCCCATCGAAATGCGGCCGCCGTGGCCGGGATTCGATTCCGCGACCTCGTGCTCAGCAGCCCAACACCATAGCCACTGAGCAACCACGGCGGGTGAGTGATATCAGCGCTTGCCGCGCGCAATAGGCTCCAACTGCTATGCGGCCACGGAAAGCGTCCCTTGACTCGTAAATATTGTTACGGGGATGTTGGGAGTATAGACAGGCTGTGCTTAAAATGTATGTACAAGCAGAGTCAACAGGGTTAAGATGGCTGACTAACAACAACACGCAGCAGCCGGCGTCTCGTGATCCTTCTTCCTCTCTCTTTTTTCATCCTTCCATAACAATATTGTGCTACAAGTATAGGCGCATTGTGCTGTCGTTTCTCTGGGTCTCGCCCTTTCGCTGCGCTTTAAAAAACTGTCAAGACGGGTTAGATGACTAATCAAAGTCAGACTTAGACGAGAACAAGCAATCGAATTACTCGTTGTTTTTTTTTTTTTTTGTAACAAACCACACGAACCCAGCAGTGATACCAAGGAAATAGTAGGGAGTATGCATGTGACGTCACCGTATGGCCACTTTTGTGTTATTCACAGCCTCCACTGTGCTGCTGGAGACAACGCATGGAGCCTAAGTTCAGCTTTGCGCCGTGCTGGCTGTGCAACAATATGGCGGCTTCGATGACGTCAGTGCATAGCCCCTGTGGAGAAAATCTATGTGCTTGATTGGAGCCCTGGGAGTGTTAGCCAGCGCCGCTCTCGACATCCTTGTTAACTTTTTTTAGGTCTTCTTTTTTTGTGTACTATAAACCTAGCATTGGTAGTACGACCATTTGTGGCCATACGCGTAAGTCGCGCTGGCTTTCTTTCTTTCTTCCTTTCTTTCTTTCTTTCTTTCTTTCTTTATTTCTTCCTTTCTTTCTTTCTTTCTTTCTTTCTTTGTTTCTTTCTTTGTTTCGTCTTTTTTTTTACGGCTGTGAATGTTGTTGCAACCTCTCGATGTGTATGAGATATGAAGTTCTCGCAGGCGATTTCCGTGACGTGACATATTTCGACAGTGTCTACTTGGGTTTAGTTCTGCTCGTTTGTTGACAAAGGACTACACTGAATTTAAAAAAAAAACTAAAATGTAAAGACAGGTTTCAACAACTGCTCCACTGAAACGAAAAAAAAATAACTGCTAAATTCCGTTCGAGGCGCGAGAAAACCTTGAGATCCGTGACGTCAAAGGGGCATCCATGCCGGCGTTGAGCTGCTGGATAACAATTCAAAAATGAACAGACAATTATTTGCCCTTCATTTTCTCCGCAACAGGGCAAATAATTTGCACTCTTGAAAGCGAATAAGGGCGAAATTCATTTTATAACTAAACCCGTTGCACATGTTTGGGTGTAAGAGTGTCAGTTATAGACAGGTTTGCACCTTTATTCACCTTTAAGAGCGTAATTCATTTTAGTGTACTATATTAAAACCTTGCGTGTTAACTTGCCTGCGCCCTTGGTCATTCGAGCGCGTTGTAGTTTAATAAGTAATCATCAAGCCTTTCGCAGGGTGCGAAATGAGCACAGTGAGAGTTCTGGAGGAATACTGTGCCAGTTCTACTCCGTTGAGTGTTTTAGGCGATGATTTTTCCCATTTTTAAAGAATATATTCCTGTAATGTACAGCTCCGAACTGGCTCGCATATCGAAGCGAGGTAAGAGCGTTTGGGGGACGGAAAGTAATGGCCTCAGCTCGCACGTGACCCCAGTATAAGTTTCCTCGCATTCCCGGCCTCGGCTACAGCGTACAGAGAACGCGATTGCACCATGCTTGCTGATGTGGTGATTCCGTCCAACAACGAGAAGTGTGCTCGAAGAATAAAAAAATAACAAACTCATTCCGATAAACTTCGACTTAGTTCATTGAAAAGCTTCTCACTGTTAAAGGCTAGCTAGGTGTTCGACCTGAAGAACACAAAAAATGAAAACCCAACGACTGCGGGGGAAGAAATAAAGAACAAGTCGCGCTAACGCTGGCTCTATTATGAACCACTGCAATACTGAGCGCCGCATCAATCATATCGATCTATTCTTCTCCATTGAATCGCAATATGGAGTACAGAAGTGTTATCAGTGTTGTTTTGTTTCTAAAGTGTGCATTCTGGTGTTGACCTTCCTCTATTTGTGTTCTTTCAAGCGACCTCGGAAAATATATCCGGTAAGAAAAAGACAACGAATTTCTGACCACTTTCTTGATTTCTGCATTACTGAGTGCTGGCCTGTGTATTTTCTTTTGTGAAAACTTTGGTAATAAACTGAGCGATGTTGACATCATGGATGACGTAGAGCTCGAATCGAGCTGGTGTTCATCGGTCAACACTTTGTGGAGAAAAAAATAACATCGGTGTGTGTAGCGGACGTTTAAAGTGTTTTTTAAGTTTTTAAGTTTTTAAGTGTTTCAAAAATATTTCTTGAATGGAAACACTTGAAAAGTAAACTTGCGTGTATCGCTCTATATACATTTCTTTAATGGGGGAGGAAAGGGGGGGGGGGGATAATGTTACCCTAGGTCGATATTGCACGCCAGAAAGCTAAATAAAAAAAAAACCTAAACAGCTGACTGAATTAGTGTTTGCTAAGTATACGCTTGCGTGTATGTAGCAAGGCATGCCAAGGTTCTTAGAAAACCTACCCGAAGGAACTAAACAACTATGCAGACTTGACCATATCACAGCCAACACCGGTATATTTAGCCTGCTCGTTAGTATGCGAAACACGGATTAAGTTTTCTCCAAGAATATTCGGCGTACGGATTCTTCGATCACATACCCTTATATATAACTATGCATTTGGAGGCTCCAGTTCTTCGAATCGTTCATTCGTATGAAATACCAAATGTTGGCAATCATGGTGTTACCGGATACCGGATAACCCGCTTGCGCAGAACTGTGCAGTGATCAAACGGTGATAATCAAAGACGACATGAGAGCATTCCGACAGTAAAGCACTCCTCTGTAACGGTTGTGAACAGTACGGCTTGAAAACCTTTGGTAATGCCGTTGGCGACTTTATCTCTCAACCTCATTGCAACATGGTGCTTATGTTTTGTATGGTCCTTGATGTGCATTATTTATTCGTTTAAGTGCACCACACGTGTTATGTAATCTACCTCATTGCTTTAATACGTTCACATGGCTTCGCGTCTTCACTCGATCAGCCCTTTTATCAGCAATTTCATCGAAATTAAAAAAAGTCATACTACCAAACAAAAAGCAGTGCCAACAAGCGTCACTGTTTGATCATTAACAGCGGGCAATAGCACGCAAACGCTTAAGTTCTCCCTTTCTTTCCTACTGCGCAAAGAATGTATACCACAGATTTAAACAGGTCTGTAATGGAACGGGACGAACGATTGTAACATATTTCGACCCAATTACAGAGATGGAAGAAAAAAAGAAACAAAATAATGTCTGTCATCTCTATCCCACGGTCGCTAACAGAGCGACGTACGAAACGAACAAACGAATAGACGAAACACTTGGCTTAGGCTCAGCTTACAGCGTTCCTCAATCACCGAAAGTTGGGACTCGCGTTATATTATACACGGGGGGCCGGCGAGTTGTCTCTAGGCTACCGCAACAAAGACGGGATTAGGGGGGAACACAGCTGCTGCCTCAGGTGCGCCAACGCGTCCCTTAATCCCTGCCGTAATCCCCCGGATGATTGCTTGCGTTCAGGCTCCCATGTAGCACAATCCAGAACGTCGCTCTCAATGCACAGCGACGAATATCATTAGTCTGATTTTTGTTTGCTTCTTACCTGACGTGGATTGCAGGGTACCTGATCTCTTTCCCTCGAGTTGATTAATTCTCGCGCATAAATTTTGCGCTCCCGGAAGAGAAATACGGAGCGTGTACCGCGAACGCTTCGCACCATTCATCGCAGAGCCTATATACGTGGGCAAGCATGCCCGGATAGGTGGTAATATCGTAATTGCGAGCAAGCAGCAAATTGTAAAAGAATCCGCTTTTCTTTTCTTTTTTTCTCCCCACCTTTCTTTATACCGTTTACGAGCACCGTATTTTTCTCGGTCATGTTATGATCCCCTCAATACTCTGCTGCCAGCTCCAACCTTGCGATTGGGGCTTTTCCTTGACACTTTTGTAACATTGTACGCGGCCGAACGAAGGTTCAGCGATTAGCATGACGATATCCCGTCAGCTTTTCTGAATGCGCTTGAGTCAAGTGTTATCACTACTCCTGTGCGACCTGATAGAATAATCGGACAACTTGTCACTGTTATGTAATATTTTCTTTTTCTTGCAGTGCGTTTGCGAAAGGGGTATACTACAGCATTCACGGCCCGTACTCACTAAAAGGTTACGAGCAGATGTAATGGCCAATCGTGATGACGCTGATTTTATTAGCACGTTATTAGACAGTATGCCAATGACGCTAATGTTATTAGTATATCTGCGAAGGAAAAGCTATGAATGCGGCCCGATTGGCCGGCAAGGAGGTGCATTTGCGGCCCGTATTTACGCAGGTCGCAACCTATGGTCATCATAGGTACACGCGTATACTGTGACCTCTCCATAACAGTTTCTCACCTCCCAACATGCTAGATATTTCAGGGCCTAATAATCAGTCAGTCGCTTATCGGAAGCGGCGTTCTTCGGTTTGGTTACCAGGCGACCAATATGGTCAATCAGCGCGCACAATCAGTGCCTGACCAACCCGTGGCGACATGCACATTTTAGATGAAGCCACAGGCTCGATACGTGTCGGCCATCACTGGGTTACAGGCACGCTGCTTCCGACTACCTGCTGCCGGCTACCCTTACTGCCACGCATGTTCGCATGCGGCCGCCACCAGATCGCGCTGCGTGACAGCATGAATCAGCCGGCGTTACTGTATGCGCTCCTGTGGGCATAGAGTTTCCTAGACAAATCACTAGATGGAACTCTGGCGGCCACTGTCTACGGGATCTGGAAGCTTCGCGGCTCGGCCGGCGTGGAAATGATGGTTATAGTACGTGGATTTGTCTAAACTTAGTCCTTCGGGCTTCAAAGGGCTTTGTGACTTTGAAAACTGGCTTATTTTCGACAAAATGTTGCGTTAGAAAAGCCACGGTTCGGCAACGATCACGCATGTGCGCGGCACCTCACTGCCTTTTGCGTTTAGTCTTGAAGATGGGATTGCTTCGAAATTGAATTGGATTGCTACGTAACGGCAGATACAGCAAAAATAACAAAGCCGCAAGAACGTCCGAAGCCACAAGCACGAAGATCAGGCAAATCCGTGTCCTAGCCACAATTGCCACGGTTAGCGGAACGATCGCCGCGCCAGAGTTCCCTCTGTAGTAACTCTAGTAGGAAATTATCTGCCTCATAGGCACTATGCCTGTGATGAGCATGTAGCAGGAACGCTTGCCAATCCATGGTATCCGCGCGATAGCACGGTGATATCATTACCACTGCAATAATAATCATCATTAAGACGTCGAGGAAGAACGTGCACGTTTGTGAGTACCAGAGCTATAGCTGTATCCTCGGCCCATTGCGTAGCGTACTTTCTCGGTGTAGACGTGTACGGGCCGCAATTTGTGGTGCGATAGGGATGAGCCCTGCAGGGCCCACCCAGACAGCCAATCAGCGAACACGCGTGCACGCTCTCATTTCTTTGTTTTTTTTTTTTTCTATTGTCACGGTGCACAGCCGAGTGTGCCGTCACCGAGTGGTCCAGCTTCGGGCCCTGCAGCGTGACTTGCGGACAGGGCGTGAGGACGCGGACGCGCAACTTCATCATGCGCGACAAGGCGTTCAACTGCAAGACGCAGCTGGTCGACCGGGAGGTGTGCGAGATGGACTGCGCCGGGTGAGTGGTGGCCTGCGTTATCGGACGTTATCGGACGTACAGGCGCCCAAATCTTTAGCTGGTGTGCGGGAGCGGCGACTTTTCCGGGCGTCAGCGCCGTATGACGCGGCGAGGCTGGAAACAGCCTAGTAGACGATGGGCCCTGCTGAGCGCGCTTTGTCCGCATGCGCTTTGCCTCAGACTGTTTCCAGCCTCGCCTCGTCAAACGGCGCTGACGCACGGAAAAGTCGCCGCTCCCGCACACCAGTTAAAGATTTGGGCGCCTGTACGCCCCTTCGCAGCGTGACTTCCCAAAGCGATTAACAGACTTTGATGGGCTAGTTGGTTGCTGGCTTGATGGAACATTGTTGTATAACGACGCGTTTTGTGGACAGGACGCACAAAGAATGCACGCGGGACAGTCGCCGGACAGTCGTCGGCGACTGTCCTGTGTGCATTCTTCCTGTGTCCTGTCCTCAACACGCACTGTTTTAACCTTGTTCCATCAAGACTTCTAAAAATTACGTTGTGCACGTCCCTTCGCAACGTCCCAAAGATGCCACTGTTCTGTTCTGTCATAAGCTAGTTCATGCGCAGAGATTGAGGCATGAAATGTTTCGGCTACTGCGTTGCTTTCAGTTCTGCAGGAATTACTTGAACGTGATCAGTTTTATACCGCAAGTATTGCTTCCCTATTGAACAACTTGCCCATAGTAAAGTGAGAAATACTTAATTGCCTTAAAACGTTACAAATAAATAACCTAAAATGTGGCATAGCACAATGAGTTTCTCTGTTCCGCATATTCCTAGTGAGTCTGTTGGCTTCCTCGTAACCACGCGGGCTAATCTAACGTGACTATACAGCCTCCCACTTAAATAAGGTACACCTGAGTTTTTGTCCAGTGGCGCTCTCGAAAAGTAGCATCGCTACCTGATTAGTAAGCTTTGTCTTTTTCTTCTTATTTTGGGAATTCTGGCAAACTAGAATTGTGACTGTGGCGAGAGATAATGTTGTTTTTCATGCGCGAAAAAACTGCGGTATATATGTCACACGATATTTAGTGTACGTAAGAGTTGGGCTTACTACTGCAAATGTATACATAGGAACACGGTGTCATTTTATTTCGGACGCATATGTTTTGTTATTGTAGACGTGTGTGGTAATGTAGTAGTCTGGGGCCGTATTCACAAATACTTTTGTTCGTGAGAACTTTTGCTGATTGGTCTGCAGCCGTCGCTAAGAATATATTGGCTGTCCGTATTCGATTATTTTTGTTCTTACGAGCTTTACTAGCGTAAGAACATTTCGTGAATACGGGCCCTGATTCCCTGAATTCACTGTCTGCCACATAAATGGCAGCTCGAAGTTCCTCAAGAGGATAGACTCACTTTTTCTCTTTCTTTTTGGCGAGCCTCTGCATTCCCTCAATATGTGTGGATAGAACAACATCGACTTGATTATTCCGCGATTTAAGCTTCCACGAAGCAAGATATAAGACAGTGTCCAATGGTAGTGTTCACCGGAATACCGTTCCGCCAGCGGAAACACATCGTTGCAGTCAACAACTCGAAGTATGTCAGTGAAAAGAAACGCTTGGCACAGCTGCGAGCAGGAGGCTTGGCCAAAACAATCAGGGGTGCATAGGTGTGTTACATGACTGTCGGGGAAAACACGGGGAAGGCGGGAGATGGAAATTCAAGACGGTGAGCAAAACCAGAACAAGGTAAAAGCAGGAGTCAACGTTTCGACAAGTGGATTTGTCTTTTTCAAGTCCCAGTTGACAGTCCACTTGTCCAAACGTTGGCTCCCGCTTTTAACTTGTTCTCGTTTGGCTCGTCGTTCTACATGACTGTCAATGTGAGAAAAAGCTAGCTGGAAGGTCCGAACGCCACATGTGCTGAATGAAGCTTGCATTGTTCCGTAGTTTACCGTTATGCGGGCTTCTACAATTTGCGTGTGACGTCACAAATGGCACGTGCAGGCTTCGTGTCATTTGCACGACCCTCTGTGCCTTCCAGCATTGTATTATTTACCAAACGTTTTATTACAAAATTTGTTATTTACAAGCAACTTCCACGTTTCTGTGCGCCTAAAATTTAGAGTTACGTGAGGGACTCGCTCCAACTGCGATGCAACCATTTGACAGGGCAAAAGAAGAACGAGATGCGATATTCGAAACTGCCACTTTTTACATAAAAGCAGCTTCTATATTGCATTCACTCTAATTAAAAATTGTTTTCATTTAGGAGCGAAGAGTTACCTAATGTCTAAATTATTTTAACGTACAAGTAACTTCTATTTAATATTGCTGCCCAGTAATCTGACGCAATTACTCACGGAGGACCCTGATCATAAGGCAAAAACTTACAGAAGGATAAAAGTGGGTTGGAGTGCATACAGCAGGCATTACCAAACCTTTGCTGGGAGCTCACCACTGTGGTTGAAAAGTGCACATTTATTGCATTCGACTTGTGCTAACATATGAGGCACACACTTGGAGACTGACAAAGAAGCTCGAGAACAAGTTTACTATCGCGCAAAGAGCGATGGAACGAAAAATATTAGGGATAACGTTAAGACATAGGAAGAGAGCGATGTGGATCATGAAACAAACTGGAATAGCCGATATTCTAGTTGACATTAAGACAAAAAGTGGAGCTGTACCAGCCATCTACCGCGTAGGGTAGATAACCGGTGGACCATTAGATTTACAGAATGGGAACCAAGGGAAGGAAGCGCATAACTGGAGATCGCGGAAAGAGGCCTTCGTCCTGCCAGTGGGCATACGAATAGCATGATGATGATGATGATGATGATGAATGTGACACTGAAGCTTTACAAAGGTAATCGTGGTCAGAGTGGACGTGGAGAGTGATCAGTGTGCCATGTATAGCAAATGTGAATTGTACCCTGTACTTTCACCCTAAATTCTTCCTGTTCTTTTTCTTCTTTTTTACAAACTGTACCTTTTACCGAAATCTGCGCTTGATCGTTGTCTTCAGTGGTTTTTATTGCGTTGACATATCATGTGCGAATTGTATGCCTCCCCCCCCCCATGTAATGCCTTTCGGGGTCTTTTCAAAATAAATAAATTAATGGGCGCGCATAGACGGGGAGCGCCCCCTTTCGTGCGACGAGCGCGCACTCTCACGTGACCGGTGCACACCCTCACGTGACTTACCAGGGGCGTGAGCTGCGAGACGACGCCGTGGAGTGAGTGGAGCGAGTGCAGCGTCACCTGCGGCAAAGGCGTGCGCATCCGGCAGCGAAAGTACAAGCAGCACATGGCCAGGAAGCGCTGCACGCTCGATCTCATGGAGAAGGAGATGTGCGTCGCCGACATGCCCACCTGCAAGGACGCCCCCGAAGTGGTGCGTGGTGTGTCTTGGCCGATCGCTGCTGTCGCAGCACGTTCACACCGTGTGGGGAAAAAAAGAAAACATGGGCCCCGTATATATTTACTACGCGTGAACATGCTGGGCCCCACATAAGAACATGTTTTTTTTATTCGATTAAAAATACGTATACGTACTTTTCTTTTAATGGGACCCCCGTAATGTTCTTATGGAGGGCATACGTAACTTGCCTCGTATTAACACAGCAAGCTGGGCGAGTTGGTGAATGAACATGTTTCTAGCGGTGGGCAGCACAACCCAGATGACGGACAAAAGGAAGTGGACGTCCACTTAATTTTGTCCTTCATGCGGGTTACGAACATTTATATATTCAAATTTTTATATAGGATCATTAGACTAGGGCTGTATGGTTTTTCTTTTAGGTTTAGGACAGATTCAGATGATCTTACTCTAGCCTTAGACGCTAGCCAAGCATTCTCTTTCAGAATAAGACGGACGGAGTGAAACTATGCAACGTCTTTTCTTCTGCTTATGACTTGTGAAAAGACAGGTACTGCCTGAATAAATTTAATGGACCACGTCCTTTTTGCTAAGCCAAACCAGTGCGCAGAAGCACTGACCTGTGTGCAGTAACATAATATACTATACAACCCTAATTTAACATCTTTAAAACGCACCTTGAGCGGGCAGAAGGAGCCCCAACACAGCCAATGTATACTATTTTATCACAAACGCCCACGAATTTGAATCGATCGAAGAATTAAGTGTTACATTTTGATGTTCACAAGATGACCCAGGGTTCTCCAAACCAATGCTCTTCCCACATCGCGCAAGCAGACCGTTGTCACGATCACTCTACTGAAAGGAAAGATTACTAAGTCACAATTTATTCATAGATGACTATTGATGTGTATAAATCGTTTGAAGACAGATAATGCTCAGAAATCACATTCTACGAACACAGAATGAACAGCCTCAATATCTTCCTGCGGTGGCACATGCCTCCTCCCAAAGTACGCAAAAATTGCGTACAAACGTGGCTATATGTCCCACGTTATAATTAAATATATATGTATCTCACTTCAAGCAAGGGAAACATAAGAAGTGCATCACTTCGTCACTCGTAAGGTCATGCAGGGTTCTTTTCAAACGATTCTTAACCTCTAATACGTATGAGCAGAGCATTGCCACGTTCACCAGTCAACAACGATAAATCGCCATTCATCTATGGTATACCGCGCTGCTGCGTATATATCGTTGACGACAAATAATGCTCTCGGAGCTCAACCCGAATACGCAGGAATCAGTGACACCAACACGTTCCCGCTGAGGTGCAATTCCCCCAACTTGTTCCTTTTCTGGCCGCGCCCAAACACTCTCGCAGCTGGACCCAAACTGCGCGGTGACCCAGTGGGCGGAGTGGTCTCCGTGCACGGCCACCTGCGGCAAGGGAATCAAGGTCCGCACGCGGGCCTACCTGAACGCCATGGCGGCCGCCATGGCCATGTGCAACGTGGAGCAGATTCAGAAGGCCCCCTGCATGGCCGAGAACGCTGACTGCAAGATCGACAGCCAGGAGGCGCACGGTACGTGTAAGAATTAAAGCCCCTTAAACTTCGTAAAGTAGCGCCACGCTTTGAAGAATGCCGCCTCCTCCTCGCGCGCTATGGCCGAGGCCGACGCCGCGTCGCTATTGGCCTAATGGCATCACGTGGGCCCTCGCGCCTTGCTTCAGGGCCATTTTTGCTCGAGAAGCGTTCACAGAGTGGCGAGGAGCGCATGTAGGCGCCTTTGCTACGCTCGAGCAGTGTAGTGTCAAGAATGGCGAGTTGCGCAACAAGATTGCCACCTTGCCACCCGATTACGACAAGGGGTGCAAGACGCGCACCTCTCCCTCTCCGTCGCTGCAGCTGGGAGGCGTTCAAAGAAGCGGCCTTTGCGTTGGAATCCGCCGCCTTCCTCCAGCCCCTTCGACATTGTGACGGGACTAGTTCGGTGCGTGAACAATGATTCCGGAGTTCCCCAACGCGGAGCTGATTTGAAACGCTGGACAAGCTGCCGTGGGGACGACGTATTTTGAGCGTCTCACGCTTCGGCTTAGCACGGAACAACGAGCGACCCTCGATCAGCGCCGATAGTTTCCCGGAACGGCACCCCGCGCGGTTGCCTCTGTGTACAGAGCGCGGTTGCCTTTGTGTACGTAAACTGGTCTGCAGAGCAGCTGCGAGTTGGTGATGTGTAAACGAACAGTCGCCGCGTCGTAGGACCGGCGGATCGAGTGTATAAAAACTGTGGTTGTGCGAATGCTGAGGACACACTTCTCTTGAGCAGTCATGTTAGACTGAGTCACTTCTCTCATGCAGTCATGTTGGACTGTTACTCTTTTTCTCAAGCAGTCATGTTAGACTGAGTTAATTTCTGTAAATAAACCCCTTTTCCTCGTTCTCGATGAGAAGCAGTTCTTCACTTCATCAACGATCTCAGCGTAAATAAGTTGGACGACGGCATGGGCCAGCTACCTCCGAATTCATGCCGTACTCCAATCTTGGCAAAGGACCACGGACGATGGGATTGAGCCCCCAATCCTGACAACTGGCTGACAGCGGTGAGATGGACTTTGCGACATGGTGCTGTATCTGCGGTGAGTGCTTGGTTTTTGCTTTGACTCTCTAGGCTTCATTTTGTGGTTGTTCTGTTTAGAACAGTAGGGAAGCTAGATTGTTGTGTGTTAGCTAGGTTGTGTCTTCCTAGCTAGATTTAGAGAGCAGAATCAAGGCAGTAAAGCAGCAGTCATGGAGTTAAGGACACTGCTGAGAGACGAGTTGTTGATTGTTGGTGAGGAACTGGGCCTAGATGTACGCAAGGAAATGCTCAAATCGGAATTATTGGAGCTAATTTCCAATCAGGCCAGTGAGCAAGATATTGAAATGGGATTGGAACTTCTCAAAAAGAGAGAGAAACGGGAAAGAGAAAGAGAAGAACGGGACAGAGAAAAACGAGAGAGAGAGGAACGCGATAAAGATCGCGAGCTAAGAAAAATGCAACTTGAACTTGAAAACAGACGTTTGGAGTTGTCTCAAGGAAGTGAAGGCGCTCTGGGTCGATCAAGTGAGGCAGAATCGTACCGCATGGACAGGCTATTAAAGCCATTTGAGGTCGGGACCGACATAGGCTTGTTCCTAAACAATTTTGAAAGGACTTGCGAAAAGATGAACTTCGGTCCGAGTACATGGCCACAGCGGTTGCTGTCTATGTTGCCGTGTGAGGCGGCGGAAGTAATCGCCAGACTAAGTGTGCAGGATGCATATGATTATGCAAAAGTTAAGGCTAGTCTCCTGAAGAAATACCGCCTTTCAGCCGAAGCTTTCCGGCAAAGGTTTAGGAGCACAGGCAAGAAAGATAGCGAGGGCTATCCGGAGTTTGCATATAGCTTAAAGGCCAACCTAGTCGAGTGGCTTAAAAGCGCGGAAGCGTACGACAGCAGAGACATGATCATTGAATGCATGTGTCTAGAGCAGTTTTACAAAACCATCCCCCAAGCTGTGAAACTGTGGGTGCAAGGCAGAGGTAATGTAAACACTGTGGAAAGGGCGGCTGAATTAGCCGAAGAGTACGCAACCCGTAGAAAGTTGAACGCCGAGGAGGGAAACTGGGACGGTCGAAATGGACCGCGGAAACCATTTCCGTTCAAAAAGGGTGCGCAAACTAGACGATCCGAGCCTGTAGACATGGCGGAAAAGCCCTCAGAAAAGAGCGAGGAGAAACTTAACGGAGAAACCGCACAAAAAGAACAGAAAAGAAAATTCGGATCTCTTAGACCAATTCGCTGTTACAAATGCCACAAACTGGGACATATAGCTGTAAACTGCGAGAAGTCTAGCGTAGTTTTTTCCTACGTGGAGGAAAAAGATGAGAATATGGAACTTTTAAGTCCATATCTCCACGACCTGCAAGTTAATGGAAAACCATGCCGAGTGCTAAGAGACAGTGCCGCCACGCTGGACATTGTCCATCCGTCTTACGTGATGGTAGATGACTTCACCGGAGAAGTAGCATGGATAAAACAGGTTGTAGAAGAACACAGCGTGTGTCTGCCCATGACCAAAGTCAAAATCAGTGGACCATTCGGGGAGCTAGAGACTGAGGCTGCAGTTTCCAAATTTTTGTCACTGCAGTATCCCTACATCTTTTCGAATCGTTCGAATCAGTTACTGCGTGACAGAGGGCTCAAACTTGGAGAGGGCATAGTACAGGCATTGACCCGAGGCCAAGCTCGTAAGATCGCGGCGCTTTCGGCTGAAAATGCTCAAGCTCCTCCAGCGGAAGCAGAAAAGGGAATAACTTCAATACCCGAATCCGAGCTAGGCCCGAGGGACAAAAGAACAGTTGAGGAGAGCCTGCCAGTTGACCAGCTCAATGAGAGCGTAGCACTAGAGTGTCAGAGTTCTAGCCTGCAGGAAGAGCAAGCAGACGCGCTCACAAGCGAGACAGGGTCGTTATTATCACCGGCCTCAAAGAACTTCGATCAACTCTTACGCGTGGATAGAGAGTCACTGGCAGCTGAGCAAAAGAATGATGAGAGCTTAGCTAAATTACGTCACACAGCTAAAGAAGGCATTGCTAGGCGCAACGTAACGATACATGAGAAAGGAGGATTGTTGTATCGGCATTACAGAGATCGAAAGGGTAAGATTTTAGATCAGTTAGTCATGCCTACTAAGTATAGGGAGGACCTTTTGAGTCTTTGTCATGGAAATGGGTGGTCCGGCCACCTAGGCATAAACAAATCAAAGGAAAGATTGCTTATGGAATACTACTGGCCTGGCTGTTTCAAAGATGTAGAAAACTTTGTAAGATCATGCGACGCCTGCCAGCGTTCTGGTAAACCAGGAGAGACTTGGAAAGCTCCACTGAAGGTAGTGCCCTTAATAACAGAGCCTTTCAGACGGCTTGTAATAGACACGGTAGGGCCTCTTCCAAAAACAAAATCAGGCTACAGGTACTTGTTTACCATGCTGTGTCCGGCTACCAAGTTTCCAGAAGCAATCCCTTTGAAAGAGCTCAGCTCCACTGAAGTAGTAGACGCGCTTTTGACAGTGTTTGCACGAGTTGGGTTTCCAGCCGAAATTCAGGCAGATCAAGGGTCAGTATTCACGAGCGCACTGACTTCCACATTCTTGCAAAAGTGCGGGGTCAAGTTAATACACAGTTCTGTCTATCACCCTCAGTCAAACAGTGTAGAGAGGTGGCATTCGGTGCTTAAGCGAGTTTTGCGTGCGCTCTGTTACGAGCACAAGGACTGGGAGAACTGTCTGCCGGCAACTTTGTTTGCTTTGCGAACGGTTCCACATGAGGCGACAGGGTTCTCACCAGCAGAACTAGTGTATGAGAGGACACTCCGTTCTCCACTGAGAATGTTAAGAGAGATGTGGGAAGAAAGAGGGGAGAGTTCAACAGTGGTTGAATACGTGCTAAATTTACTGGAACGGCTAAGCGCAACCCAAGAACTAGTCGGAAAGAACATGGCACTAGCTCAAAAGAACGCCAAAGTCTATTACGACAAGAATGCGAGGCTTCGTACGTTTGAAGCCGGCTTAACGATGAAAGCGGAAAAGTGTAGGTTCGGTTGTTCACAGGTTACTTATCTGGGCCATGTTGTCGGTCAGGACATGAGACGGCCGGCTGAGCTGAAAATAGCTACGATTGGAGAATTTTCTCAGCCGCGCACGAAAACGGACCTTCGTTCATTTTTGGGACTTGTGGGGTACTATCAACGGTACATTCCGAATTACTCGCAATTGGCAAGTCCATTAACAGACGCCCTCCGAAAGGGAGCACCGAGTAACGTACACTGGGATAAGGACAAGGAGAACGCTTTCCAAAGTTTGAAAACGCTATTGGTTTCTCGCCCTGTGCTTCGCGCGCCAGACTACACAAAGGAATTCATAGTTCAATGCGACGCAAGCGACAGAGGTATGGGCGTGGTACTTAGTCAGGTCGGCGACGATAACGAGGAGCATCCTATCCTCTACGCCAGCCGTAAACTAAATGTAAGAGAGGAAGCCTACAGCGCTTCAGAGAAGGAATGCGCTTGTTTGGTTTGGGCCGCCCAGAAGTTGTCGTGTTACTTGTACGGAGCGAAGTTCATCTTCGAGACCGACCACTGTCCTCTGACGTGGCTCAATCAAATGTCACACAAAAACGGCCGCTTGCTCCGATGGAGCCTCACTCTCCAAGAGTACAACTTCTCCGTTAGATATAAGAAGGGAAAGTTGCATAGCAATACGGATGGTTTGAGCAGGCTAATTTGAATTCTGCGTTTGAGGGTCCCGCCTAAATTTTGGGGTTACTAGTGTTAGCTTTTCTTTAGGCGAAGAAAATCCCCTCTCATTCAGCAGAATTCCCTCCATGATTGCTGAATTGGTCAGCAGGAATTTGCTTCAGAAATTGGCATAGTGAAATGTAGCATTTTTTTTTGTTTCTGCACTTATGTTGTTGTTGTTTTTTTTTGGAGCCTAGCGAGTCTAAAGTGAGAGCCAATGCACGTCATCTCGGCGCAGAGCCGTGTTGTGGGGTTCATTTTGCAGTTGCCTGTCCTTGTTGGATGTTTTGGGGCGGTGACATCATTGCACAAGTGGTCGCTGCGAGCCAAGACATCAATCCCCCCCTGACCAGCAGCCGTTCTCTTCCTGCCTAGCGGTTGTCAGCGCTAGACAGTCGAGACTTTCCGGCCCATGGAGGCGCTGTCAAGAATGGCGAGTTGTGCAACAAGATTGCCACCTTGCCACCCGATTACGACAAGGGGTGCAAGACGCGCACCTCTCCCTCTCCGTCGCTGCAGCTGGGAGGCGTTCAAAGAAGCGGCCTTTGCGTTGGAATCCGCCGCCTTCCTCCAGCCCCTTCGACATTGTGACGGGACTAGTTCGGTGCGTGAACAATGATTCCGGAGTTCCCCAACGCGGAGCTGATTTGAAACGCTGGACAAGCTGCCGTGGGGACGACGTATTTTGAGCGTCTCACGCTTCGGCTTAGCACGGAACAACGAGCGACCCTCGATCAGCGCCGATAGTTTCCCGGAACGGCACCCCGCGCGGTTGCCTCTGTGTACAGAGCGCGGTTGCCTTTGTGTACGTAAACTGGTCTGCAGAGCAGCTGCGAGTTGGTGATGTGTAAACGAACAGTCGCCGCGTCGTAGGACCGGCGGATCGAGTGTATAAAAACTGTGGTTGTGCGAATGCTGAGGACACACTTCTCTTGAGCAGTCATGTTAGACTGAGTCACTTCTCTCATGCAGTCATGTTGGACTGTTACTCTTTTTCTCAAGCAGTCATGTTAGACTGAGTTAATTTCTGTAAATAAACCCCTTTTCCTCGTTCTCGATGAGAAGCAGTTCTTCACTTCATCAACGATCTCAGCGTAAATAAGTTGGACGACGGCATGGGCCAGCTACCTCCGAATTCATGCCGTACTCCAATCTTGGCAAAGGACCACGGACGATGGGATTGAGCCCCCAATCCTGACAGTAGGTGGCGCCACGGTAGCGGAGGGAGCGTGAAAGAAAGGAGAAACGAGGAGGTGTGAAGGCGGAGGAGTAGAGTTTCGCTACTTTACGAAGTTTAAGGGGTTTTAACACGAGTTGTGCCGGGCTAGAATCACTGCCCCCAGGCACGCATGAGAGAACTCACTTTTGCACGAGTCGGCACAGATGCATAACGGCAAGAGCAGCGTCAACTTTATATCTGCGTCACACGGGGCACTTTCGATCGCGATAGAGCCTGGGTGGCTCCTCTGTGCAGGCAGAGGAAGGGAGTCGATGGTGATGAGGGATTCGATCCAGATCGGGCCCGATCGGGGTCGAATTTGCCCCGTGTGACAAATACGAAGATTGAAGTGCTAACCCACGGTGATGTTCTTTCTTACTATTTGTAAAGATTTCTAAATTTCTAATGAGCCCGTCTGGTGAAGTCGGTGCATGATGAGCATTGCAAGAGCACCAGCCCAAGGTTCAATTAACGTTTCGAAGCCGCTACGGGTCCCTAGTTCAAAACGAAGAGCAACGCGAAAATGTCCTGCTAATTGTGGGTTAGGTGTATGTGGCGCCGAGTGCTGGTGTATATATCCGGATAAGGTTAACCCCCGTCCGGATTATCGCGTACGTTGTCGGCTGGATAAATAATAACTCTAAGAGCAGACTTGAAGACAAGCGCTTCTATGTCGTGCTTACGCCTGCGGAGTGGAAATTATATGCCTTGCGTCTTTCAAACTTATGCGAATGCTCGTTTTATTTTGATCATCCTTGAAAAGTTGCGCTCTTCTTCAGCCCTGCTTAGATGGGCTATATTTGGTTGCTGTCATTCTGAAGCATGTTTAGTAAGGTGTGCTATTTCTATAGTTGGTGGATACCAAAGAACTAGTTTCCAGTAGCAACAAAAACGTAAGGGCACCATGGGATAAGAGAACCGCGTTTCGCGGGCTCTGAATTACCTTTTTTACGTAAAGCTACCGGCAACTTTGTCAAGCTCTTACCACCTTTGCAGTTCGAGTTTCCTTTACTCTAAGCAATTCTGAAATGTTTTAATTATTTCTACACTTTTACATGTAAATTTTTCTTTCGTTTAGTGCTTTTTGTTTGCCTTTAACTACGATTCTGGTAGAGCGGGCACTTCTGAAGCCAAACTTCCCATACTGTCGCATCTAACAAACTACAGAACAGACTTTCTTTCTGTCTCCGGAGCCCTTACTTGTTTTTTTGTTTTTGTTGTTATTTTGCTTTGAAACATGTTACTAGCACCGCTTAACCGGACACAAGACCGTAGACATCATACACGTGTAGCACACCTTCGGCCTCAGTAGACGACCCGTCCCAGCTGAGGCCTTTCCTTTTTCGGTATACAGATACTATGCGCTCAAGTACGCTGGCAAACGTTTCACAATGGCAACACGCTGTAGGGTGGCTGTGAGGTGGTATGTTCTCTGTGGAGTGCCTGTGAGCCTTTGTATACTAGATTACTGCTGCCGTAAAGCTGGCCATGTCCCTCGCAGAAATCTGCCTGCTGCCCAAGGACATCGGACCGTGCCGGGGCTACTTTCCGCGTTGGTACTACGACTCCACCAAGCGGATGTGCCTGCAGTTTGTGTACGGAGGATGCCGCGGCAACAGGAACCGATTCGAGCGATATGCTGAGTGCAACAAAATGTGCGAGGTCACAATATCACGTGAGCGCTCACATGCACAACACCTTTTCGCCACTCTGTCGTTCGCTGTTTTTCTCTCCTCTCTCTCTCTCTCTCACTCTCTCTGCCTCCTTGTTGGATTACCGTTTAGTAGCTGATAAGTTTAGTGTGTTTACCGGCATGTACATTTTGCTAATAATTAGCATATCCTGCTTCATACGTTCTCTGTCCATACCCGTCGTCTAGTTTTACACGTTTTAACAGCGCGAATTTAATACTGCGTTTTAGCACAACTCGATTCATGTCCATGGACCATACGCGTTTTCCCATATATCACGTCTTTCTCGTAGCATTCTCTTTCACTGATTGTGAGCAAGGATTAACTGCATGAAAAAGTGCGCTTCCCTGTGACAGGCGTCACCTAAACAAATCATTTTAAAGAACTGTGTAGTATTTAAAGTATTTTAACATCTTGAGTGAACAAATGTTGCAGTGCTCGTTCCGCAACACGGAATCTGTACACTGGATGTTGACAAGCTGTGTTCAAACAGCATCGTCTAACAACACGTTCAAACCTATGGGAACGCCCCGTCTGTGGTCACTTCTGACTCGGGGCAAGCAGTGTAACGCTCTACAGATATTATCAGGTATCGGTGTATCGCAGATGTGGCCTCCGATACCAGCAGCCCCGCTACGTCAGATACTATTCGATCGCGAGCGGTTTGAATTGTCAAAGGTTTGTGCGGCCTCTTCAGTCGCCATTTTATCTGCAAATAAGCCATCTCTTGGCCGAAAACAAACGTTGCGAAGTTTGTGGTAATCTGTCATCCTAGATAACTCTCTTTTCTGCTTGCCTCTGCTGTCTACAGTTGGTATTACTAGTCACACCGCAAAAAAAACTATTAATTATGCAGTAATCAGAAGCACTCTCTTATAGCGTTTAAGAGGGCAATATTATAGTAGCAAATGAAAGCACTTCGTCGTCTGCCGTTGACTCGAGAGACTATAGCTTTCAGTGTTTCAATAGGAACAAAAACGCATATACTGCTATATGTGGCTACAAGTGTGCAAAAGAAATCAAGCAACGTATCAGGGTCAGCTATTTCAGTTTGCTTTATCTGTGTACCAAAATAATCTCTTACTAACGGCAATCAACGCGCAACCTGAACTGACGTTTCCAAATGTCAGCGCAGCTTAGTTTGAGTGCGCCCTGACTTAGCCGAGCCGCCGTATAGGGCAATCAATAACACTTTACCGTGTGTCCCAGCTAACCCTACAGCCGAGCTGTTCAACGAACAAAAGAAGATTTAGAACACATGGCGCAAGATACAATTATGAGAGCTACGATGTTCGGTCGTCAGCGTTACAATTGAACACCTAAGGTCTTGAAATTGTATCCCGCACCGTGTTTCCTTAACCATATTTGTTTTCATTGAACACCTAGGCTAACGTTAGCTGGGACACCCTATATATAATGGAGCTTGTAGCATTGGGAAAGTTCATAAATCCCTTCGCAGCTTCATTTACGCTATACACCTACATTCCACCTGTTCTCTATGTTTGGTTTTGATGGCTAAGATTGCGACACTAGTCCAGCTGTCATATATCAGCTAACACATAGAAAGAGCTACATTGTTAACTCGCTGAAAACCTTTTCTCAGCCAGCGCCACACCGACTCTGCGCAAGCTGCTCCATTTAGTCTCCTGTTGTTCCGAGCTCTAAAAGCGCCAGTCTAACGCGATATGTCTCAAGGCCGTGTGCAGTGTGTGTAATTTTATAAGCCTCCGTATAGTGGCGATGCCCGTAAGGTGTTAACATTAAAGAACACTTGAAGCAAAGATTTGGGGTAAGAAATGAAACGTATTTCAAGAAAAAGACTCGTACAATGCACCCAGCGGCGTTTTAAAGATCCATTTCGCGCTTTGTTGCTGCAGAAGAAAGGTAGGTCTTTCTGCTAGGTGTGTTAAAAAGAAGGGGGAAATGTAAGAAGCATAGCGTTCTAAGTGTTCACGCAGCTGCCTTTGTGCATGACTACAATCTCTTCGGACAAAGCTCATGCTCGTAAGTCTATGGTCACGTGACCCAGATATCCCTTTTTTTGTTTTCTTTTCTTGCCGTTGCTCCTGTCCTCTCAGTTATTTTTTTTCTGTTTCTTCTCTCTCTTTTTTTCGTCTGCTCTTAATTCATGCGACAGTCGTCTGCTCTTATTTCACGTGACAGTCGTCTGCTCTTTTTTTCATGCGACAGTCGCCTCCATTCAGAGCACCGGCAGAAGGCACGCCGTCTGCGTGAGAGACGAACGTCCCCAAGCGGGAGGACGTTAGGCGACGTCACAAAGAATATTTCGGAGAGCAGGCGCAACAAGAAGACACTAGCAGTGATTTAGCCGAAAAATCTCGCTCGCAGCTCTTGAGATCTGGTCACGTAGCATTAACCAAAGCAATTCCACTTTTTTCTCCTCTTCTGTAGCTTCTTTTCATATTCTCTAGTCGACGTATTGTTCCATCATTACTTATGTGGCGTAAAGCAGATACTTTTTTGCCTTCTTTGTTTATTTAAATATTTTCGACTGTGACGCAGTCGTCAAGGGACCGAGATTCAACTTTCAAGTTTATTTGCTTTACTAATACAATTTGCCTTACAAATATGCAAGCACCTGTTAGGACCCATAACCAAGAGGCATATGGAGTTTCTAAAGCAAAAATAGGTTACATTCTTCGACGCAAGTGTTAAGTTAAAGAGACAGAACAGTAAAATCCTCTAGTAAACAAACAGTTTCCCTCCCATAACGACAAAGTACAAACATACAAGAAAAAATGCATAAAAAAATGTCAGACCACGCAAGCCTAAAGTTATATAATATGACACAGTACGCACTTAAGTGCAAAGTAATAAACAGAACACGCATGTTAGCGAAGCAGGCTGTGGCACCCTCTGTGTGGGCTTTCAAGAATGCTCTTGTGCAACAACTAATATCACACAATGTGGCCACCTAAGTCTAACTGCGTAAGAAACTAACACTGCGAAATGAAACTTTTGTTTTCGCATAGACATAGTTTTCTGAGCATTAGTATTCAATGTACTTCAGCGTCTTTCTCGCCCACTGGCTAAACTTGGATATGATCATTTCAACGTCGGCGTTAAAATGTCGAATAATGAACTGCACCCTGCTTAGTTGTGTTTCCGCACAAAGCGCCAGTGTTACATTTGCCATGTGCCATCGCTTCCAGAAGTATCATGTGAAATGGTTCACGCGAAAAACATTTTGTCGAGCGTCGTGTTTAAAACAGTTTTCGGAATTCCATGCATAAAGGCTTGCCTGTGGGAGTTGAATGAACTCAAATGCGCACCGTTTATATAAGACACTGCTTAGCGCCGTACACAGAAGCGCCCTCTCTCACACACTGCGATAGAGAATTCACATTCCACAGGTTTTCATTTATTAGTACTATCGGCTCCGCCGTGGGTATTGCAAAGGTGGTTGAGCAGAAAATTAACACGTAGGGGGCTCTAGCTTTCGGTTCTAAGTTACGTATTAGAAAAATTTGTCCCGTTATTTTGTACTTTACATTTACCTAGCCGGTTCTTCGCCAATCACCGGAGTGGGTAGGTGCTGGCACATTCAAGGATCTAAATGTGCTCCCTCTGCACCAACAGTAAATACGTATGTTTCACCGCCAAACCATTAAAACCGAAAGCAAGGGCTTAACACTCGCTGAATCTCATTGGACGGCGCTCTATCAATTCCTCGGGGCGACAAGATGGCGTGAAGCAGTCCGCACGCGAGGCTACCGCGGCTACGTGGCAGAAACACCACCCCCGCTACAGCAAAACCTCGTTATAACGTTGTTGGCGGGGTACGTGGATCAAGTGTACGCGCCGAGCGATGTAGTATATATAACGGACAATGGCAGATGAGCGGCTATAGACTTACCAGTCGAGAAAAAAAAAGGAAGTAACCTGCTAATTCTCAGTTAAACACACGCAGACGCGTTTCATTTGCCAGCAGGTAGCAAAAAAATATCTGTGATATTCACTTGCCGCAGCAAGCGACGACGGCATCCTCAAACTTAGCAAGGCCGCGAGCCAATGTCTCCATGAGGCCCCACATATGTTCGAACGCCCTCATGATGGTCAACACACCGGCTGCGTCGGATACGGAAGGGCGGTCATCCAAGTCGTCATCCGCGACGACGACGTTGAAGCGCTAGAAGCTATGGGAGCAGGAAACATGACGTGGCTACCACGAATAATAAACTATTCGTCAATGTTCTCAATAAACAAACCGAGATCACCCATATGTTTTCAACTAATCAAGCAAGAAGAGAATATGTTTTATCTTGCTTGCATTGCAATCATTTATAAGGAGTGATTTCGGTTTTATTATAACACTTTCGTAGGCCTAACGTGATAGCCCCAGGCTTGCACAAGTGACCGAACTTTTACCGCTGTCCCGATAAGATAGTGATAGACGAGAAAAATATTTAAAATATGGGATTCAACTCTACATTTCTGTACAAGGTTCATCCAGTTAGCTTCATTATGAACGAAAATTGATCTTATGAAGCGCACGTCCTTTTAAGGTTTTGCAAACACTTCATCGTATCTTATGCAAGTGCTTCGCTATATAGCCGAGCTACTTTCAGACGCTTTACTATATCATAGCTTAGCACTTCTGTATACTCGCCTCTGTATCGGATGCATGCTCCTGTGTGCTGCGCCGGTTCCACTTCGTACAATGCGCTCTGGATTCTGAGAGTATAGTCGCTGCCCAATTCCTAGCTATCTAAACGTGTGGTTTCTTGCAGAGGCTATAGGAAGTGTTGAATTTCCATTGGGCGAATAGGAAAATTTCATGCTCGTTTGAAAGTATACATTAAGAGAAAACGAGGGGGAAAACTGGCCGTTTCGCCAGCTTGACCAGTCCTCAACTCCGAATGCGTGTAGGCGCTCTGGGGCCTTAATTTGTAACGATCCATTTCATTTTCCACTGTCATTGCCATCCGTTGCGCTGAGCGACCGATGCTAGCGATAACGGTGGCGCTCGATTAAGCTAGTGGAGAATGGGTGACAATAATAATAAATGAAATAATCGCTACAAAATACTGCTCCGAATCACTGGCGGCGCCCAAGCCGATGACGAAGGCCAAATAATAGACGAAATGAACGACTCTATTAAACGAATTCAATGATACAGTCCGGGCCCATAGCGAAGGGTAAAAACAATGTAAAATGAAATGGGTCGCTACAAAGTATAAACTTATCTTGACCGCAGTTTCACGTGCTCTATTTTTCTTTTTCGCTCACAAAGCGTTTTCAATGTGCTCGCCCGTTTCTTACATGTGGCTTGCAGTCAATGCGCTCCGCCGCCTGCTGGGCTGCTTATCATATTTTTTATCTTATCTCTTGTCAACGCTGTTTGCCACCTGTTGCTTCTCGCTCTGTCGCCAACCTCCCTTTGTGCCCTGCCGCGTGCTGTTTTCATTGTCTGTCGCTTGCCTCTTGTGGGCGTCTGCCTCTGTCGCAGAGATAACGCAAGGACTCCTGTCGCCTTCGGCACTGGGCCAAAGCTACGCCATGAAAGACACCACGCTGCACGTGGAAAAGGGCCTTGTCTGTGGTCTGTCTGCTCGCCTACGTCACTCGCGGCCGCCGCTTGTTGCTTTTCATGCGAAAGCATTATACGACCCCATGAGGCAGAAAAGCCGGCGTTGCAGGCAACGAGTGGTACTAAGGAGTCATCGTCAGGGACGACATCAGCGTCTTGTATGAAGTCAGTAGTAATACAGAATTAAAGTGAGAACAAGTTAGAGCAAAAAAGCCGGCGTTGTAGTCAATGAGTAGTACTACAGAGTCATCGTCAGGGACGACATCAGCGTTTTGTATGATTTCAGTAGTAATACAGAATTAAAGTGAGAACAAGTTAGAGCAAGGTGACTTGAGGTGGAGTTCAGTGAATTAAGGTGAAGTGAGTGAAGGTGGATCAAGGTAGGTTAAGGGTAATGCAGATTACAGCAAGAAGGACTAAAGCGGATTAAGATTGCTACAAATTAGAGCAAGGTGGATTAAGGTGGGTTAAGGTGGGCTAAGGTGCATTAAAGTGGATTAAGGTGGATTAAGGTTCGTACAAAATAGAGCAAGATGGATTCAGGTAGAGTTGTCAATGACACGTGACAATGTACGACGCCACGTATTGTTGACGTAACCAACTAATTAGATATGTCATAATGCTTTCGCATTCAAATCACGTAAGGATACTAAAGTGACTGACACATTTTTTTGCACTCCGTGCTTAGTGCACGCTTGACGCTTGGGCGCGCGCTTGACACTTGAGCACGTGCTCAAACGCACGGAAGGCAGACACAAGGAGACTCTTAAATGAGTACTAAATAGCAGCACCGAAACAGGTTGATCTGGCGTAGTATTCTTCTACGTATTCTTTCATTCATTTGACGGACAGAGATTGCCTATTAATCCTTTCTGGTTTAAGTTTTTTACCTAATGACCGAAAAATTTTGCAGGGGCACCTGATCTTTTGTCGATCAAGTGCGCATAATACATAATTTCTGCAGGAAAAAAAGAAAGAAAAAATAAAATTAACCCTGGAGTTTTTGGCAATGAATTGAATGTTTTTTCTCATGAACTGCCAACAACTCAAGGTGTTGTAAGCAGCATGTGGATTATAAGACTTCGAAATGCACAATCATAATGGTGCGAAATGTGGCCCCAGAAGATTTGAAAAAATATTTTCGTGTCCCTCAAGGTAGGTTACACGCATTAGGCAGCAGGCTATACAAAAGCTACAGCACAAAGGCCTAACCTCAGCGGGATGCAACGCATGGACATTTTGTGAAATATCAATGAGAGTCGCATTTATCTGCGGCTTGTTGTCGACAAATTACGCCGTAATCGTTGCTCACATTCAAATTTCTTTAAAATATTTTCGTCGTTAGCTACTTCATGATGCAACGGAAAAACGCAAGGAAAGAGTTAAGGGACAAATGCGCGCATCACCGCTGTGTATCTCTTTCCTCACTGTCTTTTGTGCTTTTGCACTGTGCTTGTTCTGTTTCCCAAATGCCTGCACCAACCACTCCATGTTGCGACGCTCTTGAAGACCCTTCTTTTCTTTGTTCTCGTCGCAGCTTAAATCACCTATTCAATTATTCAAGTATACCCACGAAAACCCTCAGATAACTCTATATTACATACAGCAGGGGGTAGGATGTCAACGGCTGCACAATTTATGACAATAAAGCTACGCAGGTATGCAATTAGTAGCGTTGGGTTGCATTGTCAGCCTAAAATAGCCTATAGCGTTAGGAACTAGTTATTACAAGGTGTCGGGAGTAACCTTAACCAACAGGCAATAATGGTCATCTTTAAAATATTTGAATATTTGAAACGTACATACATGGATTGGATACTAAGCAAGAAAGAGTGAAACGCCAATATATATATATATATATATATATATATATATATATATATATATATATATATATATATATGGCGTCGACATGAAACATGGAATGTGACATCAGCGCCGCGACACCTTCGTCACGCGGCACTCGTTGCCCTAACGAAAGTAACTTCTTATCGACACAGGCTTTCCGACGCCTTCGTCCATACATCTATACATCTGTTTGATCTATCTACCTATATCTCGCTTTGCCCAAGCCTTCCTTGCTATATCTCTACACATCTGATCTCTCTGCCTATCGCTCGCTTTCTGCCTCTCTCTATCTCTCTCTCACTGCCGCCACCGTCCGGCACTGTCATGCTCACTGGTCGCCCCCTTTGCCCCTGCGGCCAACGTCATATATCTATATATCTGACCTATCTAACTATGTCTCGCTTTGCCCAAGCCTTCCTTAGCATATATCTACATATCTACATATTTGATCTCTGGCTATCGCTCGCTTTCTGCCTCTCTCTCTCACCACCGCCACCGTCCCGCACTGTCATGCTCACCGGTCGCCCCCTTGTGCCCCCGCGGCCAACGCAGCGCCCATCGGCAAGCTCAACGGCATGGCGCCGGTCAACGTGCTGCCGACGACGAGCGACGAGCCCACGTCGCCGGTCATCGACTGCGTGCTGACGCCGTGGTCTCAGTGGGGGCCCTGCTCCAAGACGTGTGGCAACGGCCGTCGGGAGCGACGGCGCATGATCAAGCTGAACCCGCAGAACGGGGGCAAGGCGTGTCCCAAGCGACTGGTCCAGAGACGAAAGTGCAAGGAGAACCCGCCGTGCCGTAAGCACCGCGTTCGTTAATTGTTCGCCCCGATTACTCGCCGCGGACAGACGCTTTTCTCGACACAAAGGAGTTGAGCTTCCCATAGGGAGACTCAACGCTGACGTGGAGCTTTCTTGTCTTGTCTTGTCTTGTGTCCCAGACAGTGGCGCATACCCACTATGGGGGATTGGCCAAGAAGCAGGCGGTTTTTCGTATGCTTAGTAGTAAAGCCAAACTAGATTTGAATTGTGGAGCGTGAGACTAGAACTGTAATTTAGACGTATGATGAAAATATTGTGAAGAATTTTGATAATATAAGGTAACGTAAATAAATGAAATAATAGAAAATATTGATAATTTTAGAAAGTCAGCAAGGTACTCTTTTTGTATCTCTAATAAAATTGTAAATTGCAAGAAAAGCGTCCCTGTAGCTTGATCCCAGTGAGGTCGCACCAAAAGAAAGAATGGTTGGTGAGGTTAGCGGTAGCCCAAGTTTGGTGAATGAGTGTACTAATAATTTTCTTTGTCTTATAAAGCGGCGACAGGAGAGAAAATAATGTTCGATAGTTTCAGGTGCACTTTTTGAAGGCAGGGTCTTCTTTGCTGACTTCACGTGAATTTGGCGTACCTGGGATCTGGCTATCTTGTAACCTGTTAACAAAGCGGTCGATTTCGTTACTGTAGCGTGCCGTACAAACATGAAAAAGATATCAGAATGTAGGTCTCAACGAGACAACAAGCGATAACAATAGCAAAGCAGGTGAAATTAACCGCACGGCCGTAGTTAGCGTCACTACAGTAAAAAATTACCCACATTACATCGTAAGCTGCGCTATCTCTGCGATCAACCCGTCGCATCTACTGGTCAAAAAAAAGTAAAGGCGTGTCAACCAAAGTCGACGCAGAAGAAGACAATCTCGACGTACATGCTCGTAAAAAAGAAGAAGAAACCGAATGAAAGAAACCCGACATGAGTAACAGAAATAGAGATTCCGGGGGAAAAAATTTGAAATGTGAGATCTGACAATAGAACGGAGAACATAATGTGAATAATTCCAAATTATCGCGCAATTGTGCAGAATTGCATCGTCTTTATTGCCCCTATTTAAGTACCTACATATACCATGTACGTTAACCTTGGCAGGTATAACGTATTGCTCGGACTCTGTCCATTTGGGCGTAGCGCCTGCCAATATGGGCTGGACTCGAACCATTCTGACGTATCATGGAAGGCTAATGGCCGATTTCAAATAAAAACAGATTCGAATAGTTTGACGTTATACCGGCCCTTCTTTCGCGTCGACATTGGTCGCCACATTTTCTTTTAATTGCGCGCATTGATGTTTCAATTAATTATGGTCTGCAGCAATATTTTACACCACTGCCTTTCGTTTCCGTTAACACGCCTATAAACTCGTTCTTATCGGGATTCCTAAAGGGACAATAAAGAGTGGCACCAAATATTTTTTTTTCAGTTTCAAGTTTATTCATCATACCTTGGTGGTGAAGTTTACTTCAGGAAAGTTAATACAAATTGTGTGCAAACACTGTACAGCCCCTTAGCCAAAGATTAGTAGTGGGTCGTTCTTTCAAGAACAATTTCAAGAACACTCTTTAAAGTTTGAATAACAGCTCAAGGATAGTGGAGTGGACAGAAGAGAGAACAGGGCGCTCTGTTCTCTCTTCTGTCCCTTCTCCTTTCCTTGAGCTCTTCTTCAAACTTTAAAGCATGCTTTACCAACAAGCCCAATCCTACACCCTTCTTAATTACTTTACTTCAAAGAACAGCTTAAATACCTCCTTTTTCACTTATTAGACCTGAAGAACTTGCTTGCTATAGCGCAGGAAACAAAGGCCAAAGTGTTTCCGTTCTTCAACGTCTTGCCAGAAACGCAGCGTTGGTACGGACTTCACAAGCTTCCAAATCTGTTCGCTCTGTTGGGGAAGTTTACGTGCGCGAAATTTCTTCGAAATATCCTGCGTCGATTGTCTGGTTATTTTCCAGTACAACCGAGGCACAGTTGAATACTGCATGTCGTCATTTTAGTGCAAGAAATTGAATGTGGCGTTGCCACCCCTCTCTAATCTTTATGTCCGTTTTCTAGCTTAACGATCCCCAAATCACAGTAAGACTGACTTTTCTTTCTGCATTCGCGAAAACGTCACTGAGTGAATGCTCTTTTTATTTCGATTCCATCGCTGCCTCAGCGGAAACAAAGGAACCGAGAAAAGGTATGCCTGTGTGGTCGATGTGGTGTCCAGAGCTTATTCTCTGTTATAATGCCGATTTATCCGACATGCCTTCAGGGAAAAAAGATCGCAACAAAGGTGAGCCCCTTTAGAAGCTGCCCTTCTTCAGATCCCTGTTGCATAAACTACTTTTGTCGCGTTTCACTGCTGATAAGTTGCGCTCGCCTAAGCGTTTATATCGGTGTCACACAAGGGTTGCAATTACTGTTGGTCAGTATTTGGATGTCCTGCTTTTATTCGTCGCCACCGGAATTCATTGAAGGTGACGAGCGCAAGAGGTGTTCAGATAAGAAAGAACGCGGGATGCGCGTTATTCAGCTGGTAATTACATTTGTTCACGCATTGAAACAAAAAGAAAGTTCTATGAGCAGAATTCTCCAACACGAAATCTATTGGCGGATTTCAAAAGGGGGAATAGGTACACCCATTACGTCTCGGCACCCACTTTAACAGGAAAGGAAAAGAGACTATATTCTCTCTGGCACGACATTTAGTCACTTTCGCAACTGTGTGTGGTACATCTCTAATCATTGATCATTATTTTCAATCGCTTAAACGTATTTGCATTTTATGCAACCGTGAGAAACAATTACCTTCGCAATGCCTTTTTATTGCGATAGCAAATATATGCACACTCCAGGCGCATTTCTGCCGTCGCCGTCGCCGTCAGGTTTCATATAAAGTCCAAGGACAATAAAATCGTCGCCGCGCGCCGTATGCTGTATGTGCGAGTGAAAGCTTGCGAGGGTGAGCCTGCTATCGGGGCTTAGTCTCGCGCACGCAACGGAGGAAAGCGGGGAGGAAGCGCGCCGCCTTACGTCGCGCGCAAGGCTTCTGGGGGAGGGTACGGAGAGGGGGGGGGGGGGGGAGGCGGCGCCATCTACTCCGGGCGGCCCGAACGCCCACGCGCATTCGGCCGCACCGCTGTATCTTGAAAGCGGTCTGCGACGGGAACAGAGTTCAAGCGGCGTTGTGTTTTCGCGGCTTAGTTCGCGTTGATGCGAGCGGCAGCACGAAGGTCGATTCGCTCACTGCTGCTGCCGCGTTTCCTCACTTCAACGTTGTGACAGCGAGGTTCGGCGGTTATCGAGTGAGATGTGCTCATGTTGGCTTGTGCGCACGTGGCACCATGCTTGTTCATTCAGTCAGCATGCCTATGTTGACACCGAAACGGCCGATAAAACTACCATACCTACTTCGTATAGCTAATTAATAATAGTCCAAATAATAGTCCAATAATTTGCCATCGTAACCGATGCTTCGCCTTTCGGGCGAAACTGCGACATTTTTTTTTTTCGCTGCGTTGAGGAACTGGCTCGTTCGTGAACTGACTCTTGGCCCCACTTTCTGTTCTCAACTTCCAGCGGTGGACTGCATGCTGACGCCGTGGAGCGAGTGGCGTCCCTGCTCCAAGACTTGTGGGCCAGGTGCAGTGCAGGAGCGACATCGCACCATCAAGCGGCACCCGAAGAACGGCGGATCCAGCTGTGACGCCACTTTCGAACGGCGCTATTGCACGCTGCCACCGTGCGACTACCGCCGACGCTAGCCACCGGGAAGGCCGCTGGGCCATCCCCCACGCAGCGGGACGGCGCACTAACATGGTCAGTGCAATCATGTCCCGTAGCGCAAAGAAGGGGTAAGGCGTGCCAGACACGGACACAAGACATAGTCTTCAGTTGATGGTCGGCGTTCGTGCTGTCCACTATTTCTCTCCTCTTGTGTCCGTGTCTGCACGCCTGAACCCTTCTTTGCGTTATGAATTCTTACCAACTAGCTCAGCTTTCTGTTGTTCTAAGCAATCATGTCGCAACTCAAAAGCACCATGTGCCTTACAAAAGAACCGTAACGCCAAATGTACACAGAAGGAAAGTAAACAGTCCTATAGCATCTGGAAACGGTTTATGCACACAAATGGCATCATGAGACACTACTAAGATTTGCAATTATACGATGGAAATCGCCGCGTACGCCGTGTCTACGGCAGCTTGAGCAGCAGATGGCAGTTTCCCTCCGTTGCGTTTAGAGGGCGTTAGTTGTCGTTGCTGTGCTGTGCCTTTGCTCGTGTACAGTGCGCAGAAGAGGTAACGGAAGAATCAAAGCAGGATGCTTGATCTCACGGTCATCCTGAATTGTTGTGCTGCTTGTCGTTCTTTGCATGGCCTAACATGTATATTGCTTTAAATACTGTCATGGCATTGTACACAGTTACCGTATCCACCGGTTCCGCCAATAAGAGTCGTTCGTGAGTAGCGTGACGTCATATACTGTTTTCAAGGTAACGTTTTATTAGGCCCATTTATGCCAAAGTTGAACGTTGAGGAATCTGTGAAAGCGGTTGATTGGACCTTCTGATACCGGTGTCTTGTCTGTTCGCAGTGCCAAACCGAAAGTTACCTGGTACGAGTACTTCAAGACGCCACCCGACACGACTGCACACATATCGCCTGGGCCTTCGATCTCTATCCAGTTTCTCTCTCGACCACCACGCACACTTCACGAATCGACTACCGCTTCTGCTGTCACGCTGCTGCGTAGTGCTGCTATAGAACGCTGCTCTTAGACCGCAGAGCTCTGTAGGCTTACTCGAATTCAGTTGTTCCCTTGAAGATGCATCTCTCAACGCTGGTTAGCGCTGTTTTGCTGTTTCGAAGATAGCTAAAGAAGAAGAAAACGGTGCTGAGAAAAACCTGCTCCATGGCATCAAGCTCCTTCTCGCCGACTTGCACTGCTACACTGCTGCTGCTGCTACTCATCTACTTTGCACAAGGTCACCGCACCACGTGACTCCTGTTCCGCGCGCTCGCTGATTTCGCTGTTCCTTTAATCTTTTTGCCAAAGTCGGCGCGATGCTGTAGATAGACGTAAGGCTGCTTTTTAGGGCACAATCGCGTTTCACTGATCGTGGAATAGCGTCTACCAAAGAACGACGTCGAGTGTACGTGTGAACAGAACGACGAGCTTCCATGTACATGCGAGGCTCGGCGAAAGCCCGGCAGAACTGCCTCAAAAACTGAGGCCAGAACAATAATAAGCGAGCGGGGCTGCTGCCGCTGCACGCTCTTGTTCGAAGTAATTGTTAGTAATAATCCAGTGTTCGTATAAAAGAGTGTACGCCGTTGTACAAAGAGAGCCCCGGTGAAGTTACGTGTTATGATCATTAAGAAACCTCCTCGTGTGCTTACTAATAGCTCGTGCGTTATGTCGTTAGGCTTTCCGAGCTCTTCGAGCGTGCGTTGTAAATATTTCTTGCAGCAATTTGCTGGTCCGAAAAGGAGATCGTTACAGGCTGACGGCCGATATAAGTTCCTCGACAAGCGTATGTCACGTGAGCTTCCCGTTGGAAAAAGTAAGGCGCGGAGAAACGCCTACCCTAATTTCTGCATATCTCCTAAACTACTGTCTCAGTGCCAATGCTTCGGGAAAGAAGAATGACCTCGGCACGTTGCAGTACCGCAAGGCTTAGTGTTTATGATGGACTGGTCAGATAGGTATCTGATCGCTGTTAGCACTGTTGACATGACAGTACATATTTACGGCTCACTTCTTGAAGCATCTAAATAAAGCAGGAACCCTTTGGACATGCAAGTTTTCACTATATTCAGCGTTGAAGCACCTTCAACACAAAACTACATATGCTCTTTCGCACGAGGTTCGCACGTCCGGCTTTTTCTTGAGAAATGCTCTCCAGTGGCGTCACAATTGTTTATGTTTGATGAGAATTCTTACGTTGATGAATGGTTGAGGAAGACTAAGATCATTTCACAAACCTGTTAGCTACTACGCTCAGAACTTAAGGTTTTCCCACTTCCTACGAGAACGCCTCTGTGGAATATACAGGTGTGCTGAAGTCAAAGTACTTTGTCATCATCTAATAACAACTGGGCTTCAATGAGCCAGTAGTCAAAAGGTTTTTTTTAGCCCTTTCTGGAGACACGTGAAGCAAATCTCTGGAGGCACGATATACGGGTTGACATCCTCATCCTACTTGGAGCTCATGATCTGGTGTTTCCGGCCATTAGTCAAATCGATTCTATACATTTTATATTGCAAATTACTAGTGAGTTCAAATCGTGCGATCCCACTATTACCTTACAAAAAATATTTGCGCTTCAGTCGACGTCTTACTATAGGACCTCTCAAGAAATTGTAGCACACTGGGACATGCGACAGCATTAACGACTTTTTCACTGTTCAACTTTTCGCCATGAAAAGAATGTGAAGGGGGAAAAAATTAACGACCCGTACGAGATAACACGCTTGTGCACGACTTCCCAAGAGCTCCCGCGGAAACGGTTTCATCGAAAGCTTATATCGTGCGCCTCCATTCAAAAACGACGAGGCTAAAAGCAAGAACTTAGTTGCCGCAAGGTTATCCGATGGTGTGCCGCATTACTTTCAGAAACATGCGTCCTGCGGCTCATTCGTAATTCACGAGACGCTGTCGGACGCTTCGCAGACCACATCTAAGCTTTGTGCCGGTAGCCTTTGTCTCTGACGTACCCGTCGTAGAACTTGCAGCACTGCAAAGGTCCTCCCACTGTTTCCCGGTGTTCTCTGTATTCTAAGTCCCGTCGTTCATGGCATGACCCCGGGATGTCTCAAGCCAAAACGAACACCGGCCGCTTTGCCCGGTCATTGCCATTTCCACGTCTTCCGAACTCGCCTTCGAAGGTGACCACGGCTGTTTTCGACTTGCTTAGAGGCAGCTAAGAAAAGAAGGCTTCTTTTTCAAGCGGCCCTTTCGCATCTCAGCATTTATCTATCTCTTTCTGTGTGTATACATGTTTATCCTGTAAACGCAACTGAACTAAACATAGGTGGTGCCTTTACGAAAACGAGAAAAAAAAAAGATCATTCGCATCCTCGTTGCCCCGTTTCAGTTCCTCAATTTCTTTTCTCTTCCCTTTGCTGGGGTTGTCGAAGTTGCGCGCAAGGGCCTCTCAGAACGATGAAGGTTGGACAGATTTTTGACGCTCAGGGGTGCTATGTTGCGCGAAGAGCTATCGTGCAACTTGGCCTCCGGGCTGAGGGCACAGCGAACTGCGTACACTGACGTGTTTCGCATCAAGCAAAGAATCAACGGAGATCGCTTGACATAGCCAGAAAAAAAAAACAATCCTCGAAATTATAGTAATTATTTTGCACGCGCAAGTGACTTTCGTTTGCGGAGTGGTTGGCTACAACAAAAAAGCTTTTATCAACGGCAAATGTCAGCTTCGTCTGCGCAACACCCAGTCCAAGTTAAATATAACGAAGTAGACAGAACGCCAGAACTGTATCGTTAAATTGGCAACATTTGAAACATTCGTAAGAATAAGATAATGTTTATTCCAGAGCAGAGCAGCTGGCGCCGTCTGGTAGAGCCGGCGTTAATATTGCTGTGCTAAGACACATCAACAGGCTTTCTGGTATCGTGAAAGAAAAGCAATCCGACTCATGCTGTCAAGATGATGTGCTTACTCTAACAAAACGTGAACAAAATCTTGAGGTATTTAACACAACAGATCACCTATGACCGTATAACCCTTATTTTCCCAGGAAATTTTGTTAAATCAGGAAACATCGACTTTACTTCAGTCCTCCGAGGCTTCCAATGCATTACGCGTTGTGAATATGTGCCAAAAATCGAGAGCACTTATTTAGGTTGAAAATATCTGATGTATAGTTTCGTTAACACTATGTTTCATGCTCTTGGACATCTTAGGTCAACGCTGAATTGCAAATTCTTTATCGGCAAAGTTGAACATTGCCTGCACTCTAGTAGCCCCTGGCGTTCCTAGGATCAAGCCGATCTCCCGAGGTTTTTGTGGCTGCTGCGAAGGCCTTGTTTTTCTGTGTGTGGTGTTTAGTAACTTTAGTCAGAACGATCGTAGCAGATGAGTGTCGTGGTTTCGCATAGCTTTCGAAGTGGTGTCACTGTTCTCCTGTTGTGAAGCAAAATGATTATTTTCCTGTCTGTTTGCCCAGCGCTCGAAGCTTGTATATCCTGTCGCACAACTGTCGACGACATCGGATGCGCTGAGGCGCAACTTCCTGTCTTGTTATTTTTTTCCCGAGTCCTAACGGTTTTCTCGGGACGGTGCCCGAAACACAGAAACATGCGTAGAATTGAGGCACAGCGTAAAATTTGCCTGCAAACATTAGCTAGGAGAAGTGAGTGTCAAAATAACACCAAAATAACACCACCGACTAGCGTGGTTTACGATGCATACTTACATAGGTGCAATTTTTTTGGTTGAAATGCCATGTCTCCACTCAACTTGTGTTCATTGCAAGATCACATTTTCGGGAACTCAGACGTGATTTGTCAATCACACAACAAAATTTCAGAAATCGTGGTTAACACGTTGAACTGAAGTAACCCTCCTCTCGACGCCGTCTTCCTTGCGTCAGCAAAAACTTTCGAAGAAAAACAAGCACCAGCCCCACAAAAGAAATAACGACTAAGTTGTCACTTGAAAAAAAAAATCACCTCAGGGTTACACAGCGAGTATGCCGAAGTTTCTGTTGCAACAAGCGCTTGACACTGGTGGTTGTGCCAATTTTTTTCTTACGTTGTTTCTTGTCGTCCTGTCTATGCCTAGCCAGAGCGACTGTACAGTTAGATCATTGTTAATCAGATGCAATATTTCATAAAATAAAATTTCTCTTCGAGGAAAGAAAGTGTGACGACTTTTTTGCACCGCTGGTCTGGAAAGCGAGTTTGTAACGCTCACTAGCGTTGCAACTCGTGAGACTTGCTTCGCTTGCTTATTTATTGAAGAGTTGCGGATATTACGGGTATCACTCGATAATTTTTTGCACCCGTAGCACCAACACAGCACGCACCGCGATATATCGCCTTTAAGTCGACATTTCTGGGTCTCCTGCCACCGATCTCCAACTCCGAGCCTCAATACCGATGCCTATACGCCTTGATGTCCTTGTGTTTCATAATCAACATATCATCATCAAATAACATCAAGTCATTTGATGTATTCACAATCCTTACAGTGAGTTCTTTCTAATGAGTGTCTGTAGTGTGCATGGCGGTAAGTGTAGCGGATGTACTGGAGAACCACCATCACGGTAAGCAATGTGCATTTACCTACACCTTCCGCTCCATTAGGAGTTAATTACCAAGGAGTCATTAGGGTGCATTAGTAGCCGACGCACGTGACTTACGACGGATACGAAGAGTAGGCGTTTGGAACTGTAGTGAGAACCACGCGACGTACAAGGCAGAGAGACCGGACACTGACTGTCGTTATTCTTCTCACCGCATGCACGCGCACTCTCTAAACTTCATCCTCGCCAGCACTCAGGCAGTACTAGTCATCAATAGCACTGGGGCGCCACCACAGGTATCCTGCCTATAAAGGCGGAGTCGTATCATTAGACATGATTCAGGACGCTGGCGAATGGTGTCGTTGGAAACGCAACGGCTTCATCTGCTCCTATAGGACTGAGTTGGACAGGCAGGGGGAGATGGCACGTCCTTGGTTAACCTCCTTACCTTTCCCTCTTTTGTTTCTTTCTTTATCTATCTCTCTCTCGCCCTGTCTGCCTGTATAACTCGAGTCTAAGATCAGATGAAGCACTACACAATAATGTAAACAGGAAGAAATGGACTTAAACGCAGCAGGCAGATATCCGGCTTGCGGTGGTATAGGTTCCAGGAAAGCATCTTTCAGACAGTCGACGGACACGACATCGTCACCACTCTTGAATATATGTAGCGTGAAAGTCTTTTCGCCGCGTGAAACCACGAAGTAGCGAAAGCGACGCGATAGAGATATGTAAAGGAACCGGATACTGTCTGTCCTTATTTAAGGTCTCTAGATATAGACCTTACATCCCCTGCGGCCCATACATCACCGCACAGCTCCGAATCCTGTCGACTGCGCCATTGTAAGCGAGAGAAGCAGACAAGAGGGCGTCCCTGTGATCGCCTACTTTCTTCTCACGTATTCTTGCGCCCGCCGTGCGAGCGACTACGCCGAGGTGCCGTTTCTTTCTTCATTGCACTAGATATATAAATAGATAAGTTTTATCTATTGGAACCTTATCTTTATACCCCACCCCCTCTCACGCACCCACTAAACGCCTTCCTCGCCAGCGCTCAAGCGATATTTGTCATCGCCGGCACTGGGGCAAAACCACACCACCAGTAAAGACAGGAAGCCTTGCCAACCATCTCGGAACGCGGCAAGCAGCTCACAGTAGACGACACAAACGGAGAACAAATGGACAAGGCACACCGCTGTGCATGCCGTGCCAGTTTCTTCTCCGTTTGTGCCGTGTACCGTCAACGCCTCTCAAACAAATTATTGCACCGATTCCCACATTCTAAGACGACTGTTCACCATCTCGCTCAGCTGTGACGACTACGCTGAGCCTTGCGAGCGTTAAGTATCCGACGGGCCAGCGCACCACCCGTCGCAATAGCTAAGTGACCTTCGCATTCGGCTTCTGAGAACGAGGTCGATGGTTCGATTCCCGCCAACAGTGGCCGCGTTCCAGCAGAGGCGGATTGCAAAAAAAAAAAAAATGCGCGTTTGTTACGGTTTGAGCGCACGGTAAACGCGCACACGTGGTCAAAATTAATCCGTAGCCCTCCACGATGGCCTTCTTTGTAATCGCAGGGTTGTTTTGAGTCATTAAACTCCATCAACCAACCACGCATGCAACGACACGATGTCGGTAAGAGCGTTGTATGTGCCATGAATTCTGCGGTATGTGTGTGTATACCCATACCGAAGTATCCCTTTTCTGACTCCAAAGACGAATATCTAGAAAAATACACTTCGACAGCGAATCGAATACCGCGTATTTTTTTTTTTACTTCCCAATGAAGTAGGATACAAAAGTTACTTGCGGCCCGTTTGGTTAAAAAATATTACGACAACCGTCGTAACAACCTCCACAGTTTTGCCCGAGCCTGTAACTGCTTAGAACTTTGCACCTGCGAACTTTATTCTTTCTCTATCACCAAACAAAACCGTAGCATATTCCACATCCCACACCGACGAGTTCTGTTCAACCACCGAGGTCGTCCGTACACCTACTACGCAGTTTCCTATCCCTCAATTCCGTTAATCATCGGCCAGAGACGCATGCGACAACCTGGTGACAACGGAGAATCTACGCTTGCACTTAGACAGCGAGCGCCTGTCGGGCTCGGTGTCTTCACCCGGGCACTTATCGCCGCCTCCGGCAAAGCTGACGTTGCCACGAGCGGGACTCGGCGACCCCATCGAAGAGGCAGCGCTTGATTGACCTCTGGGTTTCAGTGCTGCCGTCACAGAGGACGCGCGGTCCACTTCGTCTGACCCCACCAGGTCGAATTGGGCCGCCTCGAGTCGCTTGGCTTGCATGAGGTCGCGCTTGGACATGGGGTCCCGTTCCATGTGCACAGAGGCCTGCACGAAATGATTGCTTTTTACGTTTACAAACAGCTCCCGAGACACTTCTGGTTAAGCCTTCCGAAACAACGCAAGTTACAGCAGCCTACGAATATATGTAATACTCCAGATGGCGCTAGTTCTGCTGGACACTTATAATGATTGACAAGTGAATTTTGCTGAGCATTAGGCACCACAGGAAAGCTGCGTACAGTTCGACGCATGGGATACGTTCCTTGTATTCGAACACACCAAGGACCTGTGCATACAGCCTCTCATGGGACAAAATGCTCTTCTTTCTTTGGCTAACTTAAGTTTGACTAAAGTATGCATAACCTGAAATTTTTCGGGTTGATGAAGACGCTGCTGCCACAGGGCGGATAAAAGGGTCTGCACAGCTTCGCCAAATGTTGTTGAGGAGTAATAATATTAGCCTAATAATATAATATAATAATATCCCCAATAGGGGTGCTTTGTCTACTGTAACTAGGATCGCTAACTGTAAATAACACTTATAAACTAGGATCGTCGCCGTTGCAAAATGTTACAAAATACAAATACAGGAGAGTTACAATTACTAATAATCTATCTTGGAACATTCGCATTGATAACTTACCCGCCTTTCTTAAACACTGCTTACTCAGACACAATATACGAAACGCCTCATCTAGTGTCAAACGTTTCAGCTACGCGTCATGTATTCGGCCTTAAGTTTAATATGCATGTGTAGTCTGGAGTCCCTATACTAAACCAAACGTTTAAAAAAAACTTCGAAGAGTAGAGACACAGCGGTTAAGTTTTATTTATTCTGAATTTCCACAATTAGATTCGCAGTGACAACTCATAGTTACGATTACACTCGCTCGTATTACGCAAAAAAAGCGCATTGATTTCATTTTTTCGCTACTTAGTAATAACTTAAGTATTCAGTCACTTAATGACCGGTGGCTACAGCGCTATGGCCTTAAAGTCACTCACGTGCATCAAAGCGACGTAAGATGTGTTTTTTTTGCTTTGAATTGTTTTGCCTATGAAATTGATTTCTTCCGTAAACTACAGTAAAACGACGACAACCCTTACGCCGCACCATACCATCACCTTTCTTCTTCTCCTGCCTTTGAGGTACTGACGTTCGCAGCTCGTATCGTTGACGTTGCCGTACGCTTTGTGGTTATCAAAGGCAAACTTACAGGCGGCTTCGGCGAGTGCTGCGACTATTGCATTGCCTGCTGCATGCTACACTCAAATTCATTTAGACCCCTCACAGCCACCTAGGTGGCAGCATCATGGGCTAATGCCGAATCGTTCTAAAGAGAATAGCTTTCTTTGCCTCTTTCGCTCGTTCTCGTGATTTTCGGTGGCCGGTGGTCGTTGGTCGGTGGTTTGTGGTCTACGGTCGGTGGTTTGTGGTCTACGGTCGGCGGTTTGTGGTCTACGGTCGATGGTTTGTGGTATACGGTCGGTGGTTTGTGGCCTGCGGTCGGTGGTTTGTGGTCTACGGTAGGTGGTTTGTGGTGTACGGTAGGTGGTTTGTGATCTACGGTCGGTGGTTTGTGGTCTACGGTCGGTGGTTTGTGGTTTGTGGTCTACGGCCAGTGGTTTGTGGTCTACGGTCGGTGGTTTGTGGTCTACGGTCGGTGGTTTGCGGTCTACGGTCGATGGTCGGACTTGCGATAAGGCGCCGGTGGAAAGGGTGCATCCTCTTGCGCAACCAAGTTGCTGGGCACATTCCACGCGGAACGCCAACTTTATGGCTTTTTTCATGCGCACATGTCATTGCGCACGAGTTTCGATGCGCCTGAACGTTTAGATGCGGTAAGTGAAGCACTCGGCAAGGAAAACGATCCCTCACTCATTCGCTCGTTCGTCCGTTCGGACTATTTCCATTTATTACGTTGAAAATCATCGTCGATGGTTTTTCTAAATTTTTCATCTTTCTAAAAGAAAAAATCTTCGAATCAGCAGCATTACACGAGCAGCATGAAACGCGATGGGAAATGCTCTGCGGCGTACGTAGATCGCGGCATGCGTGGAGCTGGTGGCTTGCGATAATAGTCACCAGTATAGCTGGCGCCACTGGTGAATGTAAAGCCCGTTATGAAACTAGGCAACAGCGGAAATAAGAGGAAACGAATAGGACGCAGGGAATTTACCAGCTTGTAGTCCTTAATGATGTCCCGAAGAAGCGCGCAAAACGCCAGCATGGTCACGAAAAGCAGCACCAGACCGAAGATGATGAGCTCGAGCGCCAGCATTGGCATTACTGCGAAGTTATGATAAAATAGGGTGCTTTAATTAATTAATTAATGAAGTAATTATAGTTAGGTCAATTATTTAGGGGTGAGCCATATTGATAGACATTTTTACAAAGGAGCACATGCTATCCAATGTAAAGGGAAGACAAGCACTTTACTAGGTTGACTGAGAAATAATGTTAGATTCAGAAATCACTCAAAAACCACACGAAGGAACAAAACTATCGATCATGAAGATATAAAAAAGCTATGGTCGCTCAAAAACTTCGGAGAGACGTAGACAAAATGAACCCCTGTCTTAAGACGTAAACACAAATCATGAGACCCAGCATGCGTCGTTCGCTGTATAATCCACACCTTTATTATTTGCCATTATACGTATAACTCTAGTTTAACAACATTCTGAAATATGTACCCCGACAATAATCATCTGCTTGCGCGCGTTTCTTTTCTTTAACACTCGGCGCTCGCTTTCTGCCAAAAAACGCAATGTGACGAACATATAGGCATACCGTCCGTGAACTCAGATTGCTGCAGGGCAGGCATCGTTAAAGAAGAGAAAAGCGGGAAAGATAGATGAAGGACATTTTTGTCGGGACAATATGAACCGCAAAGGGTGTTAGTAGGATCTTGATGAGGGCTAGTTGGTTCATACTTAGAACTGAGGTGAAACAGCGCGAAAAAGACGAGGACACAAGGAAACAAATGCCACAGACAATAAATAAATAAAATGAATAGAGGCCTTTCATATAAGAAAGGAAGGCGATAAATGTGTGAGCACTCCCTCTCTTGCCTTGTCGGGAAAAGAAATAACATTTTTGGAAGAAAGATTAAAATGATGTTTTGCAGATGTTTTTGTGAATGATGTGCGCATGCTTATGCTGATGAAGCTATAAATGTCCGGTGATTTTCAAATAAACTTCCAGTTGGCAGTCAGCGCTTGTCTGTGGCATTTGTTTCCTTGTGTCCTCGTCTTTTTCGCGCTGTTTCACCTTAGTTCTACGCAAAGGGTGCTAACAGCTCTTGCGACATATTCTAGTGGCAGTTTCGGATCGCTCTAGGACTGTTACTAAGGATGCAAAGTAGGTTTAACGTTCTGTTTTGATATTAAGCTGGTCCAATAGTGTTATTCATCGTCATCATATTTATTTATTTTATTATCAATGACAAACTTACATTTAGTGTATCCAGATCCCTAGTCATAGGCTAGATGGGATCCAATAGGTAAATGTCAGTTTATTCGGGCGTTCGGATACTAGGCGCACCAAACGACAGTATACATTGTATTAAAGAGGAAAAAGTTACACAAAGTAAACATAAAGGAACATTTAAGCAAACGATGAAAGCTACATAAGTATAAGCATTAGAATTCAGGCTACTTTATCGCCGTATGAATCCACTTAGTATGCTTGCATTGAAGCTTCAGTTGACGTCTCACACAAACTCCGGAGCGCTGCTGGAGCGCTCCAGAACGACCACTCGAATTTGCCCCTAGAGTGAGTTGCTCTCTGCACTTATACCGCATGTGCTTCCGTAGAACCAGTGCTCGTCGTCGTAGTCCAGACAGTTGGCAACGCTGTCGCATATGAAGCCTTCCCAGATGCATATCCCGGACGTGGCGCAGAAGAACGAGCCATTTGCGCATTTTCCCATGGAGCCTGTGAAACGTACATGGCCACGAATAAACACGTGATATGTCGAAAGAGAGACAGAGAAAGGCTATAATCTAAGCGGACATTTCATCATCTTATTTGTATCGTGTTTCGGCGCAATTACGCCGACCTTCACTTCTTTAGCGTAGGCACTTAACTGACCTTTTCCTGTTCTAGACCAAGATGCCAGGTGTGCCGATCCCGGAGATGGCGCAGTCTGTGGTGCAATGCGTTTAATTTCGGCTATGTTGGCGCTAATTCCGTTAATTTTACCTACTCTGCGACTAATTCTGAGCTTTTTGTGCCGATGAGAGCTACATTTTGATATATTTTGCGTCTGCTACGACGCTCTGGAGGCGGGATAACGCCGCTTTTCCTTTTCTGAAGGTGGTTACAGGATACCCAGATCCAAGATACGCCAAACTCCTGTTAGATAGGTAAAGAAGATCTTGTCTTAAAAGAATTAACTGCTCTTACTGTGAGAAGAGGCTTATTATAATTAATTATTATTAATCATGTGAACATATATGCGAACATCAGAAAGAGAGCCTTTGCGATGCTCCTCGGTTTTAAAAAAATGCAAAATAAAAGACAGATGGCGGCGCCACCTTGAAGCTCCCACGCCAACTTTTTTTTTATAAACAAATATGAACTATGCTTCATTCTAAAAAAGCCGAAGACCTAACTTAGCAAGGTTTAAGAAATTTTACTGAGCAGCAACGGCCCAATTACAAGAAAATGTTTCAAAATCCATGACGTCACACTGACCTTCCAGCACTGGATTATCGGTGTAAATTTTTTTTCAAAAATACAGCTTTGACCTTCCTTTACGCTTCTATCAATCAACATTAACCACAAAATTTTAAAAAGTTGAGTTTTCAAATACTAGTTCATCAATGTGAACTAAATTAGTATTTGTTGCTAGTGTCCGTTTAATCCTCACTGAAGTCAGGAAGGAATAAAATAGCAGTCTGATAAAGTTAAATAAGCAGATATAATTCTTATTGGTACATTTAGTGAGCGCTGTAGGGGATACAACTTTCGCTAAGTGCACTAATAAGAATAACACCTTGTTAAACATCGTCAGACCGCAATTTTGAATAGTAAGTGATACCAAGGCCAGCGCGTGGTGTATGACCTCACTTATCAAGCGAGTATAGTTGAACATTGTTAGGTTTTTTCAAGCTCCATTCTGCCCTCCTTGTATTGTGCTGTCTTTATTTCATTCTTTATTTTATTTTTGCTTTGCGAAGCAGAAAACACACAGATTAATGTCTAGACAAACTGCTCAATTATCAACAATAGTAGGAGTTTTAAATACAAGTATCAGTGCACGTTGCAATCAAGCTTACAAAAAGAAAAGAAGCATGAAACATAGGTCTTTAAACAATCGTAATATTTCGTAATTGTATTGATTTAAAAATAAACGACAGCAAGGCAATCGAACTGCGTCATTCTTCAAGAAATCACAAAGCGTACGTTGTAAAACTTCGGATGGGCAAATTTACGAAAAAGTAAAGCAACGATATCAAAAGGGCAGACAACTAAGAATAGTTAAAGTACGAGTTAAAGCTATGCTTTTAAACGGTAAGTATGAAATGCATGCTAAAAACTCAGTTACAGTGCCATTTTCTCTTAAGCATTTCTTAATGACAAGAGGAAAAAGGTTTACCTGGTTCAAGCTTTTCCAAAAAGAAAAGAAGCAATAGGGATTAGTGGCATTATAAAAAGGAGGAGGCTTACTGGGGAGAGAGCCAGCTGTAACGTAGAGTGACACAGCAGTGCCCCTCATCTCCATCGCCCAAGTAGGATTCAGGTGAAGCGTGAAGTTCACGCTGTTCTGGTGCACCTCAACGTTCTTCATGTTGCCGCAGACCGTGACAGACGAGTGATTTCTATGGCTGACCTGCGCATTTGTACAAATGAAAAATAAATTGGTGGGTTGTATCGGGCCCGCAGCCGCAGTATAGTAGATGAAGTGTCTTGTGCGTGCTGCTGAGGTTGTGTGAACACTAGTGTGTTCCATCCATCAATTCTTCCGTCCGCCCGCCTATCTATCTATCTATCTATCTATCTATCTATCTATCTATCTATCTATCTATCTATCTATCTATCTATCTATCTATCTATCTATCTATCTATCTATCTATCTATCTATCTATCTATCTATCTATCTATCTATCTATCTATCTATCTATCTACGCATTTTCTCGTAAACCTTGGTCTTTGTAGTCCATGGTTGAATGGGTAGCGCGTCAGGACGCTGTGCTGAGGGAACAGGGTTCAAAACTAACCGTCGGACCAACTTGGGTCAATGTTCACATGGCACTGTGTACAGCTACGTGCCGCTCTTAACGGAACTCTTTGACGCCGAAATGGGTCACTGGCGCTGCGGGTCTGGGTATGTGGCACGGGTACGTACTGTCCTTCAATGTATCTTTCATCCAAATTATCTTTTTCGCGCTCAGTTGAAGAACTGTGTATGTACCACTCTGTCTGTACTGCACTTCAACGTAGGTGACCGGGTATGTGCCAGCTGGTATGTACCAACGGGTTTGTACCAACGCCCCCGAGTTTGTACCCCGGTATCGGGCCAACGTAGGTCACCGGGTATCTGCCAGTAGGTGCGTCCCGCTCTTCGACGAACGTATTTGACGCCACCTTCGGTAACTCCATGGCCGACTGCCGCTCTAAAGGACAAAAAAAAAAAGATCCTTTTAATTTCTTCGACGCTCGGTGGAATCGAGCCTGCGCCTAGCGCGAACTTTGCGGCGGCGTTCACAGAGGGCGCGGCGTTTGCAGTGGAAATCAGCGTGCAGTAGCAGAAGTGCTGAGAAAGGGAAGGCCGGCTGAATTCTGACCAACCGATTTTGAGATGGGAGATTGCGACCTGCTGAATGTATCATTAGAAAAGGCTCGATCGAAATACATCTCGTGGTGGCGAAAATCGAACCTATTTCACACGTTGTTATTTATTACGTTGGAATCACCGCACATATGAACCTATTAACCACCGAAAGAGCGGAGTGACACGTTTCTGCGACCAGCGGCCTCACTCTCCGCTCACGCTCGCGACCAAAACATAGTACGCCGCATACTGGAAGCCACAGGAGCATAAAGTTAATAGTGATTTGACGTAACCATACGTTTACAACTTGTAGTTGTAGTCTATGGAGTTGTATTTCTTGTTTGTTTGTTTATTTGTTTGTTTGTTCGCTTTGTAGAAAGCCTCCCAAGTGCAAAAGAAACAACTGCACTGCGGAACGCGCGGAGTAAGGGCTCATTCACACTGGCGACTGACAGTAGTAGCGCGACCAAGTTGGTCGCAAAGCGACCAGTCGCAAATGGTCGCAAACGGTCGCTTTTCTCGAAAAGCGACCATTTTGGGCCAGTCGCTCTCTGCGCAATTTTTCAGTCGCGCGACCGTGGTCGCACAACTGATAAACCAATCAGCGGCGCACGGGAAGTGATCTTTCATGCGTCTATACATCTGGCGTCCTACCGCGTCGCAGCAAATTCCGCGTAGATTCCGAGAGTTGTCGCTGAGAACGATAATCTACGGGATTGCGACTTGCGGGTCGCGCTCAGCGGGGCTTCCCGGTGTGAACATCAGTCTCCTTCGGTCCCTTTTTGATCGCGAGTCGCAAATTGTCGCGCGACCTCCTCAAGTCCCCGGTGTGAATTAGCCATAATACTTCTGTGACCGCACTACTTGAGCAGCGCTCGCAGCGTTGGCTTCAGTCAACTGTACCTTCACATAGTCGATGCATATCTCGGAAAAGAGGCTGGTGCGAAGGCTGTGAGAGATGTAACTGACGACGACTGACTGGTTCGCCACGGCGGTGGTCACGGTCCACTTGCAATCTCGCAGTGACTCGTCGAGTCTGTTGCATTCCAACAGAACTGCAGACTTCATCTCGGTAGCGGCCAGCTTCATGGTCTTCCCACACAGATCCGTAATCTCTTCTGTGTCGGAAAAAATACAAGATTTGCAGGTCCAACGCACATGTAATCTACGTGAAGCGAAGGTTTTGTAAAGTGCTTTAAGTACTATGTACAAGTAGATGGTGCGTACAATTGTCTTCATGGTTATACTACGTACGAAACGTTTAATCGCGCGCGATATGCATGCACCGCACAAGTCCCAACTTTAATACCAAGCAATGTTTATGTTTATGCCCTACACCGTTGCCCAGTTATGGTGAAATGCAAATGTATAGAGAGAGAGATCAACGCAGCGATGTCACGTAGACGAAGGCGATGTGTGATGATGGTTGGGCGAATAATGTTGATAAGAGAAGCACTGCACACATCTTATTACATTTAGGGATTCTACACTCTCTGTGTCACTGAGGCACACACCCATTCTGGAGGATCGGCAAAGAATGGGTCCGTACCAGGGAGCATAGGGTAGCCCAAATAATATCAGAAAATCAAAGAAGCCATTGGATATTGTGAGCTATTCCATTAGGAAGTACGCGTGCTTTAGAGGTGCCCGCTAGTCGATGTTATGTATACAGCTTTTATGTCGTGATTTACTGTTTCATTAATAACGCAGAACAGAGACGCGTTCACTGCTACAATACATTGTCCGTCAACACTCGGTGCTACATAAAACGTTCTACTGCAGTCTGGATTGTTGCACAGTAGAGATGAAGACAATACCTTCGGTGAGACCTCAGTCGCGCCGGCGGATGCCAGGATGCGTGCGACAGCCACTAATCGACGCAATAGGTAACTAAAGCTCACCAATTACTTTGTAATTGCCAAACATTAAGAGGTATGTCGTAAGTGCGAAATTGACGCCCTTCAGAGAACACAGCATTCCCATTTCCTATAAATCCTGTTGCTAGAACCAGATTCAAGAAATAAGCGTTACTGATATTGTGCGGCTGAACGAAACCCTAAGCAATGTTTTTTTTTTTTATAGCGCAAAAAAAAAAACGCAGGGCAGAAAATTTCTAGCAAATCGTTATGCTTTTCGTATCGGCTGAATTTCGATTTCGCAATAGCGCAATTTAATGAAGTTGATCATGTAAGCTAATTAGGAATTTTCGTTAATTGCTTTGTTCATATGTGATTATCATACAGATCCCGATGTCGACCGCTTCGAATTAAACCTGCGCAACATGATCATCTGCTGAACCGACTGTTTTCGGGCTTCGATCCTATCACGTGACGTTCCCTTCTAGTTTTCTTTCCTCTGTGGCAAAGTGGGTGTAGCTGCTACACAATGACGTTATGAACATTCATTTATATGTTGCCACCGTCTCTACAGAATGTATCAGTCCATAGATAGCGGCGGGTACGCAAATTAGAAACGGAGCTGTAGACGGGCATGCTGACTGTGACACGACAAACGAAAAAAAAAAGGACATAAAGTGCCGGAGTGAAAGTGTGCGGGGAAAAAAGCACAAAACATTGCAAAGCAGTGTTACGTTGCACAATTCTTCTATCGTTGCACGGAGTTGTACGTGACGACGCATACTATCTATCCACCACAGTTACTCTTTCCTGCTGCACGCCTGACGCAATTATTTATAAATCCTGTAAAATTCACTTACTTCTGATGTATTCGTTTTCTGGGGACATGAGGGATCTGCGCTTCAAAAAAGCGTGTTCAGTGCAGAGCGCGAAGAAAGGCAGGCTAACGAAAACAACAACTCTCATCTTCTTCGTCTTCCCATTGGACTTCTTGTCTTGTCTTGTGGCCTTGAGAGTGGCGCGTACCCACTATGGGGGATTGGCCAAGAGGCAGGCGGTTTTCCTTTTTCGAACATCCTGCTTCATTCTTGTTCTTGTTCTGCGGTGAAATGGTGCAACCCACCCTGTGGGATCGGCCATGAATCGGGAGGTGAGAAAACTATTATGAATTTTTTTATGAAAATAAAGTGAAATGAATTGTTTTGTAAATGTGAATTAAAATGTCTACTGGTACAGATATGAATGATCAACTATCTATGTAGATTAAAATTACGTGATCATACGAAGTAAAAAAAACGATTCCTTTTGTCTCGCGCAGTTTTTCAGATGGTATGCGCCTTGCTCTTTTTATTAGGAGTGTCTGAGCATTCAGGACGGCAAGTGCTAATTGTGCCAGAAAGGACCAGCAACACTCAAACACATGCTGTGGGAGTGCAATGTAGTTATAGGAAGGATGACAGTTGCTCCGGAGATCCTGTCGTCGAGGTGGGCCGCCGCTCTGCGCGGCTCAGACCTCGGAATCCAGACGTGGGCAGTCCAGCAAGCCCGTGAGGCGGCGTTGAGGCAGGGCCTTGACGTTCCCCCGTGGGAGACCTGAGCCCGGGTCGCGTTAAACCTTGCCGGACGTATACAAGAAAGTTGTGTCCATGCACCCATCTGAGCATTTCAAATTTAGAATAGGATATAAATAGTCTTATTTGTTCGATTTGTTTTCGATTCGAGAATTGACTATTTGATCATGGAATATGCATTTTTCTTCCTAGTATCAGGAATAAAAGCCCTTAAGGGAGCCTCAGGGAAAAACGTCCGATGCAAATGGGGAGAGTTACGATTAAATGTCGTAAAAAGAGTCGCTGTTAATACGCAGAGGCATCGGTAAACACAGACAACTCCGGCTGAATAATGTCCAGTCATCGTGTAAGAATGATTGGATCTTAGGCAGCCTACGAATTTGTTGCCTCAATTCAGGCATGGCAAAATGTTCTTTTCCAGTCTCACAATGTTTACACTTGTTTAAAACAATGCACAGTGCTGTTGTATTCCACTATACGTCCATCTTGTACGGTACGTTCTGTTCCCTTGTTCCAGTGCTACAATGCGATGGTACGTCGAGCGTTTCCACGGCGAACCCTAGCCAACCCAATAGTCGTGGGTGAGTGCCGTATTTCAAAGGGCCACTTGCCTTTGAAGGAATCAACATCAAATTGTGTGCGCGTCGTGGACAATTAAGTGCCTGGCGCTTTGGTGTTGTTCCAAAGGTGAGGCGTCTCGGGAGACGATCGAACTTTTCTTTGTTCTTGTGTGCACTGCGTTAAGCATTTATTATTATTTTCTTTCTTTTTTTTTAGTAAGCTGCCTTCTGGAAGGCTCGAACTGTTATCCGCTAGCCGCGGTCTTTTACTAGTTGAAAGTGCTTCCCTTGGTCGTTATGTTCGTTCATCTTGTTCTTCTGGTTTGATTGTCGTGTTCTTTACTGTACTATTCTCGAGTTCATCCATGATCCTTTGTCTCACCGTATCCGTTCCGGTACGCATCGCACGTGGGCAGATGCTTAACATTTAACCGACGCAAGAGTTAACGCGCCCCAGCGCACGGGGAGACACGCGATGTGTCATGCGCGCCGCATAGCGTCGATACGTGCATATTTTGCACTGCAGTTGCATAATATTACACGAGGTAGAACGCCATGTAGCAGATGCACAGGTAGCGGCACAACGCAGTTAAAGAAGGTTTGAAGAAAAAGAAGTTTAAGGTGAGGTATACGAGAAAGCCGGAAAAAATACGTGTTATGTATCTGATGAAATCTAAGCTGGCTAGGTGACCATGTCACCACCGCGTTTCAAAGGGGATGCCATTAAATCGTCCTCATCATCATCATCATCATTAGCATCGTATCGAGCTTCTACCGTGGTATCGAGCCACTTGTCAAATCAACCTGGGGCCGAATCTTATACCGGTTCGGTTGGGGGAACCATTCCTATGGCCTCACCTGATTGGCCAAAATTTTGATTACGTCACAGGTCGTCAGAGGCAGCGGGGCGGTATCGCAATTTTTGAATACGTCACGCATCTGTCAATCATCTTCAAAGCGAACCAGTCGTGGGAACCGGCGAAGGGGTAGTCCGCTTTTGGTTCCGTTGCTGTGGCTTGGCTGTGGGCTTGCGACTCTGGCCACGCGCGCCGGTCGCGCGACCCCTGAGACACGCGGGCGTCGCGCGCGCGTGCGTTGGTTGCTTCGGAGGCTATTACTTGCCTTCGTCGTCTGCTTGGCGTTGCTCTTTCTGTGTCGACCACGGCTGGAAGTGCGATACGCGTTCGATGAATTGACGGATAATGAGTTTGCACCGCCCTTGCTGGCTTTCTAAGTAGACCTTTTGCAGGCTACGCTATCATATGGAGGAGACTCGGGTGCAAGCTTACGTGTGGCCATTCCACGCAGAGGAAGCAACATTGCGCGCTGCGGTTAATCGCCACCGGCCTGCAGCTCCCAGAGGTCGGTCAGACGTGAAGCATTCATCGGAATGGCCTCGATCTCTGCTGCCGACACTGTCCACAAAGTTGCTCTCGCAATTACTGTGTTGGCCGTTTGAAGGACCGGGTCAACTTTCCCGTGACCTCAGCTTCAAAGCCAATGTCAAGGAGATATTTGCATGGTGACATCGAATTCCTAGTGCTATCACCAGAGTGAATAGCTTGCAGATCGCCGTTCAGCAGTCAGAAGGGTTCAACCTAGGCTGGCTCAGCGCTTCCTTCGTTCGGCTGATAAAACTATGCAATCAGGACGGGAAGATATTGTGGAGATCTCTTATTTGGCTGCCTTTTTTTCTGTAGTTCGGGAGTGCCGCACTTTGTTCCTCAATTTCACGGCACAGCGCGCACCGTCAGCACCACACTCTTCGATTTGACTTCACGCAGGCAATGGAGGGCCCGTATACTGTAATGTTCGATTTCAAGATCCATTTGCTTCTATCACGCCACGCGCCGTGGGGCAGATCGCAGAGATAGCGGCAGCGCGGCGGCGAGCGAGTCATGTCCGAACCAATGACGAAGGGCGAAAAAAGAAGGAAAATTGATATAGTCGGCTAGCAAATGCGTCCCTAAGAACCAGGTCATGGTTTTGTCGCGCTAGCTACTTGAGAAGTGCTGGCAGTGCGTTCCTGTTGCGTGCATCGTGCGAGCTCCTGGTAGCAGACGACATAACGCTGCGCTCGGCCAACTCATTTACGCTTGCGATACCGCCTGTGGGCTGAGAATGAAAAAAGAATGACATTAATAAATTACTTCTGCATTGCGTAAACGCCCGGCACCACAAGTTTATACTTCAAAATTGGGCGTATAATATTTAATTTACATTTTACGTTTATTTGACAAGCAGAAACATTCTGCAATTCCTCGATTAACTCGTCATATAATGACGTACACTTCAGAGGTGGCACCCTCTCATCTATTGGTCGTGTCCTCCCCTTCTTCCACCACCGGCTTGGGAGTGGCACATCTAGTGACGTAAGCGGCGAAGCGGACGGTTCGTATTCCGAACCGTTATAAGATTCGGCCCCTGATTAGTGACTATGTCGCCGCCGCGTTTCAGAGATGCCACCAAATCATCATCATCATTAGCATCGTATTGGGCCACTTGTCTTGCGATGCGGAATGCGCTCTACATAGCGTCTATACATACGCCTTTTTCATTACAGTTGCATATTACTACACCAGGTGGCATAGGTCACAGTACAAGGTAGACAGACAAGTCTCGAGAAAGAGAAATACTGTGGAGATCTATAAACATTGATCTAATGAAAAACATGTATGGCATACCTAATTGAAGCAGGCTAGGTGACTGTCACTGTCCCATTTCAAAGGGAATGCCATTAAATTGTCATCATTAGCAAAGTCTCCTGTCATATGACATGCAATGTGGCATGTGTGCCACGTAGCATCAATACATACAAGCTATGCATTAGAGTTCTGTTATATTCCACCAGGTGTCCACGCATGTAGCAGTTGCATACAGCAGTTGCATGCTGCATGTAGCTGGACCTGGCTAACTCAAGCAGGCTAGGTGGCTATTTGTCACCACTCCGTTTTGAAAGGGATGCCAATAAACCATCGTTATCATCATCAGCAACAGCAACATACCGTGACACTGGTCAAATGCGACATGTACACCACTGGTCTGAATATACTTGAAGCTGCCTGCTTCTTGGCCAATCCTCTGTTGTGTGTTCGTACCAGTATTTGGAGACAAGACCAGTGTATACTCTTCGGTACACATTATGGTGCCTACTCGCAAGGTACAAACCGCTGCTGAACAAGCGAATCACAGAGCTACACATGCGGCTGCAACGAAGCAACATCGGGCTCAGCAGAGTGCTGTGCAGGGAGCAGGACAAGTCACAGCACAAGCCGCAGCTCGCAGTCGATACCGGGTGGACAGTTCAGATCGTTCTTGTGAAAACAATGCGAAGAGACGTCGCTGCGAGAACCGTTTAGTGTGTGGTACCGAAAATGGAGCTCCTATGGAGCTGTTCCTGCAGCTTAAGACTGTGTGTTACACAGGTTTCCGACTTTTTTTTCGTCACTTGGTCTGAGCTCCCGAGATGTCTATCCACAATGTCAAATAAAGATTTGAGTGACTAGTCACTGATTGTTTGGGCAGTACACGGTCATGTGGCAGGCACCTGCTTCCTTTACTGGAAAGGACACTTAGGATGTGTTGCTTCCAGTGAACAGTGCGGCCATTTCCAAGTACAGGTGACAGTCAACTACATAAGAGAAATGTTGCTATATGGGCCCTGGTCCACATGCCCAACTTGCCGATGCTGCACAGAGCGATTAGAGATGCCATAACAAAGTGCTCTCAATTCTGACCAGATGAGGCTCTATGAAGGGTTAATAGAGAACATCAGGACAGTTTAGACTGATGAAGTACTCCTTCAAGTGTTTCTTTTCAGTCAATTGGCTCATAAAGGTTGTTTGCTAACCAAGACAAGAAATGCAAAAGTTTTGATGTAGGTAGCACCAATAAAAAAGCACAAGAGGAGAGAGTAACACATATAACACTAATTTTCATGTGCTTTATTGTTGAGGCATATCGTAGACCATTACATAGGGTGGCCAGCACATGCTCAATGAATTCAGACATCATGCTTTAATAACTTATAGTTTTTTGATAGTGTGATTGAAGGCCTTTACACACGTAGGTCACCAAGCATAGCTGCTATTTCTATTTTAATAATCTCACAATTTTTAACTGGTTCTGTCTAAATTTAGCTGACACCACACACTGCAGCAGAGATGACTGCTGTAGAAATGCATTGAGCATGTACTGCCAGCACTACTAAACGGTGCAGTGTTTGCGTCTGTAAAAGAGGGTTAGAAATTTAGCACTACGCATGACAAGTGAAATTTTTTTTTGTCTGTTTATCATGCACTACTTGCACAAACCACCAGTATTAAACTTAAGCTCTTCGAATTTCTCAACCACACTGCAGCACCAGTACACAAGTGCAATGTCACGAATTTCCAAACATTTTCGCATGCTTAGGCCACATCTGAACACACAGTTCTCAAGACTCGGTGTGTTTAACCTGGTTCTGTGCGCCTGCAATGTAGTCCTTGTTTATTAATAAGCATTTAACTGGTCTTGAGTACACAGTGTCAAAACTTGAGATGTCTTGAGCTGCTAGTGCAGGCGAAGTTCAATGTGGCATCATCCCCTGTATCCCAATTTACCATGTATTCTAGCTCCCAAAGCTGCAAGTCATGATAAAAGTCAAAATAGTGCTTTTAATGGAAAAGCAGTTCAAGAATTTAATACACGGACACAAGACAGAACTGGACCACAAGCGCTGCCTGTGCTCCACCATGGCTTGATTTATTGTGCTGCCTATCTGCCATAAATTCATCCAAACTTGCTCAGTTTACAGCATTGTCAAGACGGACCTTGATATTCCAAGAGTGCAACATACCAGTAAACCTTCACTTAATATTCACGTTTAGTGTCTCTTTAACATGCACCTATATTAATGTACGTGAGCATGTTAACATTGTACACCCATTAGAACATGGCCACCATCTCTGAAATTCATTTGCGGCTCTTTGCTCAGCAAGAGAATTCAGTAATCAGTGAGACAACACTGGGAGCAAAACGCTTATTGACAAACTTTTCTCTTGAATGAATCACACAGCTTAAAGACAACAACAAAAAACAAACTTTAATCTAAGGTGTTAATGAAAACTTGCAAAAATGTCACTGTCACCATGATAAACTGAACATCGAGGTCTGAGCCTTTACAAAGAAATGCAACAGTTTGCAGACAAGCATGCATGAACCTCGCAAGGATGCCTAATCAAGAAAACAGTGACAGTGTTCATCACAAAACTAAAATATTTTATTGACATTTCAGGTATTTGAACAAGTGCAGGCTCGTTAGCTAAATATATTAGTAGCACCAATTTTCATGTAGACCAAGCAAAGTCAGTGTAGACCATACTTGATTTGAGTCGGCAGTTTTAGGGAATTCACTATGAAATGAAACTTAAAACAAATAATGCACATTTATGCAACATAACAGCTAGTAGAAAACTGCATGAATGCAATACTGAGAATGCACCACATTTTATACAGTTAGTGTCAAAAACTTATGGGACGAGTAACTAAACAATTAAAGGAAATTAATGTTTCCCAAGCCTGGAATTCCCATTTTCTGCTGATTTTCTGGCTGCGAGCGAATACTTAACTGTAATTCAGCTTTCTCATGGCAACCCGTGTCCCACAATCTTTTGACATCAATGGTACACAGAAAACTACACTATATAACTTTTCCACTATGGGAACGCCGCCCCATATCCTATGAACAAGTAGGAATGCAAGGCACATATAAGTTTTTGCATACTACACATGCGAGGAAAACTCTAAAGCAAACGCCGCCAATGTAGGTCTTCTAAGCAAAACTTAACATGCGGGCATTTCACTGAGTGAAGCATAACGCTTTGTTGCATAGTGGAATAGCTGGCGTTCTATGTCACCCAGCAGTCCACTTGCACCAATGCGGAACAAGTCCGGGAAGAGCCAATCGTCTCCCAGCTCCTCCTTCATGAGAAACTGCCACAGCAGTGCATCTTTTGCTGTTCTGATTCCACCTGCCGGCTTGAAACCAACCTATAAAAGGCAAATAAGTTGCACAAACATGTTGCCAATGCATTAAAGAAGGCAGGAATAAGTTGCACAAACATGTCACCAATGCATTAAAGAAGGTGAGAATATGAAAAACAGAAGCTCTAATACAAACTGTAATCAGCAGCAATCAAAGACAGACGGCACACATTAGAGTGCTGGGAAACAATTTTGCATCTCGATTTTGTTTCCCTCATTAAATATCTCTCTACGCCATAACGAATGTATGCTGCCTCAATCACTAAAACGTACAAAAACATCAATACTGATATCCTTTTTTAATGCAACTGGTTCAAAATACGCCCCAAGTGCAGCGTGGCTTTATGGCTCAGGGTGTGCTGACAAGGGCCTCTCTACACATGATAAAAATCAGAAGCAGGGGTCAACTCCCCTGCTTCTTCCAAAATCCCCTAATGCATGTGTCAGTCAGTGTGATGCACTGACTGCAAGTCACACACGGGCCACGTTAGCAAAACCTAGGTGCAAGCTGCATCGGCAAACGTTTCCTCTTTTACTTGTGCTTTTCAGCACTCAATTCGGGATAAACATGGTCTTCTGGTGAGCCTGCCTCCTTTGTGTGCCTGTTATCCCATCGCTTAGTTTTCTGCAAGACCACAACAGTGGCCCCTGCAACCAACCCACACAGATGCAGGAGCTGACCAACCCGCACGACGTTCATATCACATAACCCCCACCCTCCAACTCTTTCCACCTGTCACAAAATCCTGTCCAACACATCTGATGCTAAGCTTGATTTCTCATGCACTTTGAGTTAGTTGTACTAAAAGATGCCACAATTCATTATTTTTAATGCAAAGCATTATATGAGGAGCGCTGAGCAAGGTCACACAAGGTCATCATACATTTTTCAGTTCACATTAAATAACTAATCTTTCACTTACAAATCCAGCAAAATAATGCTACGATGTTGATATAAACCTAATAATGTGTACAATGATGAAAAATCATGAGGATATATGGAGTAGTTAAATTTTGAAATGTTAACCAAAACTTAATTTCTTGGTTTTGTGAAGAGTGTGATGTGATAAGCTGACTTTGGAGTTTGAAACTAGCCAATCTGCATTGCCTATGTAGTAAGAGTCCATTTAAGGTGAATCACATGACCATATAATAATTTTGGGGTCCTGAGTTTTCTGGGCACGAAAGCCACATCACCCAAAAACAAGTCTGAAGCTCCACCCACTTCATGCACTAGGGGTGCAGCTACTACGTAGGTAATTGGTATGGAGGCACATGGTCATTGATGCAATGATTGTACGCAGGGTGCTGCATGCCACTTTCCACAGCTGCCTCTACTCTCACACAGATTGCAAACATGCCTCAACCAAAGAAAGTGAGTGTTGCTTTTACGTTATGCGCCAGAACAGCCAGGGATAGGCAGCGCTACCCTAGTCTAACGGAAGAGAAGCAAGAATGTTTCGTTCGCAAGGGCACAAATAAGGAACCACTATACAATGCTTCGCACTACGATAATGCCACCTACGAGAGTTTCAGCCATAACTTTTTTGTATGGGAAGAACCGAGGCTTCGTACTGTGATTACAGAGTTGGCAACTATATTTACTAAAGCAAATGAAGCAGTACAAGAATTTGGGTCAGCATTACTTTAGGACAAGTTAGAGCAACAGATTACATACCTTAAGATCTTTTGCTGTCTCCCGTGCCCAAAACATGACCTACCCTCGAAGAAAATCATGACTGAAGGCTGCACATTTCTTCCTCAACTAAAGTCACCAGCAAGCAGTGGTTAGCGCATTTCATGGTCTACAATTTGCAGTACAAAACATTCCTTGGTATTTCACCTAGAGTTAGCAACGGAGTTCCATGTGCTCAAAGTTCTAAAAATAAATTTACCTCAATTAGTAATCAAATCACCTTTTATCTTCCACTGCTTTTGTGTATAGGAAAGGGGAAAAAAACAGGCTGTAGACTTTCTTGGTGTTACAGACCTTGATTTTGGTGTCAGTGTAGTAATCCCATATTGCTCTTGCCATGGTGATTCCAACAGGCAGAATGGCATTGACTCCTTCTTTTCCTGTTGAAGTCTTTATAAAATCGGCTCCTGAACAGACAGTAAAGAAATTCATATGGATTACTGTATCTGAGCCACAGGTAAACACTGCAAATGTAGTCCCACGCACTGAACTTCTGCTCTTTGCATCACCATTCACCCAAGTTTCCAATAACAAAGTGTTTCTGTGTTCTTAAACACTGTCACTAATCATAGTCTAGTCAAATCAAGGCGATCCATGGAACCTAGCTCAGAACTCAGTGAACCAAGACCAAAAATGAGTGAACTGCTTAAACAGACATGTTTCATTCTCCCTGCGCACGGGCACACTTGTAATCAACCTGACGGCTACACGTGACTCGTTATTCCAACCATTCACACTGGATGCATTGCCACTGTCAAAGTTAACCTGAACACATGCGACTCACATAGCAGCCAGAGCTATGGAGCATTGGCTGCTGGGCTCAAGACAGCAGCCCAGGCCAGCATGCAATGCCTGCTGACAGCAGATACAGTTACTGCGGCTGAAACGTGGCAGCTGGCAAAATGACTGATTATATTTAGTACCAAAAAGTGGCAATCACCAGGCTCGAATTTAGTAGCACAACGCCATAGCCACTATGCCACCATGGTGGAGGGCATTTATTTCTATCACTACTCTTTGCACTCAACATTGCGTTCACACCTACATTCTTTGCACTGTACAGCCAAAATGTTGTGACATATTGCATGTAGAATGCGGGTTCAAAATAGAGGAGAATGGCAATTAAAGACTAGTGCTTGTTGCCAAGTTCCCTTGCAACCTCTTTTCTCCCACAAGTCAACTTGATTAGCACTTGACCAGCTGATTATCGCCATGGCCACATGTAAGAACTTACTCTACCTACGGAACGTCACAAGCTCTTGTGACTCCTGGCTCAAATTATTGCCATGCTCATGCAACTAGTCATTGGAATGGTGTCTGCTCTGGTCATTTAGGTACCTTTCACACAAAAGCACAATTCCCTAGACACTTTATGCAAATACAACACAGTGCTTTCAATTAATGCTGGCCAAATGCTTTCAAAAGTTGACCCCAGTAGCTGGGGCGTTCAGACCGAGGCCTTGCAAGGGGCAGCGGTCAACACCTCTGTGCCAGAAAATATAGCACCAACGTAAACGAAAAAAGACAACAGCAACAGACTTCAGCAAGTTCTCTAGACATGAACTCACTTACTGTGACAGCAACACTCTCATAGCGTTACACTATTTTCGTTCTAACAACTATTTTTAGGTGATGCACATGTCGTATTTGTCCATTACACTGAAGCTTACTGTGGCCTCTGAAATATACACATGCAGATGCAACTACCCTCACTCAGTGGGGTGCACCCAACCACCCACAAATTACCCAGTGTCAAAGCGGTGCAATTGTGTAGTGGCCAGAGGGGGACATCCTTATCAGGTCGACCTCAACCTCCCAAAGTGAAGTGATGTTTAGAAGAGGTTCCAGCTAGGAGAAATTGGCACTGTTGACCTCAACTTCAGACGTTCGTTTGAGGTTGAGTGAGGTCAGATGCTTTGCGAGGTTGGGTTTTGAGGTCAATCTGTTCCGCAGCTGCTTACATGCATGCCTGCTCTTCTTGAATGAATGAGCCCACAGTATCAATTCCGTTTTCCCGAAACGTTGACTTTTGCACCTGGGAAAGCATGCCTACATGTAGGCATTAGGCCCAAGCAATTTTAATGGCATGCTCTCATGGGCAACGTTACCTAGGGGACTCCACTGTCATGCCACGGAAATGCTCACTATGTGAAGGTTGCTTGACACGGTTTGTTAACCTCCCCTGATGGACTTTTCAAGTTTGCACTCCAAGGTAGGGCATATTATAGTACACTATTCACTGCAAAACTGAATGGCGGGAGTCACCACCTGGCAGATTGTCGGAAATATAAATTACACCTCAAGTTCTGTGCTAGCCATCAGTGTGCACATGTGCTTGTACGGCTTGTTTATCTTGCATAGACTTCCATCTGTAATTGTTGCACAACTATCTGACGATGATCAGCAGTATTTGACATTGCACTGCTGTCTCTGCACTGTAATAAAGTCAACGTTTGTGTCTCGTGCCTCCTGCATGGTCAGATGCATGCTTTGTTATACTAAGGCATTTAATGTCTGTTGTTTCCCACCTCTTTGAGAATATTTCTGAACGCATCATTTTATGCCATTCTCAGGAAGTTAAGCAGTTGCTGCAACGAACTACTGCTGTGTTATAGCACAGCAGTAATGCACTGCAGCAACTACACAACTCAGTACAATACTCCTAGCAAATCTGCTGACGAACTATAAGTGCTACGCATACGATAGGTTGGCACATTTGAGATGCCTAATGCCCCTAAGTGCTATGTGCCTGTACAGCTTTCCCTCAGTACTGTGCCCACGTTGGCACGGCTCTGGTTGAGTGCAAACACTTCTCGTGTCCGAAAGTTGTGTCAGAAGCACCTCACGGCTATATGCCATCCCACAAGTTATCTGCAGCACTGCCGAAGGTGCGAGGCAATCACAGGCAATATCCTTGCTGAGCAGAATACAGTTCTGGGCATAACTGTCCAATTAATGACTGGATCATGGAGATGTGCTTTTGCTTGGTAGATGATATGCTACAGCTGTGAAATGTTACGACCTTCCTGCGTGCATGTCGTATACCGCGAATTCAGCAAGTCGCTGAGCAGACGACACGGCGAGGAAGAACGCATCTCGAGACGCATTCAATCTTCCTACTGGCTAGTGAGCCCTGCAGCCTCGACCAACGTTACTGGATTACTTTCAGTCGTCAAACTCCGCCGCGGCACCTGGCCCCTTTCTGTCGCGCCCGCGGGGTGGCGCGCGCGACACTGTCAGCCCGAAGGCGGGTGGTGCGAACAACGTTTGTGCGGGTGGACAGAGACGCCGATGCGTGCAGAAGCGTGCCACGTTTTGCTCGTGTTTCTTATTTGTGTGCCAGGAAAATGCTGCACGCCTTGTGAGCAAACATACCTGCAATGGAACAATGAAACGGCAATGAAACAAGAAAAAACACGAGAACGAGACAAAGTGATAGCTAGGGAGGGCGCAGCGCTCTTCCTATCACTTTGTCTGTTCTCGCTCCTGTTTTTTTTGTGTTATTAAATGTCGGCGAGCATTCTACGTCAACATAGTTTATCAGACCACCGCCTTTGAACTTCGTGCGCATTTCCTAAGGGATATAAAATTGTTACACTAATCATGTCAGGTCATCAAAGATTTTTCGGAACAGCTGAACTTGACAGAACAGAATGCAATTCAAAAGAACCTGAAGGTTTTTGCACCACAACAAACGACAAAGTCACTGCGAGTAGCTCTGATGTAGACTTTAGACATTGTCGATGATCTGCCGCGTCCAGGTGTGCTCTATGTTTCGACAGCCAAGTTACATCAAGATCCACTGGAGGTAAGACACACTGTTCACATTTGTTGTGACTACATTCAGATTGCACTGTTTGCTAGGAAATTCCCTCTCACGTTTCTTTCAGCAATCCATAAGACTAGTGCGTTCCTTCGGTTGAGATGAGTCCCATCCTACTATAACCAACTTCACGCAGATAATCCGCCTTCTAAACCTGTATACACCTGTTAAAACAGCGCTACGTGGTAGTGTGGACGGTGTGCCAGGACCTGTGCTCGTCAACATCAATGACACATTCAAGCAGACGAGAGAAGCCTGCAAGTAAAAAAAGTAGTCTTCGCAATGCCATTGAGGCGACGTTGATAAGTTGCCTGGAGCGAAGCAGCTCACCAGAATGTGCTTGCAATGAGCATAGCAATGAGCAATGAACATGGGGGACAATGTTGTTTATTATCTGTGTGGATATGTTATTCGTAAAGTCACAAAGGGTGTCCCATGGGATCTATGCATAACGGACATAAGCTTTGAAACCCCAGCAGTTGGCTGTGACAGTTACTTGAGTGCAGAAGTCTCAAGCAAGGTTCCTTAAAGCACCCGATGCCAAAGATACTGGGCTCTATGAAGACTGCTAACAAAAGTGTGTCGGCTTCCCTGGATGAGGCAGGCCTTTGCGGAGAGATATTTTGGAAGGTTTTAGATTATCTAGAGGGGTGCTGCCTCCCTCTTCTTGGTTGTGCAGCGCATATGTTCGCGTTCACGTGCGAAGTACTGAATTTCTTCATTGTTATGCGGATGCAGTTTTACTTCAGGGATGCAAACTTTCGACTAGAAAGCAGTCATAAGGTAGCTGTAGCAACCAAGAAAGCGCGTCTTTTGTGAATATCGATGCATAATGCTTAGATTCATCAATCCGGCGTTGTACTGGTCCTATTCTTTTTTTCATGTGTACATAAAACATTCTACTAACGAAAATCCTCACTCTCCTATTCATTCGCCTATTAGCTGCTTTTTACAGAGTGCACAATGTAAAAAGGCTATTCTTTGAATATTTAGCGCCACGAAGTGCAGCAAAAAAAAAAATTGTGGCATTGAGTCGACGGCGCGCTGCTGCTTTGGGAAGCTTCCGCAGCCAACCAGGCCAACCATGGCGGCAGCGCCACCTCGTGAGAGGAGACGGCAGAGGGTCACCTTCTCGCGCCGCTCCCAGGCAGAGTTTTACAACTGAAAAGTATCTAGTAGCGTTGGCCTCGACAGCACTGCGACTTGCAAAATGGAGTATAGTCTTCCTGGCTATTTTGGCTTTGCACTGCTGCATATGACTGACACCTGCTTTCAAGTGTGGCCAATTAGAATGATAGTTTACCCTGACATCTTTGCAGTCAATGAAATCGCCTTCCATACCATCAGCAGCTTTCTTTTTCTACTGGACACCATCTGCTGAGTCATGGCCAGTAGTAACCGTGGAAGCGTTGCATGCATATGTTGCATACTGTGTACCCACTGCATTATTGTATGCAGATGTATGCAATGTCAGTAGAGCAGGTTACGTACAAAAAAGTGATAGTGAGGCATGTCATTAGTGCACCCGTTAACCATGACTGCTTCCAGAGGCTACACATTAGTGCTGCAGCTTGCACCCGCAGTCGGTAAAATCAAGTGCTGTGTGGACTATTGCATGGATGGTTGGTTAGGCATGCGACGAGTTACACTGGAGAACGATGAAACTACCATTGCCCACTCTAAGGCAAGATCCGGTCAAATAGTACCGGAGAGTGTACCAAGGACTTACCAGCCATCATGCAGACCATGCTGGCAGCGTAAACATTTCGGAGCGATCCCAGCTCACCAGTGGCAAGAATTGTTTTGAGGTGGGCCTCACCACAAGCTTTCTTCATGGCACGGACTTCATTGTAAACAGCTGCAAAAGGAAAAAAAGTTTGAAATTACAAAATAGAAATTAACATGTGTAAAGTCATGCTCAAACGTTTATGCAGACTTTTGTACTAGCATAGTTGAGAACTTGTCAGCTTAAATATTAGCAAAATCAGGTAGATACAACAGGTGAGAGGGCAGAATAGAGTGTACTTTTTTATGTTTGCCATGAATACACACCTTTTGTAGCATACATACATATTATTAACGACTATTACCATCTGAAGCAGCAACAAACTTGAAACAGCAATGACTCATAAGCAATACATACCTTTTAAACCACAATTCATTTTTCAGCAACTTCGCTGTTGCCGGTTCTGTCTGCTTCAGAAATTTGCTTTAATGAACTCGTTTGAAGCAAGTACACGTATGGCATATGACATCTTGCACAGCCACAAGAGAGCAGCACATGTACATCCGCAATTTTTTTTTATTTATGCATATTTCTTGCGAAATTAGCATACTCGTCAAATTTGATTATGAATATCTCAACAAATATGCGGTGTTTGAGTGTTAAACAAAACAGGGGTGCATTTGAATATGATCTTGTTGAAATTTTTAATACAAAAGTATAGTATTATCACAAAATAAAAAGGTGAATTAACAAGCTTTTGTTAATTGTGCATTTGTTCAGTATACTTGTTTATACAAATTATTCCTGCTGAAAGACATAAACCCCCTGTGCAAGAAGCATTTGTGTAGCTAGCGTAGCCTTTTCCTTTTTAATCAAGATTACTAATATGTGGTTTCACCTTGCAGGCCCCATATATACACTGCCAAGGAAAGTAACTGCCGCTCAAACAAAGACAAGGCCCCTTGTTGAAACATTACCTCCAAGCTGAGGCTTCCCGTGTATGCCCACTGTTTTATGAGCTGAAAATGTAATTCTATAAAGATTCATTGTGTTGTCTTGGGCGATAAGCAGAACCAAGCCAAGCTGCATTAGTTTCGGCCACGTGAAGTCTTTTAGCATGCACCTAAATTTACACATGGTACATTTACACGGCCAGAAATGTATCCAAATCCACCTGCTCAGCAGTACTAGAAAGCCATAGACATGGAATTGACACAGTAAATCAACTCCCGCCGTGATGTGCATTTCTGCATGTTGGCACAATGACAGAGTCGATACCATCACCTCCTGCGACAAGTAAATAAATAATTTGGCGAGTCAATGACATTCAATTCGAAATGAGGCATTCAAGGGACTATCCAGTCCTGCCATGAACACTCAAAGTTCTAAAGTGTGCCACATTCTTCCATGCATTAAAACATTGGATGGGCATTTTTCAGGCATGAAAGGGTGTTTATGACTTATTACTTTCATCCGTTCCTTTAACAAAATGCTTGGCACTAAATGCCTTGGCCAACATATTAAAGCCAGACATCACAATCTGCACTATGTGCTGTTTAACAGCCAGGGAAAGATAACGCGACAAAAACAAATGTCAAAAGCCATATGAACTCTACATTCTCGTTTCTGCTATCGTGAAACGTGTAATGTCACATACCAATTCATAACAGTTTCCACTTACTTTCCCAGTCTCCTGTCAACGCGGCTGTGCGGTTGATGACAATGTCTATTTCACTGGCACCAGACTCAACGGCGTACTCTATTTCCTGCAGTCTAGATGGCAGGGCATACTGGCCAGTGGGAAACCCTGTGGCCACGGCAGCTATTGGAATCTTCTTGGGTGGTCGAATGGTCTGGAATGCTTTCACACAATCGGCTACTCTCGCAGGGTAGACACAAACAGCTCCTGTCGTGACATCTGTGCAGATAAGGTATGCAAAGGTTAAGCTAGTCAGCTCCATATTCCTGATATTGCTGTCACAGGGGTCCTTAAGATCACAATATAGCCCGATCAGGATTGAATGTCTCGACCACAAGTGGCTCCCTGTTGAAGATTGTGCAAAATAAGTCAATCAAAATACCGAAATTCGATCCCGATTAAAAGTGTCCTTCATGTGAGACTGGGTACAAAACAGCTGCTGTGCCAATCACAGCTTCCTAAGCAATAGTGGGTATAAACTGAAATATATTAATTAAGGCACAACTTTTCCCTTCCCTTAAAGCCCCCTAGCAGTTCTTGCTGGAAACCAATGTAGCAATAGTTTTCAATTGGTTTAGCATAATCACAGAAACTTCGCGCTGAGCTACGCGGTTCGACATGTTACAAGCAGACTGACAGGTGTTGCACATATCAACAACCATGTGCATTACCATAAAGCACAGATGTATTCAACCAAAGAAAGACACCCACAGGAAGATTAATACTTGAAATTATTAACAGTTTTCAAAGAAGAGATGTCTTAGGTTGTAGCTAATGTTCTGACAAGTTAACTTCTCAAGATGTTGGCTACAGCCTAAAAGATCTCGTTTGATCTCTGTTGATTAAAGGCATGTGTATGTCATGCAACTGTGTACGATACGGTTCACTTTAAAAATGAAGACATGTTATAATATTAGTACATACACTGATGTCGGTTACAGCCAAGATGCGACAGTAAATCTTATGGACCATGTATTTATGAGGGCTCGACTTACGCATCATATCAAGGTCCTCCCTCCCGCCTATAAAAAATTAAGGAAATAACTGTTGATCTATCGTCCCTCTTAATTATGATATAGGTGTTCACTTGAATGTGTTGACCGTGCTATAAGCGCCAAGCTCGGAGAGTGCTGTCTGAAACGAGCTTTCCTGCGTGAAACTGCTACACATGCAAAAAGAAAAAGAAACAACGTTGTAGACGTAGTTATACCTTCCTTGGGTACATCGAGAACTTTTAGAATGTCTTCCCTCAGGGGGTGAGCAGCCTTTGAGCAAAGTCGGTACACGTTGCTGTAAGTATCGTCTCCCGAAAGCGTGGTCAAATCGATGCACGTAATCGCGCGCAACAGCCAACCCGCCTGAAATGCAACAGACTTGTTATTAAAAGCAGTCGGATCCAAAAGCATGTTGGCGTTTACCTGAAACTCCTTCTTCACACATCGGCGTGTGCTGAGAAGCGAGGCGCGCTGCAATGCAGCCGGTAGATTGACCTCCACTCCGGCGAACAAATCAGGGTCTGAACAGACAGTGGTACAGCTTTTTTAGCGTAAAGAGCTTGCTGCAAAATAAACGTATTGCTTACCGAACTTGCGGCCGTCATTCCGGGCTTTCATTTTGGCGCCAAACAAATTTCAAACTTCGCGTTCCTTACGGTTTCTTTTTTATTGAGGAAGTGATCACAAGGAACGGTGTGAATGCTCCTTTTTTTTCACGTCGGCTGTACCACAAAACGTCCAAACAGACGCCGGCAACGCGATAAGAAGTGAAACAGCCCGGAGTGCCTAGATGCAAGAAGACTTTATTAACTTTCTTTTGCGGTTTGAAAAGTATGCATGTGGCGCCACCTCACGCTCTCGACACGACCCAGTAACGAAAACTTGGAGAATCGCTTGCAGAGGGCACTACCGATATCACACACGTGAAACCAGCTGGCAGCTCGTCAAACCTAAAGCCTTTAGTCAAACCATAGAATAATGAAGTCAAACAGTATGCATGGGCCAGCGGTCCATACCCGCGGTATCGTCATCGAATGTCTTCGTGGAGTATTAAACGGTGAGAGTGGCCGCTCGCGTCGGTTCGCGGCCGAGCTAGCTCTGTCGATTCCGGCAAGTGGCCCTACAAGTACCCGAGCTGCGGCCATGGCTAGCAGCTTTAAAATGCGCTTGAGGATTGTTGGGTTCTCCTGCAAGCGTCGGCCCGGGCCTGCCGAGGCGCCGGGCGCTGTGTGTGCTAGTCACCACGGAAAACGCACAAATCCCCTCCGTTTGCACCGCTGCGGACCGCTAAATCTACCACCGCCCCGAGCCGCTGACGACGACGGAGCGCACCAAGGTGCAGTCGCTGGCTTCCTGCCTGTTCATGCCTCCACGCTACGTGACAGACAACGAAGGCTGGTCTACGGCGGCTCCTCGACGACTAAGATGTAAGCCAACGGAGACTTTTCTAATTTTGCGTCCCTCTTCCGGTCTGCAACTATCCACACTATGGCCCGTTGTGCTCCACTTTGCCGTGAGTCGTGCAGCCCGCCTCACGGACACAGAAATCCTATCAGGTTCTGCTATAATTCACGCATCAAAGGACCTTGCCAACCTCCGTGTCACGGACTTAAACACCCTCCCCAAGCTGTATGTCATTGAATCAGTGAACATTTCCAACGAACTCTTCCATATTAAGATATACGAACTGCCTCCCCATGACTCCTGCAAACGCGTCATACATCAAGTTAAACACCACATTTCATCGATGGACCTCCTCAAACACCTCAACGCTCACACCTGTGACATCTTGTCTGCTTGCATGATGTGCAAGACCAGCACAGCCCTCATTACATTTCGCGGATCCCATGTCCCATACACAGTGTACTACAAGAACGGGGCGCAGCGATGTTCACCTCACCCCCCAAGGTGCAGTTCTGTCACACATCTGGTCATTGGTCACCGACAAGATGTTTGTCCATGCCGTGACTTACCCCGCTGCAAAAGTTGTGGCACTGACATCCCAGATCCTGAAATACCACACGGGTGCAAGCCTGGCTGTCGAAATTGTGGCAAAGATCACGCTGCCGATGACCCTGAGTGCGACGTAGGTGAAAAAGCTGATCTTGCTGTCTGCAAGGCCGCCTCGCCTACCTCAAACGGCTCAGCCTACGTGAAAACCTATCTACTGTCTGCTCCTCTGACAACATCAACTCCACATTCTCAACAGCCCCTTCAGGAGTCGACCGCACTGTCCAAAACGAAGAAACAAGCGGAACCCAGGAGCCACAACAACTCCGCTCCCAGCCTTCAAGAACTCGCCGGTAAGTCAGCCACCCCTCCCTACCCCCTTCCCAACTACCCCTCTCCGTACCCTAGCCAAACAAAATGCACAAGATTATCACCAAGCCCTGATAAAAACTATTGTACCGTATCCCCCGAATGCATCCTGCACACTTATTATCAAGCCAGCCCCTGTAACCTTACTGCCACCAACAGAAAACATGGATGAGTCCAATCCTCCTCCTCGCAAACAACCCCATCTTGATGACTGCTTTTCTTCCCCTTTCTCACATGTACCCTTGATCCCAGGAAGCAATATTTGCCATCCCCAGCACCGCTCAGCTGAAGGCAATTGTTGCAGTCGACCTCGTAAATTCTTTTGATAACGTCCATCATGACAGCATGCTAGAGGAGCTCCAAGCAACAAACTGTTCAGCCAAGCTATTTAACTACATCGGTTGCTTTCTTTGCAACCGCACATACTGTCTCAGCTTAGGCGGTGTCACATCATCAAACTACGGCCATCCCCAACGTGGCATTCCACAGGGCTCTGTACTGTCGCCCACTCTGTTCAACTTCACCATGTGCCATATACATCAAGCACTTGTCACTGTCCCAGACTTGCACTACACTATACGCAACAATGATATCACCCTGTGGGTAAATCTTGGCTCGGCAGGGCGCATACAAGACACCCTGCAACATGCTCTAAAGAGCATACATCATGCTGCTACCCACATCGGCTTGTGTGACTCCACATCCAGCAAGATGGTAGTGGCTCTACCACTGTCAATCACCTCCTAAAAGAGGGCGAGCAAGTTCTCGGCATGCTCCGTCATATTTCCAATTCCTCACATGGGCTGAAATGAAAAAAATAGATATGTTCAGACTCTGCGACGCACTATTAATATCCCGCCTCCGCTACCATCTCCTGTACACTTGACTTGCACAGCAGCAGAAAACCAAGTTGGATGCCTTGATATGTAAAGGCACCCACCAAGTTCGCTATGAGACTTCCCCTTAATGCCAGCAACCTGCGCCTGCTCTAACTGGGCTGTCGCAACCTGGTTGATGAACTTGTGGCTATCCACAGACGCCGTCAGGAAATCCGCCTTCTCACATGACAAGGACTGCACATTCTGACGCAACTAGACCACTGTGGACAAACGTGTGGCCGCAGGTCAGCTAGATGTACTAAGCAATCATCCAAGACAGACAGGAACGAATTTATACACAGAAAGCAGACATGGGACTAGACACAAACTAAATACAGATACTACATAAAACAGGGGTGCCACACTATTGTCGCTAATCTCCGTTCAGTTCTGCGCCACTCATAGTTCCATTGGTAGCCGATTTGAGTCATAGAGGTTGAGTAGCGTTCGATGGGGCATAGCTCAGCTGCAAGTCGCTACGACAGTGATGGGAGCTGGGGTGCAGCCTGGCCTCAGCGGGTGAGGAACCGCGATGAACGGCATAGTGCCGCCTGTCCCGGCAACACAGGAGCCGGGGCGCAGCTCGGGCTCGACGGCAGCGTGGCAGTGAACGCCGGAACACAGCCTGCCTCAGAAGCGTCAGGAGCTGGGGCGAAACCCGGCCATGGCAGGACCTGCCAGTTAGCCTCGAAGGACAGCGCTGTAAGCCGGGGCGAAGCCTGGTTCAGCAAGGCAGGACCAGGGTTGTTGGGACGTGGCCCTCCGCTCAATCTGCAGTGTCCGGCTAGAGCTCCTTTGCTCTCCTGCTCTGCTCCGCTTGTCGGCCCCATCACCCGTGCTGCAATCACACGCACACATGCTTTTCGGCCCCGCACACTGGCACAAGCACTGATTTTGATGCCTGCGCACTTCAAATGCCGTCTTCCTACTATAGCCACTTTGTTCCACGTGCCCCCCCTCTACGTGAAGCTACACTCCCCAGTACTTACTCGCTCACAACTTCACGTATTGCGACTGCCTCGGCACATGCATCCACTACTAAATTCAGCCCGACGCACCAAACGCACTGCATACTACATCTGCTACACTGCCCTCAATCCACACCGATCTTAGCTTTACACAGGTGCCAGCATGTCTGGGACACATACGGCCATAGCTGGCACAGATCAACATTCGCATGTCATGCACGCAGCCGTTCTTCCTCCCATGGACTCATGCACAGCGGAATTGCATGCCATAGCCGCAGCCATACATACGCTCCTTCAGCTGGGAGAACACCACACATGCTTGTTGAGGTCAGATGTGCCTAACCGCTGCTCCACGGCATGTACTTTGGCTCAACCGCTGCTTCCAGCCGGGCATCCCCGAGGTACCGCACGTGGCACAGCTGGCGCCGAGACTCCGGCGGCTCCGGTTCTCCAGCTCCGTGCATTTTCATCAGAAATTAATGGACCAAACCAAGAGACCCCGCTGAAAACGCGGGAGCAGGCACCGCACAATCCAAAGCATCACCTTAGTGAGTACTTCGGTGATTTGCACCATACTCTAACCAACGTGGCCACATCTCTGATCACTGCGTTCAAAAAAGCAGCTAGGTCAAACGATGCCACAGCTCAGTAGGTCTGGCCAGTCAGTGCATAGCATGGACACAGACAAGCCTGCAGGCAACACCGAAGAATCTGGAACTCCATTCACGCTGGTCACTTTGATCAGATGCACACAAGAATCACAGGACAATGTCTTCCGTCTCAGAAACCACATCAGCCTAGCTACTGCATTGGCATTCCACCTCACAAACGATGTAGTCACGGCCACCGTACTGACTTCATCAGAAGCCCAGGACCTCAACATCCGCATCAGGCACACCCAGAACTTCATAATCGCTTCCACATAGCGAGAATCAACATTGATGAAAGTTCTCGCTTTGCACACAGTCATTCACAACATCACTGAACACCAAGCCACAGCTTACAAAGCCAGCGAGCCAGGGAACGCTCGTGGAGTAGCTCAAGGACCAATAGAGATTTCGGACGACAAAATTAGCACATGCATCACTGTCAGGGGTGCCGAACTTCTCAGAACACGATGCCTCGTCAAGAGTAAATGCATCCTGATCACAGTAAAAGACCCAAAACCCCCGCATGTTGCACTAGTGGGACAGGTAGTCACATCGGTGGCTCCCTACTGGCCCAATGTGGTACAGTGCGCATTATGCCACATCATAGGACACTGAACGGATGTCTGCCCCACAACACAAGACTACATTGCATGTGAGGGATGCAACACCCAATTCACCCCTGGATATAACCCTAAATAAGCACCCCACGACTGCGACATGAAATGCATAAATTGCGAAGGCACGCACAGCTCCCGAGTCCCCACCTGCCCAAAAAAACAAGCCGCCGACAAGGCCACTCAAACAGCTGCCTACAGGAGAGATCATCCAGAATCTTCTAGACCAAAGCCCAAGTGAAATCAATTGCAGGCGAAGGGACAACAGCCGCCGACAATACCAAAAATAATTTCCCCCACATAACCACTCACAATCGCTTTTCAGGGCTCGAAGAAATAGAGCAAATAAAAAATCCATCAAAGTGGATGTGCAGACACAGGGTAACATTCCAAAACAAGCAGAAAGAACAAAGCAATGCGACCAAACTTATGCCATGACAGCCCGGACCATAAAGCTCAAGCCCATGCAAGGGGACATCGTACGGCCTCAAACACCGAAAACCGCAGGACCATTACCGACTTTCGAGAAAGGGCCGACGTCCGCTCGACAACCGCACCAAATAGCCATGCAAGAAAGACCATCCAAAGACAGAAGTGAGGACCGTCCGACCAACCAACCATCAAGGCCACAACCCACGCAGGTAAGTCAGTCAGCCACTCTGACACCACACGACATCCATATTCCCAGCTACATTACTGACATCTTGCACAGAATCGACAACATAGAGAAATGAGAATGTGACCGTGACCACACGCATGAACTCGTCACAAACCAACTCACAGTGAGCATAGAACAATTCACCTTGCACTCTGAGCGACCTTATGCTGAACTACACAAATGAATATGCTAGTAGAGAGCATTAGTACTCAGACGTACGATAGAAAGCATGCAGCAATTTATACATGCACTCGAAACACAACAACGACGTCTTTGCAAGCGAACAGACACTACACCAACCAAAGGCCCCAGCAAGAAGGCCACACACAACACTGACAGTGAATCTACACATGAATATGGCCAGCCTTAAAGTAGGGACACCCCCAACACATTAAACTCAACCTCAAGTCACGCGTCACCCCTGATAACAATCTGGCCAGCTGTAGAATCATTCTTCGTAAAAAGAACAACTTCGCTCAATTCATTCTCACAGCACCACACAAGCCAGATGTTATCACCTTGCAGGAAACAGTAGGCCCAATAACCTTTCCAGGATACACTGCCTACTGAAACCCAAGCATTGCACAAAAACTAAGGAAATGCTCTCTCGGCAAGGAAACAACACCGTCGACTCACACGCCTGCTATGACAACCACACTTATAACGAGCAAGCACACTACGACCAAAATTTCTAGACTCCATCAACACGGCCACAGAAGAAACTGTACACACACGCAGCTGCTTTTACAGAACGTACAACCTAGATGTAATAACTACCTATCGCTCTTCAAAAGCACTGAGGTATAGTTCACAATGTCACAAACACCTCAACAATTACAGCAAACGTGATACCATCTGGTTGGGAGACTTCAATAGCAAACACATAGAATGGGGCTATACCTTTAACAAACCCAATGGAAAACAACTACTTCTCTCTGAAGAATCATACTTCAGCCACTCTAAAACATCACCCAACACAAGCACACAGGAAACTTGGTAGAACGTGGCATCAAGCCAGACCTCACCTGGACATGAATAACACGAACCGAAATGGGAAAACAAACAGGAAACACTCAGTAGTGACCACTGAATCATCACTACAAGCATCACAATACCAAAAAAAGGAACGCAAACGCACAAGCAACAAAGGATGCCCAATTGGCCCTGCTGCTCTGACGTACTGGACAAAATCCCGAGCTACTCTTGAAAACCTTACATCATCAATGTGGGATGAGTGGACACAGAATGTAACCTCAACCTACACAAAACCTACCGCCGCCATACAACGGACAGAAGAGCTCCCCGAAGTTGATGGTCATCTTCTGACCCTCTTGGACAAGCTACACAAATTAGCGAAACAGTGGAAAAGAAATAAACGCAACAAGCAACTACAAAAACGTATACAGGAACTCGCAAAAGAAGCTGAAACATATGCCGATAGCCTTGCCGCCTCCAATTGGATACACACATGTGAACACACAGGACACGCAGGTGAATCACTATACACGAAAAATCCCTGGACACTTTATGCAGGCTTCTGGGGCAACTCCCGCAAAAAAACCATCTTGCCGAAATCCAACTCGCTCACAACATAACAGATGAAGAGCTGGCCAAACAGCTTGCAGACGTTTATTTTTTTTTTTCGACGGCCACCTCACAGCCAAAAACCACACTTAAACCCAACAAAGCAGCCTACCACACGAGGCAGATGCACCGTTCACAATGCACGAGCTTCCTACATCAGTTAACAACACCAAACGCAACACAACCCCAAGAACAGACGGCATCACTAACACGATGCTGGCCAATCTGCCAGCGAAACAACAGAAAAGACTTCTCGAATATATAAACACAGTTTGGGAAACAGGCGAGATTCCACCAAGCTGGAAACACGCCTCTGTTGTACCAATCCCTAAATCTGGCAAATCACCCAACAACCCAAATCATTTCCGACCTGTATCACTGACTTCATGCGCAGGCAAAGCCATGGAAAAAATGGTTGTATCACGCCTTCACTGGCTCCAGGAACGACACCAAACATTAGACCAGAGAGTCATAGGCTTCCGCCCTCACATAAACACACAAGACGCTATGTATATGATATACCAAGATGTATATGCCACAGAAAGTACCAGCCAAGTCAGAGCAGTGGTAGGAGTTGATGTCAAGGGCGCCTTCGACAGTGTCACCCACACTGCTGTACAAGAAGGCCTCCGAAGACTTAAACCAGGCCAGCGCATGACCTTATACATACACAACTTTCTTCACGATCGCACAATCAGCGTCAAGGTAACTGGAGAGGAATATCAGAAGCGTTATCTCACGCCGGGAGTACCTCAGGGATCGATATTATCCCTGATCCTCTTCTCTATGACCTTGAACAGTGTCAGCGCGCAGCTGCAAAACGTACCCGACCTAGGATACGGCATCTATGCAGACGACATTACACTGTGGGCACATGCAGGGTCTCCAAGCGACATTGAAAGCACACTACAACAAGCGATCAACGTCACACACTCCCATCTCAAAGAAATTGGTCTTTCCATCTCACCGTAAAAGTCGGAAGATATCGTAGTTACGAACCAGAGGTCGCTCAGCACACCACTCCGCAACCTCATCCATCTCCGAATTGAAAATAAACCAATTCCAAGACGCACAACAATTCGCATTCTTGGATTCCACATCCAAGATGATGGCAAGGCCGACACTTGGATGCAAAAAAACTACACAAGAACTTCAACTCAAACGACTGCTATACCGCACCACACGAAGAAACAAAGGAATTCTCGAGCGCAATCTATGCAGAATAGTCGCAACATTTGCAGTACCCACCATTCTATACCTGCTGCCATACCTTCACCTCACAAAAACGCAGCGCCGAAACTGGATAACCTGTACAGGCAACTCGCCAGTATCAGTTTAGGACTTCCAAGATACGCGCGAAATCACAAAGTAAGCCAAACCGACATACTTCCAAATCTTAGCAGACTATTGGACGTCCCCACATAATCGCAAATAGATTGAAACGATCACACCAATGTCAAACGTTGCTTAAAGATCTTGGACATTCTAAAGACAACATGCCTCAAATAAAGCTCCCACCTCCACTGTGGCAAGCACTTCACAACATTCACACGCTGCCAATTCCTCGCAACATGGACCCGCGAACAAACCAAGGAAGAAGACAACCGCGCGCAAAGCGCACCCAACATAATCCCCCGGACACAACTGTGTACTGCACAGACGCATCCCCGGGTACGGACCCCACAACACACCGCACGGCGACATACAACGCCGCGACCAATGCGTATACCCAAGGCCTGCACACAGGCTTCCCTAGCCAAGCAACAGCTGAAATGGTGGCAATAACTGAAGCAGTCACAGCACCACAGCACACACACAACAGCATCCTCATTCGCACAGACAGTCAAGCAGCATGCCGAGCGTTCCTCACGAGAAAACTGCCCAACTCCATCCGCGATACCCTGCATCGATATACGAAGAATAAGCCGGCACACCACATCACTATTCAATGGGTACCTAGCCACTGTAACATCGAGGGAAATGAAAAGGTCCACGCTCTATACCGCGCAAATATTCCGGGACCTCCTCTTCAGTGGACAGACGCACTCAGCTCTACAGAGTTAAAACAAATAGCTTCAAATATGCGACGCCTAAAATTAGAGGAATGGCATGAACAAGAAACTACTCTACCAGCTGCACCACACCCGACAACAAGCGAGGCCGCTGCCACTTGGCGCCGAGCCCAAACGCATAGCCCAAACGCAAACACATGCCCAGGGATAAGGCGCTAAAGAGCGATAATGGCTTATAATTATCTGAACGTCACCAGCGCACATGACGCCGCCATCTGTAGTACTTGCTTACGTCATCAATTCACCTTGCGCCGCCGTCTACAGCAGTCCATGTCGTCGGAGCCTTATCGTTTGTGTTGGTCGGATCAAGTTTCATTACTTTGATAATGACACCTGGCTGCGTGAAGGTGAGCAAGTGGCACAATGCTGACTCAGACAATTCGCAGAGGAGTTTCTGCATAAATTTTACAGCGAAGCTGTCAGCCTCTTGCTGGTCGACATTTCTCGTGTCGATGTCCGTGGGCGAAAATGTGGGCCGATCCCAGAGGTAGTGCCATACCAGGTCGACCGGCGGCGGTGGTGAAGCAGGCTTGAAGCCCTCAGCAAAGTGAAGAGTGCGCACATTCTTTAGAATCGCGAATACCACATATAGAACAGCATTAGTTTCAACAAGCAAGCATAAAGCAAGCATCCGAATTACATAATTGATGTGCTTCTGATAACAATGCGAAACACGTAGCGCACCCCCGCGTCCGTTTCCTGGTAAAGGTTACTGCTGCGCAAGCTGCCACGGCGACGGCAGCTTACGACGTGGAGAGTGACGTCACTAGCTTTCATATATAAAAGAACAAGCCTAGCAACTGATTTCATTGTTACAGTTCGGAATCCTGAGGAGCAGCGTGAATACCAGGAGTGGCTAAGGAAAAAAAAAGAAAGGGCAATACGACCAGTGGTGGCGTGCTGGCACAATTACCATTACTATAAAGCAATAAAGCATTGTGTACCGCCCTCAGCAGTTGTAGGGTGTCGTTTTCCACAGCTTCGCCAGACATCCACTTTCGCAGGGCAGGAATGGCGAGCCATATTTCTTTTTTTTTTCTTTTTTTTTGCTGCAGTGTCCGAGCCGCGAGACACGCTCGAAACAATGACGAAGTTCAAAAAAATAAAAATGGTAATGAAAGGGTTCGTTAAGCAATAATGCGGCCTATAAACGCATGCCGTTCGGTGCAGAGTACTTTATGTTAATTTATTCAAGAAGGTAGCGCGCAGCCACTTATAAAAAAAAATATAGAGCTCCAGTTTTGCAAAAGAAATATGGCTATTTGTAAAGTCGTGCACGTGCAACATGTTAATTATGACCATAATGCGCATTCTCTCAACCTCTGTGCCATGTGTGCTCGAGCGTTATTAGCTGTATTGCATTGGGCTGAATATACGTGTTTTGATGTTTTAATTGTGTATGGAGTCCTTACCGTAGAAAGTTACTTCTTTCTTAGCATTTATTGGAGTGCAAGCTTCCGTCACAGCTAATATTTTTGATGACATACTTTAATGCCAGAGACAGTCATTGTGTTACATCAGAAAAAATATGTATTACACGAAGGAACATCCACATTCAGAAACGTTGAAGGATCCAGTATTGCTTACCTTGTGCCTCTGTCGTTCTATGTATTGCAGGAATCTCCACTATTCCTTCCCCAGATTCTCTACAGCCAAAGGACATCAGGCATATTCAAGGGTGAATTTCCAAGTATCAGAAGACGATTGCAAGGCTTTGAAGACAGCAGGTGAAGAGCCCCCAGTACAGTCGAAGTGCTTAACTTACTGACGTGCCAATATCTTGTAGGTGTTTAATGAGGGACTCACTGTATGTCGAATTGGAGATGGTGACCTCGGTGCGTGCCCAATTGTTTTGCAGCCATTTTATTTTGGCACGCAACCATTCACATAATTCTGCTACCTTAAATCACCCTCCTTCATAGTCGTAAGTACAAGAAACAATCATATTTTTTTTTCCTTCGCAACAATCCCATTGTGAGTAAATTATTGCTGTTTTGTTCGCGTAGTTTCTTTTTTACAATATCTGCATATGTTCAACACGTCTTGTGTGTGTTCTTATGCTTGTGTAAAGTTTATTGCAATCACGCTATTTCCGAGTATTCTCCATTACGTTTGCATTTCGCAGTCTCTTCCCGTTTTCCCGTGTCTGCCACTTTTCTCACAATTTTCTGCAATAAATTCTTCTCTGCTGTTTTCGTGTTGTTGGCGAACCAGCGCGTGGAATTATCGATATTGCAGGAAGATGGCACATTTATCTGCAATACTCCTTTTGGTGTGAATTATTAGAGGTACAATATCACAAACGATGAAGTTCTATTTCCTCATTAACAGTTGGCATGGTTGTTGCGCTAATTTAGATAAAACTAACGCAGTGAAACCACAGCTTTGTGCGCTCGTCGTCGCAACATATAAACAGCGGCGCAAGCGCTTGAGTGATGTCATCGATGCATGCAACGTTACTGGTCGCAAAAAAAACGGAATGGGGAGAGGGGAAGAAAGGAAAAAGTTAGTAGTATCCTCCGAGATTTGGCGGCGCGTAGCAGACATCTCGGAATCTTTTGAACAGAAGTTTCCCACAAGCTTAATCTGCAACCGTTCCACACCTGCATTATTACATTTAAACACCGCTTTTACCCCCTGAACAACGGATTTTTGAAGTTTGTTACCTGGTAATGTGCGTTCCCTGGCCCTTAACGATCTTATTTCTGCAATTGATTCTTCTATGTCATGTTACGTTATCTAGTGGTTTTTAACATTCGTGTTGATGTTCTTTTCTGTGAATACTCTATTGTTCAAACTCCTGCTATGGCCTCTGTAGGGCTGCAGTAGGTAAATTAAATGATACCATAAGCTTTCGTTATCGCCTGTGTCGACCACTTTCTGCGACGGATGATGATAAATTAATAGAATCGAAGGAAACTATTTCTCACTTTTTAAGGCCCTTGGTTACCTTTAATATTACCTTTAATAGGTTACCCTTCAAGTATGACCGTGTCTATAGTGCAGTCGTAACTACGGCGGAAACTGTCTTCCCCTTGCCTTGTTTAATCCGCCACCTCTCTCCCCCCTGCCACCCTTCCCAACGCTCCCTCACATATAATTCTTCCTTGCGCTAAACTCCCCTGTTGGCGCCCGAAGCTGTTCGTTTAGTAACTACAGCGCGTGATCCGTGATTAGCTAAGGTATATGTTTACGATTGCAAAAAAAAAGGGAGAGAAATGTTCGACCATGCGTTTTTTCAAAGAACTATACCTTCGAAAGTCATCACGGAAGCAAAGTCATTCAAAAAAAGCTTTATTAAATACACGTCGACATATACTTGGCGGGTTGGCTGCATGTGTTATGCGTTAATGGCAACAAAGGTACACAAAAGGAGAGGCTGCAGGCTGCTGGCATATGAGAACAGCTTGCAGGTGGAGGACACGCGACATTGCACGTCAACAAAACAACATGGTTGCTTTCGTGAAATCCGCCGCAACGTGGCGTTGTGAACACTTAGCAACTTGTGCGCCAGGCAGGGCAAAAAAAGATAAAAGCATACAGCGTTAGCAAAGCAAAAAGCGGCATTTCATCACATGCGAAGCTATAGCATTAAATACATCTATCGTTCTTCTAAGGCACAGTACAATTATACATATATGTCCATCGCTTTGTGATTTGTGTTGCCTGTGGCGTTGGCATGCCTTTCTTGAGCAGACGGTCCCGGCTGACGGAGACCAGCCCTGTTACTACGGTGGGAGTAAGCTCGAACGGTATAGGTGTCGCCACCGTACAGCACGCGTAAGGCTTGCAAGCCCTCTGATATAACGAGGACGCTAACAGACGCGGCAAATGAAAGCCGGTGAATGCATCGCACATAGCGCATATACCTGGGAACGTTTGGCACCCTATGATGGCGCTTTAAATAAGGAATTGACGCTTTTAAATACTGCACCGCTTGATGATGGATGGTGAACACGACACAGGAAATAGAGCTTAGTACAACAAAAGCACCGCGTATCGCGCATGTTTCTAACACTCAAATGGTATCAGTCTTTTAAAATCAGGTCCTTGTCGTTTTATCGTTCAAAGTATTAAAGGACGTAACGTTCTTTGATGCATTGTGTATATGTCACGGTGTACATATGGTTTGGATGTATGCATTATCTTAGTTTTACTATTTGAGACACAGCACAGATTTCGAAAGCACAAGTAGCGTTGAGTGTTAGCTGGGCATCTGACTAAAAAAAAATTTCGTACACTCGGCATTCTCTTCCTGGGTCCTGTTTCAGTGCGATTGTGATCTTTAAGAGGAACATGGCAAGTAGAGCGGCACCACAGAATGACAACATTTTGTGAGGGAGGACATATCACTGCACATTCAGCGCTCGGGGTATGGGGGAGGTGGGGAGACGTGGAGTTATGTTGGCGCAATAAATACAACCATTCATATGCAGTGGTATCAATGATGTCGGCTTGGTAAATGAGTAAATCTCAGCCGGCTTCTCAAGACGATCACCGGGCCAGATCATCCGTCCAATTGGTGTCCCGTAGGGAGAATAAAAAGAGGCGAAAGAAAGGTGTGGTATCTGCAATAGACACGCAAGACCGTGGTCAAGGTACATCGCAAACCGCAACGCTTGCTAATGACAAAGACAATGCCTAATTGCACCTTTGTGACCTGTTGCATTTACTGTCGATCACCGGTATAGCTATGTTTAGCAATTTTCAATGACGTTTTAACATCCTTTAGGAAGCATGTTTAAATTGTAAAATATGCGTCAGCGAGTAGCCTAAGCACCTGCCGTTGTTGCTTAGTGGGTGTCGGACATGAGGTCGCGCGACCGAATCCCGGCCATGGCAGCCGCATTTCAATGGGGTTCAAATGCGAAAACACCCGCGCGCTTAGATTTAGGTGCACGTTAAAGAACTCCAGGGGGTCCAAATTATTCGTGACTCACCCACTTCGGTGTGCCTCATTATCAGATCGGGGTTTCGGCACGTAAAACCCTATAATTTAAGTGGCCTAAGGACATTCTTTGTTTAGAAGCTCTTTGCCTTGCACCCGGTTTTAAAAATAAGTTATCAAAATCTGCAGTGAAACGCACTGCTTTTCCACTCAGCATTTTCTAAATAAGTAAAAACGCAACAAGGAAAACTGTAATCTGCAACTACAATGCCCTTCATGGCATATTTCGAATACATGTTTCTCGAAACTAGTATCGAACGCAATGTCTTTAGCAAAATGCAACGCTTTGAACACGGAATCACTTCGATTCTGCAATTACATGTCTCACTGATTCTTTATTCTCACAGTTTAATAGTGAAAATTTCGTATTTAACGTTGATTTCCGCGCAAATGGTGGTGTCCGTCTATTTTGTGAAATTGATCAGTGGCAATTAACATTTAGTCTCTATCTCTATAATATGAGACAGTCGTAGCAAAAACAAATGTTCTTAATTGCACAGAGCGAATGGGAGTGAAATTTAATAATATCGCCTTGCGAACAGCAGAGGTAAATCTTGGAGACTAGGAGACGGCAGCATATTTTTTAAAGTTTTCCTTGAGTTCTACGAATATATCAGCTGCAGGGTATGCATAGAGTGGGCTAGAGCGAGGTCAACCCACAATTCTTATCTTCAAACGTCAGAATTTTCTTGAAAGAAGAGAGCACTTCTATTTACTCCTTTAAACCGTAAAAGATGAAACATCAAAAACCAAAGCACATGTTTTGATATAAAGAGCCTTGTTAACTAAACTCGGTAATCGTAAAAACACGCAAAACAGAAACACTCAAATGCTTTTATGCGATCAAGGCCTCTTTCAAAGATTATCTGCATTTAGTTGTCGAAAAAAATTCCAAAATGTTTTGAGTATTGCAGTAGTAACGCTTTCCGTATCGAGTTTCACTTCGCAACAGCGACTCCAGTGACGTCAATGGGACGTCATGTGTTAAGTCTGCAAAATGTTGATTTTTTGAGCACTGTCAAACGTGATGTGATATTTCTGCATCGGCAGACACTGAACTAGCGTGGAATAGATCCCTGTCAAAACCGATGACGTTACATAAGGGGCTGGCGCGGGAATTTTCGGGTGGTGTCTCCCCTTAGGTTTCTTTTTTCCATCCATTATAGGTTAGAAATTCTCCACTCACAGAAACCCTAACCTATTTGATAGTCAGATGCTGCAAAGTATCAATGATTTAAAATTCGTCCTTAGTGTCTTTTTCTGTGCCAAGCCTAAGAAAATTTACTCGCTGTTGAATAACATAGCGGCTAAAGACGGAGGATTTCCATTTAACCACAACAACGATTCATTTGAGCAAAAATGGAAATGTAGGATCTCTGTACCACGATCACTTCTTAGCAACAAGAAAATAAGAAAATGGGCTCATATCTCATAAAATAATTTTCAAAGATATATGGTGTAATAATTTGCTTAAAACATTACGAACCGGCACATCCTTCACAATTGTGTAGTTGAGCACAAAAAGTTCAATTAGAACGCCTTGACAGCGAAATTTAATCGCTGTAATGATTACAGTTTTTGTCTTCGAAACACGCAATGCGAAAAGTCTCCGCGCACATGCGCAATCATTGCAAACTTTGTTGTGAACCTTTATAACGCAATAGGGGATGTCTAAAACATGGAGTCTATGACGTGTTTCCGTCTCTGCAATCACTTCTGGCATATAGAGCCGGCAGAAGCATAGCCTTTGAGATCTATTTCTATTACTCGGATACAACAGTCGCTGGAGCATGGATTTGGGCACCACCTATATTTGCAGAAGCCGAACAATTCGCATTGTCGCACGGTGTTTGAAGCCAGAAGAAAGATGTTTAAGTGAATCCGCGCACGATATTCATCATTCTCGTATGAGCAGAACCATCCGACAGTAGCTCCAAGACTTCATCTAGTAATTTTCCTAACAGCCTCTAAGAACGGATGTCAGCACCAGCACTGGTGGCGCTGTTTTGTGAAGTTGAGTTCAACCAGAGCGTGAAATACTATTTTGGCAATAAAGGACAATGTGCTACTCAGTAGCTCGTGTGAACCCGTTGGCCTCAGCTTATGAATGAACAATGTCCTTATTAATTTTTTTCCTTCAGCGATAACAGCCTGACAAAAAGTGTTCCTGACGTCCTGGGCTTGAGTGAACCTCCACAAGATGCCTCTGCCAGCTCTGTGATTACAATCTCCGTCGCGTGTGTTCTGGTATTTCGTAACCGTCAATCAGTTTATGAGGACACGCTAAATTTCCCTAGCAAACATCATAGCACAATCGGTGGCGAATGCTACTTTTTCAAGGCCACACGTGCGGTAACAGGCGGAGAGAGAGAAGGCCAACTGACCCGTGTAAGGATGACAGGAAAACGCGGTGACTCGAAGAGCTCGGCACGGCTTCGTGCTAGACGACACACGGTAGCTGCGTGTATCGTAAGGAGAAGCCGTACTGGCCGTTCATGGCGTTGTCACTTGAGGCGTGGTTGCTCTTCACCTTCAACGTGAAGGGCTTGCTGTTGGCTGCAAGAAGTACAAGCGAAATGTTGATCAGGGCCCACAGTGCATTCATGATTCATTTAATTCATAAACGTATCTGTAACGCCCCACAGCGATACCGAGGCTACGATGAACGCAGTAGCTCCGGATAGGTCTACAGATCAATCTTGACAATCTGAGTTTCGCTCAAGTGAACCCCAACCTAAGTAAACGAGCGTTTTTACATTTCGTCTCCACCAGATTGCAATCTGGAAACGAACCCGCGACCCTGTGCTCATTAGCTGAACGCCACATTCACTGAGCCACAATGACCGGTATTTCGCTGTAGTGGATGTTTTATGCTGTAGAAGTTTCACTGTTAGGCAGCAAAACGCAAGCTCACCGAACCTTCTTAAATGGGTGATTTGGTTGTACCCATTTATACTTGGCGCAGTTTCAAAACGCTTGATTTAAGTGCGTTAGAGGAGTGTTGTGCTTAGCTTGGCAGCCACAAGTATAACATACGCTCATTTTTTTTTTCACACATTCTGACCTCTGTGGTGCCGGGCTTGTAAAAACGAGCGCCTTTACGACAAGCTTAATTACGTGCGCGACATCTGCACACGGGACCAGAGTAACACGAAGACCTTTTGAAATGTTTGCCTTCTACAGGTTGCTTACGAACCTACAACTCAATTTCACCAAGAAAACAATGCGGAAGCTTTGCGGGTGTCGACTCTTCCTGCTTCAGACACAATTCTACGGCGTCCACCTAATGTAATTATTTCTTTCTTCATCGCCTTCAACAGTTTGGGTAAGTTTAAACATTGCACAAAGCTACACATCTTCACCATTTTTCCCCTTTCTAGAGCTGTTTAAAGACAACCTAAGGTGAATTTTCCGCTGTGGCCACACTCGCGAGCTGTAATTTGATTGTGTACAAGTGGCAGAACTTGCTTATTTTTTTTTTACAGGAAGCTGAGCAAGAGATCGAGGCTTTAACATCTGGCATAAGTTGTTGCTGCCCTTACAGCCAGAATGAGAGTACACGCAGACTGATATATATGTTCGAACTACATTGTTCGTAAACTTCACAAGCGAAACTATTAGCATTGTACGTGATGTCTCCATACATCATTTTCTTGAAATTTAACACGTCAGATTTTGGTCATACATTGTAGGTTATACGCAATGAATACATGTAATACGACTTACATATGATGACGTTCTCTTCGCCGAGGCTAGTGCCGCAGAAGCGATCCTGCCCCGGACCAAGGCCCAGCGTCGAACCCTGGTCAATGCCCACGAAGTCGTCCATGTTGCAGATGGTGCCGTTAGCACCCCGGTCGATTGGCTTGCCCCACGAGAAGGACGAGTTGGACTCGGTCTCCCACTTGATGGAGCAGTAGTTCTCCTCCATGCGGATACAGATGGAGTATCGGAGGTTGCTCAAGTAACGGACCCTGTGCTCCACCATGGGTCCGTAGTTGAAGCTCCGCACGATGGCGCTAGGACTTCGGTAGTACAGCAGGCAACCGGCAGGAGCTGCAAGGACGAAATCCAAAGCGATACCAGGGCTGATGCTTCTAGTGATCGCAGTGATTGCTGAATTATGAAGGACCATATGCCATGATCACTGGGAAACAAGCTTAGTAGATCTCTGCAAATACTTTAAAGGCATGCATCAGAAATAATGACAGCTGTTAACAGAGGACTCCTGAATCCCCTCACGGATTCTAAAACGCATTCTTTAGCTCACGCTAGAATTTTCGCAGATACCATCACAATATGAGCTCAAGTTAAACAGAGAAGCAACAGAAACTGTGAAGGGCTCTCTGCATTCGGTGCTGTTTGACCAAAACTGAAAGTCATGTACACGCGTGTTTCCTTGGCATTGCTGCGGGGCAATTTAAATAAAACTAGGTAACTTTGTCGGCAGGTCAAAGCATGTGCGTGCAGGCGCACATTTTTTTTTTTGCCGGACAATGTGATTAACGGACAGCTCATGCATTTGTCGCCCTCATTCATCACCATCACTTAGAAGTCGGCGATTTGATTGTGCTTGTCTTTTTCTACACTGTCCCGTTCTGCGAGCACTGTTGGTTGAAAGAGCAACCTCGGTGTTTTCTTTATGCACATAGATCTGAACAAACATTAATAGTACATCGTCCTGGGAACCTCGATCATACCCACGAAATGCATGACTAACAGTTGCGTAGTTCTTGCATCGACATTAGAAATCAACAAAGAAATCTACCAGTAACGATCTTTACTCTCGAACGAGTTATTTGTTCTGGCATTTTCACTCGTTACCAACAGCTACCAGTGCGGGAGCAGTAGCGCTGGTATCGACATTTTGTGAAGCTGTCTTTAAACTAAGTTTGCCGGAATTTTGTTGCCGTGAGTGACTGTATTCAGTTTCCTGGTTGAGCAGCAATGGAATTCAAGCCGAAATCCCTCTCAGGCTGTTTGTGAACACTGCTGTCAGGCCGGGAAGATAGTTGGCAAAGTGAGTAAAGCTGCTTAGAGCGCTTTTGATACCGAATTCTTATCGTATAGCACTGATCTATACAATGGGCTATCCATAATGGTAAATGAAAAATCACTTCAGATGATTGATTACCTCGACGCTCCAGAGCATCGAACTGGAGCTTTTAGGGAAACTCTTAACTCGAAACACAGGATGCACAAGGTTTGCGTAATGTTGTCGTCACAGTGCTAATGCCTATGTGTTCCGTAATCTGGATGCTACAATACGACTTTGTCATATATTTTGCATTGTTCATCATTGAAAGAGATTTTTAATGTTATCAAACCCGAAGGGCAATGACAGAAGTTTTTGCCCAATCCGAAGCTGTCCACAATTGAAATAGTTCATAAAAATGAGAGTAATAATAATGAGACACAGAAACCAAACTCAAATGCCTCTAGGGTGTCAGTGATTGTTTTCTGCTGAGAAAGTAGTGGTGGAAGGATGAAAAGGAAATGTGGGTTTATGCATTCTTGCTCTTCACCAACTTACCTATGTCGAGGCTGTTGCACTGTACCATGCTGATCTTGATCCGCCATCTTCTAGTCATCTTGTCCCCATTACTGACTACGCTTAGCACGACAGGATTCCCCGAACTTCTGCCCATGTCCACGTACACTGCAGGGAAGAGTGAAACGCTCTGTTAACCGTACACGCATTCACCAAAGGAAAGACAGTTATAAATTTGTCTACACTTAATTTGTAACCAGTGGTCAGTTATAACGCCTGGTTAAGTTCCCCCCGTTTAAAGGCTTTTTACAACTTCCTTCTAAGAGGGCGTAACTGTCACAAAGTTTCGTCTGTGTGGTTCTGAACATTCAAAACCAAAGCAACATGTACGAATGAGTGAGTGTACCTTTTTATTGTGACATTAATTTCTGAGCCAGTTTAGATGGAATCAGTCTTCGCGTGCGCTTATGTGGTTCGTAAAAAATGTTAGCAAGAACGGTCTATCGTGTTTTGTGGCGATGATAGCAATCTCCTATTGAAGGAGCATGATTCCAATCACGGCTGATGATATAACAGCAGAGGTAAAGTCATGGAAAAGTTTACTGAGTCATTTAACTGTTGCACACCTGATGCCCTGCAGCTTCGGTGACAATGCACTACGAAAGGGCCTTATGGGATGACATTACCACCAATTAAGCCAGCACAAGTTCATTCAAGGTCATTGAAAATTATACTGCACCACATTTTGGGCCACTGGAGAAGCACCTCCTGCTTTTGATAAACGAAAGCGTTTGATTTTTGAAAACTGAAGGAATGAGACAAATTATGCAGGCACTTTCGTAATTGCACGTGCCTTCTGTGTGCTTTCTGGTTATTTTGCATGTCATATTATTAAGCGCACGTTGTTTTCACCGGATTTTTTACTGTTAATGAGTTATGGCTTGGTACAGGAATGAAAATTTCTTGAATGTTGTCGACTCTAAGCGAAATAGTCATGTCTGAAGAAATTGCATGAGTGATTCGAATACTGTGGTATTCACTCGAATGTACGCGAGCAAAAGCGATTAATTTGAAATGTGCGTTGGTACAGCCGTAGTACATGACCCCTGAGACGACATTCGTTGACCGACGACTATGCTCGGCGATGTAATTGTGACCTGTGTGTCGCTTGTCGTTTTGGACGCAAGTTAGACTCTCAACTCGCAATTTTTACAGCATCTGCTTCCTCACCGTCACCACAACATGACAGTGTTTCTGACGTAACACTTGGAGCCGTATGCCTGGCAGTCAGTCGGGCAAAGATCTCCAGCAGTTCCTTTAAGTAAGCATCTCTCGATCTCCGGCCGAAAGCGATGTCACTCGAAAACGCTTGAAGAAATTAGAACGCGTGGGCGCTCGAAGCGTGAACGTCACCGTTTGTCTTTCAGGAAATCCACTCACAGTGCAGTCCCGCGTTCTCTCCGCAGAGAATGGGCAGGCGCTCCCCGACCGTCGTTCGGACCATGAACGAGTCGGTGATGCACTGTCCGTTCTCGTCGGGCTGGGCCAGGCTGAACTCGAGGAAGTCGAGCCGCAGCTGGCACACGTTGTTCTGCTTCTCGATTGTCACCTGGCAGGTGTCCGTGCCGTTCTCGCCGTTCGGGTAGTTGGGGTTCACGAACTCCGTTTCGTTGTCGCTCGTGGACTTGCCGCACGTGAAGCTCACTGTGGAGAATTTAACGAGAATGTCAGGTGGATACGCCCAATATGGTGCACGCGTACATTTCGGCATAGGTCGATAGCGGTCTAGTGCTTAAAGAAAAGTTAACGTTGCTCGAAATGACAAAGTGTACAAGGTGAATTGTACGCATCGCCGTTACTTGCATAGCATTTCATTAAATACTTAACTAAAGCTTCGCTTCATATAGATTCCAATCTGGGTGTTGGATCAGCCCAATTTTCTCAATCTTCACGTTTTGCCGCTTATAACGTCGGTTTGACAGTGTTATGCTGAAGAGTTTATAAAACCCTAACCATTACCGATCCCCTTCGACACGTTGAGTGGTAACGTATGGAAAAAGGTGCGAAGTTTATCTTGAAATATACCCGGACATTATATCAAAGAAAACGGGCAGTAAACCTCTCTACCAAATAGTATCGTTGACGAATCACGGATAAACACAAGTGGGAAGGAATCGTTACGGTACTGGCTAGGGACACTGTTAATCTTAAAGAAGCTCAAATATTGCCGAATTTTTCCAGTAAATACTTTAAAGCGAGTTCCAACACAGGCTATAGGGTCGCTCGTAACGCTTCACGGAACCTTCTCATGGTCCTAACAGCCAGTTCGCGCAAGCATATTTTGGCTAGTTTTTGTTCCTGTGGTCCCGTGGAGCAACTATGAAAGGCGACGCTTGCTTCAAACTTTACTACACTTGTTTAGTCACGCGCCGTTGTAGCCATATACAAAAGAAGTTCAGCCATCTCAAGTGATCAAAATGGTAAACTGTTTTTCCTCTTTTCGGTTACGCGTTGCTATTATTTTCGGTTTTAAATCCGTTGATGTGGAAAGACTTATGTAGAACTCAATTTCTCTATGTTCCATAGGGAAAGTAAACGCTGTAATGAAAATACATAAATCATTGAAATGCGACAATGAAGATAATCTTAGTCCATACAAGGATTCCACGACGGAGAGTTCAATTAACATCTTTTGTCGCCACTATGTGAATGCGTGATACATTTGGCCGTGCTTAAGCAATGTTGCTGAAGTTGGATGGCAGTTATTTTTTTAGGAGTACGTCATTTTGCATTGCTATATTTTTCCGATACCCTACAATGAGTTTTGTATTTATTAATGACAGAAGTACTAGGGATAGGCTTTCGCTTACCGTAACAGCAAACTCCGAAGCCGTTGGCGCATCTGTTGACTTCCGTTCCTTTCCGGTCAATGCAGTCCTGTTCGCTGACACATGTTCCATTCTGGTTGTTGCGACCTTCACACGGCTGGTTTTGGTAACGCAGCAGGTTGATAATGCCAGCTAAAGAAAACGTGTACGACGGAAAATGCTCAATTTATACTACTCTGTGAAGAGATTTTTCATCGTGCACAGTTCACGCGTGTGAAAAAGAACAGTGGTAAGCTCATGAGCTTCAATAAAGATCAGCTTGGTGGGTCAATATTGCTAGACAAGACACTGAAGAAGCCAGGGCAACTCTGTTTTCAACAAGCACTCAGTGTATTAAGTTTATCAAGATGAAAAACGTCTAAATATCTTTGATTTACTGTAGCGTGGAGGACTTGAAAAAAATTCAGATCTGGTCATCGCGGACATTCGAAAACAATAGGAAAAATTTTGAAAGTCATCTCCATTATGCAATATCATGCCAATTTCTCAAGTTGTTAATTTCTTAGCACATTGTTCTGCATTATTAAGTCGTACAGTGACGTAGCTTCAGAAAGTATCCTTCTTACTTATACTTTGAGGTCTTCCCGGTCGACTGGGTGGCAGCTGCCCGCCGAAGATTCCCTGGCCAACTGCTGAGGCCAGCAGTGTGGCCAGGACTGTGAGAACAATTATGCCATTGCGAGAATTCATTGTGTGGCACCTGGAACGGAAAAAAAAAGTTGCTAGCCCTTGTACAAATCACGGAGGCACTGTGTCTTCGCGAAATTTCACAGCCACGAGATGACCATGACATGACTGTACTAAGGAGGTGCCTGTTTCAGCGCAAATCGGTACTAAGTGATTTGGTTTTCTATCGGCGTTGTAGTAATCAGTGTACGTTTCACTGTTTCTGAAGCTAAACCTAATGCTTTATAGCCTACATGGAAAAGGAACAGCGTGTAGTCTGTACTGATAAAGAAAATATCACATTTTCATTATCTCTAGTATGAAGGCTCTGTATCTGCACGTGTAACTCGGAAGAGATAGAACGTGACAGTGTGTGCGCTTGAGTATTCTTCCGTTTAGTAATCGGGAAGTTTGTGCTGACGAAGCTGGTCAGCGTAGACGCATGTTTAGCGCAACATGTGGTTGGAAGGAGTCTAGAAGAACAATAATGGCTGTGACAGAAGCATTGGAGGGGCACCGGCTAATATCGGTATTACTGATGTCGTACTACCAATGTACAAGTGCACCACGCTGTTACCACACTTCTTTAGCCGCACAAATTGCATCTCGGCTGTAACACCTTAGTTTGGGTAGAGGCTGTGCAGTGACTTGCATGATATTTGAGAACTCCGCCACAATAGCGTAGTACTTGGTAGCATGCTCCGCTCGAAAAGAACTAAAATTTTGTCATTTTACCATAGTTAAATGACAATTTGAGTGGTAGTTTGCTGTTGAAAATCAAGAAAAGTGTGTTATACTGTCACATTATCAGAGCTGCTCGATGCAGTTACTGCATTTCCATGTCAAGAAATACGAGGTGAAAGTGTTAAAAAAGGAGGCTACTGGCTAACAATTTCTTAATTTTTGTTTTTCATCTGCACAGTTTCACTCCAAGACTTCCCTCGTGGTACATACTGCCGATAACTGATATTTTGACAATTTGTTAGCGAATATAGGGAAGTTAAAACTGAGAAAAAGAGGAAGTGTCTGTTCCTTCCAACATTCTTTTGAAAGTTTTGTAATTTTTAGACACATTGCCAAAGATTCGACCTCGTCTAGAAGAAGACACCGGGCAAAGAACAAAGTTTGACAAAACACGATTCTGCTATAGAGGTCCCATTGGATCTTACGCGACGTTTAGCAAATCAAAGCGTGAAATCGGAACTTGGCTACCCAATACCTTCCTCGGTCTCCTCATTACGTGACAAATGGTCTCTTAAGATGTTTCCGAACCACCGACATGGTTTCGTAACACGATACCAATGCCTAACCGTTAACTGCCTTTCACTCGTGTTATGATAAGTGTCCACCAGATTGCAAATGCCAAGATAATTGCGCATGGGAGTGGAGACCCCAATGACTGCCTTTGCCAGACGCTGCCTCATTGGCGAGGGACCTTGACACCTCTGGCACGACTTCCGTCCGAAAGCAATCTACTGCTTAATGAGACACGAGCAATTTGCCCCCCTACGGCCGGAGCTGACCTTGTGTTGCAACGACGTTCGACTGAGAGAAAAAAATATGAAAACAAAAACGCAACCGCTAGCTCCGAATCGTTGACTGGGGATGACCAAGGCGCTTTGGTCAAGAAGAGAACGGTAAGGGGCAACGTACCAAGGGCCTTGGGCGCAGTGCACCGTCCGGAGCGCTCAAGGTCGTGTCGTCGCGATATCCTGGGTAGCGCGTGCAGCGAGGATTCTACTACCGTCGTCGTCTGACAAGGTTGAATCGCCGGCGTGCTGCTGGCGGGCGACTGGTGCCGGGTCCGCCACTATACGGATGCGAGGAGGAGTGGCCATCCGGTATACCTGTTGCCGAACCTGCTTCCTCTCCGGGCCATCGGCGAGCGGAGCCGATCTGGCCATCGCGCTGGGAACCGGACTTCCCCGTAATTCGGGTCACCCGCCATCCACACGTACCCCCCCCCCCCCCCCACCCCCAAGGGCTCCTCTCCAGCGGCCGGTTCGGCTGTGCCGCCGGGCGGGCCTAGGCTCACCGTTAAGCAAACAATGAGTGCCCTTCCTTTCCTCGCTCTCCCATTAATGAGAAGCGTTGTGAGAGCTGAACCATCACTATGTCCCATTGGAGACGAAGGGCCGGTTATTGTGGATGGGGACGCCAGAGGATGAGGAGAAGCGATGGGGTGAAGGAAGGCGACTCTTACGTGTCTTCAACAGACACGCTCCTATCTCTGGAGGAGGCTAACCGGCGAGGTGCTCACCTATCTCGAAAGTGTAGTCCTATGGCGGCGGCTTGTGCTGCTCAGTCCTGTGGACCGCCGTCTTGTTCGCGGTGCACTGCCGTGCACTGGCGTCGGCGGCAGGAGCAGAGGGAGCGCAGTGCGCCACACACAAGCACACACCGCTGGCAGCTCTCGCGAATCCCGGACTGGCGATCTGTCAGCCGATGGCAATGCCTTAAAAGATGTGCATGTGCAGAACGAGCAGCAGCCCTGCCTGCCAGACCCGCCGCCGGAGGAACCCGGAAGCGAGCAGTGCCACCCCTCCTTTCAGTTGGCGGGGTGACGGAGCCGCAGCGCCGGGCAGCAGGCCGTTGGCAGGAACAGTCCTATCGCTCCTCTTACCTCCTCGCCCACTTACATAACATCTTGAACTTGGAAGGAAGAGGCGTCGGCGGCAGGGGTCACACCATCGCGGTGGATAGTAAGCTCGATGAGGGAGGGGGAGAGTTGAGGGGTTGGGGAGGGAGGTGGTGTGACTCTCCAGACACCCCCCTTTCTTTCACCCCCCTTCCCGACTACCCCCTCGCAGAAGAGGCTCTATAGTTTCTGGGTGTTCCGTTTCCTCTCCTCCGCCCCCCCCCCCCACATCTTACGTCACGGGGACATTGACCTTGTTGCGGGGTAACAGGTAGGTACACACAGACGCACACACGCAGAGGGGAACGAGGTCTGGTTCAGCTCATGCCTGAGACGTCCTTTCCTCCTCAGAAGGCCGGTCTCTCCTACCATCCGCTGTATGGCAGAGGAGGAAGCGCAACGCTCTTTTTTTCTTCAAGCGGAGGCTTGTAGGTCCACGAGCTGCTGCGTAATCGAAGAGCGGAGGAAGGGCCCCCTTCTTCTTTCTTCCCCCAGACTCGGCTAGTCGGGGCAGACAAGCATCTTTTTGTGTATTGTTGCCGTTTCCACTTCGACCTCCACCATCCCATCCCCTCTTGCTCTGCTGAAGACACTAGCACTTTTGTGTGTTTACTTCGTTTATGTTTAACGGTGCCTTGCACTGTCCGCGCTGGTAGTGCTTCGCCCTCCAAACTGCCAAAAGAGGGGCGTTTGTGGAGGAAAGAAGGTGGGAGGGAAGGGCATCTGAACACGTGCAGACCGATCCCCCGCAGTGGACGATGACGAACGAAGCACGGAGCGGACGGACGGGCGGCGGCTGTGTGCGTGTGTCCGCAGGGGTCTTCCATCACAACCGTGGGAGTTGAACGTTCGATTGTAAGAAGAAAAAGAGAGATAGATAAAAAGAAAGAATGGTCTCTCCTTCTTCTCTAACATAGAAGCTGCAAGAAGCTCTGGGATGCCGGGAGAGGGAGCAAGGGTGAGCGAGCAGCAAACAAAAAAAAAAGCGGCACACAACTTCTTGTGGGATGACCAGCTTGCAAGGACGCGACTGGCAGCCCACCGGCCACAAAAACGCCCCGTCCTCCAGAGCCTCTCTACGAAAAGGAGCTAAAAAAAAACAAAATGCATTCGGCGGGGACCCGACCGTTTGTGTTCGTTCCTACTGGCATGCTTCTTCGGTCTGACACAATGCGACAAGTCGGGAATCGGGGCCGTTTTTCCGGCCGCTTGCGTCACACTTTGGGTAACGGTGCTCCACGGATCTGGCTTCTTCTTCTTCTTCTTTTTTTCTGGACGAGCGAAGGAGGAAAAAAGGACGAGACGCAGAGAAGTGCGCAGCCAGTGAGGAAGATAAATGAATCGACAGTGGTGCTGGGGCATCGTACACCGACCAATTCGATGCTGTAGTGTGATACTCTGTTCTATTTTTCCCGTTCCTCCGGACTGGGTAACGCTGGAGTTGGCATGAATGACTCTTTTGTACGTGCCACTTCTCGGGAGTTGCCCTGGCGGCCGCTAGTCTGGAATCACCACATCTTCCCTGGCGGGAAGTTGGTTAGACGGACAATGTTTCTTGTATGAATAGTGCTGCTGCTCTATATCTTATGTGCTGCTGGAAGCGACGTGGCTTCTCACGGGTAAACAATGATAGATAACGGTTTCAGCGAGGAAGTCTTCAAAGAACAGCTGGCCTCCACTGGAGCTTTGGCAGGAAGATTACTGTTTGTGTATCAGCTACATAGCAGCTGTTTGTGTACCATGTGTGTCTTGAAAAAAAGAAAGAAAATGCACGTGGTAATGAAAAGTCTTCTCAGTTACTTATATGTTCTTGAACAGCGTGGTTCGATGATTTTAAGGATGCTGAAATAGTTGCAAGCACCAAATTTTCGCTATTTGCTTGGAATATAGTGTATAGAAAGGGGAACACAGTACTGGCTTGCTTAGTAGTACATTGTATCTACGTGTGCCTGTCATGGTTTTCTAACGTTCTTCAATCTCACCGCAACGAAGTAGTACGGTTTAAATGAGCAAGAACGCAAAAAGAAGGAGAATGCAAACGAAAAAAAAGTGACTAGATGCAACACAAGAATTAAATGTGGCCCGATGCTTTATGACTGGTTTTAATTGACTGGCCAGCATTGATTGCAGCAAAATGATGACAATTTGGAATCATTGATGATAACTGACCCTTGTTACTTCGAAGTTCGGGTGTATGAAATCGCAATCGGATGGCACATCAGAATGGGACCTGCTATATCTAACCGGCTTTGAGAGTTTCTTGGCGTACAAAGCTGCTGTACATCGCCTGGCCAACTTTCAGAAATTTTCTTATAAAGAAAAACATGAATGCTTGTTCACCTTTCACGATTCTCGAAGCATTCCGCAGTCGGTTAGTTACCTTCCGGGCACAAAATAAGCTTCTTTGCTTGTTTATGGTGTAAGCTTACAAGATAACCAGGGACCGTTCGGTGCCTGAGACCAAACATCATGTTTGCCTTGTAAAGAGATAAAGTTTGCTAAATTCTGGTCAACGTTACCGTCGAATTCTTGTTACTCCTAGATGACATAGCCCCTTGGGACGCAAATATTTTCATACTACGCCTGCTTAACAAGACGGGATGTTGGTGAGTGATCTTAGTCATTCTCAGGCTTGTCGTATCTTCAGAATAGATCTCAGGTAAGGCCACGCCCCTTGTTAGCCATGCACCAGCGCGTGAAAAGCACGTTCCAGAAGCAGCAGCTCTTCCTGCTTGCTTGACACGGTGTAACCTTTCGCGGCCTGTTCTGCGAAAGCAGCATTTTACAACCCAGAAAGGAATCTAAACGCTTCTAGGTTGGCAGAACATACCAGGACAACGTGTCGGGCACAAATCGGAGAACAACTTATGCGTGAGGATCCAAGGAAGTGGCTCCTCTTCTTTATGTTTCATCGCGCGACGGGACATTCCAATAAGCCAAGCGCGTAGCGTACCACGTCTCGCTCGACCCGTGGGCAAATTTGCATTTCCTTCCTGCCTGGAAGCCGACGGATTAAGAAGCGAAAGAAGCAAGACGCCGCGCCCGGGCCTCGGGGTCCTCGGCGGTCTTGAGCGTGGAGGTACACGTCAGGGTCACGGACTCTGTGAACTCGGGAGTCACGCTTGGCGTGCCTGGGTGATTGCTGCGTCGGGGGCTCACGCCCAGGAAGCGTTCCGTGGGCGTCTGCCAGTGTTCTTGCCAGTCCTGCTTCGGCCCTTACTCTGCACTCCCAGAAATATTTCTCTCCTCATGCTCCCAGCCAGGCAACACCTGCTGCTTGCCGCCGCCGCGGCCAGCGACGACTGCATGTCATTACGTGAGCGCGAGACGACCCTGAGGCGAACGACTTCCTGAACGTGCTTCCTGCACGCTCATTTTTTATGGACCCTCCCCAACCTTGCGCTTGCTTTCATTCTGTTTTTTTTTACTTCCTCTCAAAGCTCCAGGAGCAGGAGGAGGCCTAGACAAGAACTATTTCTGTAGCAGACGAATGATGGTCTGGCTCCGGGGCAGCAGACGATGCGGCGCCGGCGTTTTCGGCTGTCTGGATAGTAATGAATAGTTTTCTGAAGCCGCACGACAGGTTTTCCTGGTCCGGGCCCTTCCGCTCGGGTGATTCTGCGTTAAACATAGGGGGACGCTGTCCAGTCTTTCGCTGTCACGTGGCTGGCACGTAGTCATTTGATTCTAATTGGGATTTATTCAGTACCAAGCTCTGGGCAATAGAATATGTCGCTCGCTGATCTATACTCAAATTATCAGAAGCTAGATAAGCCTTGATTCTGTTTGAAAGCACCCAAGCGTAAGTACAAAGGCAAAAGAATAAGTGCCATCCAAGTGTTTGGAGCATGATAGAAAGAAATTCATTGAGCTTCACTTGTAGCGTTAGCTACCATAATGTGGGAGAAAAGCTGTTCTTTCATGAGCTTGCCACTGCCTTGTGGAGTCCGTAGCACTTATTTGTTTATTCAACCAACATAACCAGTAGCCAACGAACTAACCAACATCTTGGCATACACCAGCTTCGGTGTTATGCCCGGTCATAATGCAAAACCTTGCAGTAAAAGTTACTGGAGAAATTTTTTTGAGCTCTTTGTATATATTTGCGCAGAACGAGCATGTCTTCATCACGTGTGACTGCCTGTTTTACAGTGTGCATTGAGAGAGTTCGCGGGCGCCAGAGTTCATTTTGCGTAATTTTAGAACGTGCAAACATGTCATTGTGATGCTAAAAGAAATAGCTTTGCATGGGGAGTTTTCATTTTGTATTTGCTGTTAGGTTATTCTCACATTCCTTTCTGGATCCTTTCTGACAACAATGATTAAAACAGTTTGGCCACCATGGCTACATCAAGGACTCATACGAATGATCTGTAGATGAACATGTATTCCGTTCCTTTTTGTTGCAGGCTACTTTGGTTGCTAAAATTGTACAAGTTATTTGATTTACAGGGTCATTTTCGTTACTGTAGATATTGTTACTGAAACTACTGTCTTCAGCTGAAATTGTTTTATTGAGGTTGCGTATCCACAGGTTACATTATGTGGTCATCATGATTTATCTATACACAATTTTTATGTGCCCTCCCTGCATGTCTTAATTACTGATGAGATCGGTAGTATAAATTGCTTTTGTGTTTACCTTGAGATGGTCTGCTGGTGATGGTCTGTTACCTACCGATGATATAAGTGTAGTCGTAAAGACACATACCGCAGTGTGATTTGTTTCAGAGGAAAGCATACAGACTGCATGGACTGGACATTAGTCCTTGTTACTATCGCATCGAAGAGTACGGCAATATACTGTGCTTTTTTATTTGTTGTGGCATCTTGTGTTTGGAGTCCCGTGTTTATTTCATCTGATAATGTGCTTCTGTGACCTCTCTCTGATAAATTATGTGACATGTTATATACATTTCGATGTTAATCGAAGAAAGATTAGTAGGCGGGTTCATATCTTGGTTTCTAACTATTATTAATGAGCTGTGTCACTAAAAAAAGAAATGCATTTCTCTCCACGTAATCATGTCTAAAGCATCCGTGTCCGCATTCCGAAACGGGGCGCCTTGTTTTCGTGACGGCTCGTAAAGGAAACCTCCGCCTGATATGCTATCGACCTCTACTGCCACCGGAACGACAGTCCATGGCTTTAAAAAAAATAAAAGCAACAGCAGGCAAACGTTTATGTACATTCTTGTTTCGTGGCCCGCATTCTCTTATCTCAATACCCGTTAAAATGTCCCCCACACTTCCTTCACGCTGCCGGTCGACGTCGTCTGTTTGACTTCGTCTGCACGGTGACCAAGTTTTAGAGCCTCCTCGCACATCTTTCTTTTTTTTTATCGATTCGTGTTGGCCCCGTCGAAACAAGAAATGCAGCTTTTGTTCGTTTAGTCGTCCTTACTTCGACGAGACGCGGATGAACTGAGACTTGTGCTTCGTTTAAATATATACGCTTCCGGAGTCTTTCAGACACTTTGTATGTTCGCCTGACCGGGCTGCTGCCTCGACCAGCTTTACATAAGTGTTTCGTGTGTGCTTAAGCTAGTCGGCCCGCTTTGTAAGCGCGCATGGCGGAAGTTTGACTGACCTCTGAAGCTGTCGACGCTTAAAACGCAGATAAACGAAAAGCGGCCGTGGTGGGATCGTCCCGCATTGTTAGCCGGGTACCAGGTCACTTGGGCCGGCTACTACGAGAGTCGAGACTTTCAAGCAGCTTTATGGGCCTTCAATACCGCCAACCTGCATTGCCAATTGCCTGAATACGGTGTTGATCCGGGCGTCCTCTAGTGGAGTTCAAATGACTGACCTATTGCCCTCTAAAGGAAATTCTTCGGTATGTGGGACGCAACGCAACAGTAGCGAAATCCTCCGTCGAACTCTTGTCGAGTTATTTCGCGTCGTTCTGCCTGCTGTGATAAGTTCGAACCATGCGGGCCACATGGGAGATCGTCTGTGTAACGAGCGCATTTATTACGTGTTCTGACATTTCTTAAAGTCCGTCGAGGGTACTGGGCAGTGACGGACGAAACAAACTTCACTACAACATAAACGAAAATGCAGGCAGTCAGTTCGCTCTGTTTCTTCAGAACTTTAGAAGCGGTCTTGACTGTTAAATCTTGCTCACTTACTCATTTCTGCCTGCAGCACGCGAAAAGAAAGTGGGCGAGTATTCGCCCCATTTATACGCTGATGAAATGTCGTCTTTTCTTTTCCTTTGTTTATTTGGGGGGTGGGGGGAGTCGGCGTGCAGTGTGAAGCATCGGTACTGACTGGTTCCGTACAGTGCTACCATATTTATGTGATTTATCTCATACGTTGTTTTCTTTTCTGTTTTCTTGTATTTTTCACCACGTTTCCACTGTTACTGCCCCGACGGCAGATCGTGTATTCTCTGTGAAAAAAAAAATAGAAATCTATCTTGAGCGACATTTCTCGAGTAGCGACGACAAGGCTTTTAACCAATTTAATGCCTGGGGCTGATGAGCGCCCTGTGCTCGGCAACGCTTGTGCGCTTAAGATGACATAAGTAATTACGTTGCGGGATTTAAAGTTCCGTAATTCAACAGTAGGTTACAGCGGACGCTGTAGTGGAAGTGTCCAAACGAATTTTGACTGCCTGCGGTATTTCATCGTGCACCCAGTTCATGTTGCGCGGACGTCTTCTTCTTCCTCCTCTTCTTGTTTTTTTTTTGGCCGCGTTCATCTGCATCGGAATGTTACTGCCGCAGTTGATATCGAACCCCTGACCTCGCGTTCAGCAGCGCACTGCCATAGCCACTGAGTTCCCACGGCGGGTATGGTGACCTTCTAGCGTCGCATAGCACGTAATCTGGCGCGTATGCGTAGGCGAAACATTTGAAGTAACCGTAACGAATGGAATCACCGCGATCACCTTTAGGCCGAGTCAGGGTACTGAATATTCTTCTGGATGTTGGGTAGAATTGGGGAACAGAGCTCGTAGAGCCAAGTGGTGCTTGAAAGCTGGTGACATGCCGAAAACATGAGCGAAGGCATTGAATTTAGCTGAAGCCACGCAGGCTGACAGAAGAAACACCAAGCCTCTCGTAAGATCAGGCCTGCTCTTGGGGGATTCTCTGGAAGTTCCATGTAGATTGAAATTGCGCGCTCTCAAGGAACCGCATGCCCCAGTTCAATATCAACGGTAAATAATATTAGGTTTTGTATACCGTTGCCTATTTCAGTATTGTTTTAATAATTTTCTTGCTCAAAGCGTTAAAAATAACTGATTCTCTAAAGTTATTCTTACTAAAAAGTCAAAGCTCAACTACGTTTTTATTGAAATAAAAATAAACAAAGGGGGTGTTTGTCACCGTTTACTGGTGTCGGCTACCCCTTTTCACCTGATCAATATTATCACGTCGTAAAAACGTAAAAAATGGCAAATTGTTGCCTTGGCTGATAGCTAATTAAAGAAAGTAGAATATGTGACAAACGTAAGAGTAAAAGCTTATATCGTAAAGTTTTCGTTGTAACAAAGTCACTGTTAATTCTTCACATGATCCGCTGTCCTTTTTCTTCCGTGGCACAATTTCCTTTATGCGTAATTTTCTTATATAGTGCTCGAACAAGTTGTTCTCGGGGTAATTTTTAAAAGCGTGTTTCTCCGACGACTGTGTCAGAATTAGATTAGATTAGTACAAGCAAAGTAATCACTTGTACTGGCCAGCCCTACTGAAAACGAAACCGTGTTCACCATAACTCCTATGTATAATAACATCACATGGCATATAGGAAGACCGAGTTTTTCTGTGGGATCCTATATGTTTCATACCGGACTATTGGATGTGAAAGTTATGGGCCAATGGGTTTTTTTCAATAGGGAAGCTACATAGCAGCGGCCGAAATTTGTCTTAAGATGTGTGAGCATGATTATTAGCAGCACTTCACTTGTTAACTGTTTAAATATTGACTTTATGGGCTGGAGTCAACCAGCAGTGTAATCGTTTCATCGAAACTCTCACCTTTCAACCACTTTTGAGAAATACGCAAAACTGAATTGCGGCAATTTCCTGAGCTCGATTACTTAAGTGCATTGCTGTACGAAGTGATGTTCCAACACTGGAAAAAACCAATACTGAACAACTGCAGCACTGGCCACTTGGAATCATGTAGGATTCGACAGTGTTTACGTAGAGAAAAGAGAGAGAGAGAAAATGATAAAAGGAAGGTAGGGAGGTTAACCAGGACTGAGCCCGGTTGGCTACCCTACACTGGGGAAAGGGAAAGGGGGACGGAAAGATGAAAAGAAGAGAAAGTAGTGTTTACGTAGAAATCACAAGATCTTACGCAAGTGATGACGTTCTGGCGTACACTCTAAAAACAGCTGCACCCTTTGGGGTGTATATTTGCTACACAACAATACTTGTCATCTGTCTTGCTTGCGTTTCCTTTCTTGAAAACGCTGCGCTCGTTACTCTTCTGTCGAGAATACTCTGCATGCTGATAAGCGTATGCCGTTCGTGAATTGGAAGTACCCGGCTCGCAGCGTTAAATAAAGGAAATGCGCGCAAGAGAGATAGACGATGTTTATTGTGCGGCAAATATACACCCCAAAGGGTGCAGCTGTTTTTAGAGGGTAACGGTACATTAAAAGCACAAGAAAACTGGATTTTTAAAAGAAACGAACTCGTAAAAGAACTCTTGAACAAAGCGCCTCAATCGCTTTAAAGATTACGAGTTTGAACACCGTATTGATGTTTAATCAATTAGCGCAAAACATCTCGGTAGCCACTAAATGTATTGGCCGAATTTATCCTTGATATCTGACCATACAACAAGCGGCATTTACGACGAAATAGAAGGCAAATGGCACAGTCAATGTTGCGTGTGGGCCTTTTTACAACAGTCACACCTTAAGCGTGCTATTGCAAACTTATGCAGCTTCAAAAGCGTGTAAACTTATGTAGCTTCAAAAACCTCCGGAAGCAATCACAAAATGAATAACCACAGGTCGCTCAGACCACCTGCAGCAGACTTTCGTTAAACGGAGCCTCAAGGGACCGGAGGAATGTGTTCCGATTAACAGGAGTTTCGCTTACCGAGAGAGATGTGCATATGTGTAGCATTATAAGTAATACACCTTCTTAACACTGTTAGATATGTTAAGCATAAAGAAGTGGATGTAGCAGCAACTTTGTGGCGGGATTCGGGCGTGGTCCACACTTGTACATGGACGAGGCTTCGCTAGATTTAATTTTGAGGATTAGCCGTCGACATACCAAATCAGAAAAAGTCAAAGTTTCGCCCGAAAGATGAAGCATCGATTGTGACAGCGAACTAGTATACAGCTATATGAAGCAGGGATAGTAGTTTTACCGGCCGTATAAACTTGGGAACATTCGCTTACTAACAGAATTAAAAAGCATGGTGTAAGCGCGCACAAGCAAATATGAACACATCACACTCGATGAGCGCGGACACTCGTTGTGAAAAAGCTGAGCAAGTGCGGCAGCAGCAGCGGGTGAAGTGACGTTCGTGCTGTACATTGCTTAAGCGCAATAGTGGCGAGAACACAGCAGGCACAAAGCTCCGTGCCCTCTGCAAATCCCGTTCAAGATACGGCGTGCGTGGCCGTGCAAAGTAAGCACTTGGAGCAGTCGAAGCCCCCTGCCCTCCCTCTCGCCCTACTTGCCCGCTTTGCTCCCTATCGGGCCCGAGAATGAGCCGCTATCGTCAGTTCCCTAGAGCTCGGTCGCGAAATACATTACTAAATACATTACATTACATTAAATACATTACATTATTCAAATGAATATAAAACTCCTGTAAAAAACGATGTTACACTGAGGAAAACAGAACGTTTTGTTAAACCACGGGTCTATAGTAATTATGGTAAAAAGATGCGCAATTACTATGTACCAGCTGTGTTTAATGAAATTCCTGATGATATATGTCTTGCAAGCAGCAAGAGAAAGATGATGACTGGTTTACGAGATTGGTGCGTAAATTTATTGCCTTGTGTATAGTTTTACTTGTTTTGTATGTTATCCTGTGCTGTCAGATTTATCGGCAATGTCGTGTATAACATGAAATGCATGTATATGAAGTTATTCTTTTAGAAGATTCTCCACCTGCTGCCTGACCAGCCAACAAGCACAACATGCTTAGGCAGGTCAGAATTTATGTATTTGTATGCTGTATTGACAAATAAACTTTGAAACTTTGAAACTTTGAGCACAACGCCGTCCCCCCTCCCTCCCTGCCTCCCTCCCTCCCCTACCTCCACGGTCTTTCGCGCGACAGAAGACGGCGCGTTTGCTCTCCGCATTCTTCCTTCGTGGGCGCCAGATGGCGCCGCGATCGCCGGCTCACCCTCGCATGTTTTCACTCGCACGTAGAGTATGCAGCCGGCGTCGACGATTGTATAGCCCTTGGACTTTATGCGGAATCTCACGGCGACGCCGACGCCGATGACAGAAATACGCTTGGAGTGTCCACATAACTGCTTTCGCAATAGAACATACCTCTTACTTCTCCTGTTGGTGGCCGAATAACCCACGACCGTGTAGGGGGAGTCCGAATGATCGAACGCGCGCTGTAAGTCGTCCGAAATATCGCTGGTCCTAATTTCGCTCTTCTAGGACCGAGTGGCACTGCTGCGGAGCTCTCCAGGCCTGTACATGCTAGGCAGTAAAACTGTCTCGAAATTTTGCCTGCTTGAGTCTTACCCACCGCTTTCTGATATCCTTCTGCATAGAAGACACATGTCGCAAAATATATAGGATCCCGACACTTCCTGAAAAAGTTTTTACAGTTTCCTTCTGTGGTACCGTTTGCAGAGAGTTGTGAAGATTTGGTTTCGATTAACGAAGGTTTTTTTCCTACTGCCAAAATAAAACCCGCCAAACTAAAGGCTGTGGCTCCATTTAGGTGATTTGAGTTTACCGAGTCTCTACTCAGGCGCAAAGATATACAAGGCTCGTGATTTTACAACAATGGCTACCAAGGAGCACGTGCATTCCGCTGTTTAAATGTGCTTAGAAAAATCTCTTCCTGAGAAGGCATTTCGTCTTCTAGCACTGCAACAGAAAACAAGAGCAGACTGTCCCAATAAGGAAATGCCCTGGTCGGGAGCCCATCGTGCTCTGAGGCCGGCCAAGAAATGGATGTGGAAGTAGGCGCCCACGAATGTTTTGCTTTCGTTCGAAATTCCAAACCCCTGCTGTTGTCTCGAAAACCTTAGATCTCCTAAATCAGGGCCATTGCTTGCTGCAGCAGTAATCGTCCAGAGCAAAGAAATCTCAGGAAGTCATTTGAATGAATTTTGACAGTAAATGCGATGCCTCTTTTGGTGGCTTCAAAAGGAACATTACATAAACTTTCGATGCCTCTGGCAAAACTACTCCGAAATCTATAGATTAATTTTACCGTACATTCTTTGTAAGTTAGGAAGCATGTTTTATTAATTTTTGTTATTTTATGGGAAAGCCATGAAATCTGTACTTTTTTTTTCTGGTGAATCGCGTATATTGATGTTGATAGGAAAATACTGGGGGTGTTACTGCGTGGCACAAAAATTCGGCAGTATCAATAGGCCTGTATGCCTGTAGACTTAAGGTTCAGACCTGCAAATCGAAATCATGAACAAATTAACATGAATCAAATTATCATGAACACATATGTTTACGGCTTGAAATTTGTCTATATCAACAAAATTAGACCACAGCCGGATATGATTATGCTACCAATAGCAGATTCTACAGTTCTGCTACGTGTCGATCTTCTCAGAAAGTCAGAAAATTTGTTGTATTCAGGCCTACAGTGTAGAGTGCAAGAATCTTTTTTTTTTCATTTCAGAAGGCATGAAGGAAAGAGGGGGCTCCAGATAGACGTTAAACTCTTCAGAGAATTTACTTACATACCAAAATATGATACCACATGATTCGTTTTCGAATTGTATGACTTCGCGCCAATATTTTCACTGGGAAAATAAAGTCCAATATCTATAAGCCTTCACGCCCAAGCACCCGGATAATAGCAGTGAACATACAAAACAGTATGCCTTTGTCTGTTTATTGCAGTATTTTTCATGACTTCTGTGCAAGTACTAGAGGCCGTTGAAATAAGTTTGTTTTTTGTGATTCACGCAGTGCAGTAGATGCAGTAAATAAACTCGGCCAGATCATTATCAGCCCGAAGAAAATAGTTGTAAGTGATCGTGTGTAGGCTATTTGGTTCTTAAACGTGGAAGCACAGTTGTGCCGCACACGCGAAGAATATCACAGACAAACAAAAGACACGCATCTTGAGCTGGAGAATTGCTTTATTGTGTTCCTGTGGTGAGAAATAAATAAGCTATGGCTTGAAGCTGGATGGCTGAAAGGCGATAACGTTGTCCGATGGTCTCCTTTGTCACTTTGTTTCCACTTCTTTCGTTGTTTCCTGGCCCACCTGGATAAAAAAATAATGAACGTTGAGGCACTTGCGTGCTGATTAACACATGCACTTCAAGCTGTATGTACGGGGGTGCGAATTATCGGCGGTCGACTGAAATACTGCACGTGAACCGCTTTACAAAAGTAAATGCGCTATCGAAAAGTACGAGAAACGTTTGTTGCGGCTGAGGCCATTGAATGGTCATTTTTGCTTGCTTGATTACTTGACTGTGTTTCAGTGTACTACGGAGCTGCTCCGTGTGCTATTAGGAAGGTCGTAGGGGAGGACCCCAGATAACTGTGAGGACATCGGTTTCTCTAGAGCACTCCGAGATTGAAGGCCAGCAGCTTCTTAACATGCTGTCACTCTTTACGTTTATGAAGATAGCACGTCGACTGCCATGTTTTCGCCCTAGACTTTATCGGCAGAGTTGTGAGCAGTGCGAAAGAAAAATCGAAAGCACAATGAAAACATAAAGCCCAATACACTCGTGCAATGCAGATAGATGCACGTCCAACTGGTTGATGACGAATATTGAATAACGTTATAATCGATGTTTCCCATTACTTCATGAACCGATACATTCAGTAATCTGTTGCAGACTACGAAAATGGAAGAAGGAGACTTACACGGGATGATTTTGCGGACCAGGTTTCTCCGTGTCAGTCGACGCATGGTAGCTGGGTGTACCGCAACGAAAATCCGTGTTGATTTTCTTGTGAATTGGCCAAGGCGTCCATGTTAGACTTGACTCTCAACATGAATGGTTTGCTGTGCGCTGAAATCAAGAGAGACAAAAGGGAAAGAAAGACAGAGAGGTTAGCTGAAAGCAAGGCTCTGTGTTAGGTCCAGTCAATGTAAGAGTGCAGTTGAGTATCGTAACACTCAAGGGGCACACATTTCAAAATGAAAAGTCACTTCACCTGTATCAAGTACACCAGCTTGCCGTGAGATGACACATTTACACGTTTTATTGATGGATATGGACCTATATTTGATGACAACCTATGAATTCAAAGCAATCCTCACCCACAAACCCACGTTTCACCTGCTGATCTGTGCCTCCGTGGTCCAAAATGTAGTTTTACGAGATACGCCGATGTTGAAAGAAGTACGCCTTCGTCTTGACGTCACAGAAACGAGCTAACGTAATTGGCTGGCGCATCGACACAAGTTCTGTGTAGGGTGGATAGCGGTAGAATTGTCTCTGCATTATAATGTTGCCACCAACACAACATGAATAATTGTACTAAGCGATCTGTAGTCACATCACGGCTCATACAATGAGACTTGAAAGTCATTTAATTTATAATAGTCTAGCATTTCGGTCCAGTTTTATCTCTCACGGAAGGTTTCCTAGTTTTCATCAGCCCAATGACTCATTATTAACGAGTGTGAGGTTGTGTTAAGGAGTCGTGTTGGCGCGCTGTGCGTCCTTGCCACCCAAGAGCCGATTATAATCTGAATAGTCTCGTGGCTCTTGGTAAAAAAATTGAAACCAATAATCTTTCCTTTATTTCTGCCTTTCTTTTCACATGTGTACATCGCACACACATTTCTAGCTGGTGGGCGTGAACAAAGGCTACACTTCTTGGAATTCTATTTACCTTGTCATCACCTGAGAAAGTGCATATAATAATGCTAAACAAGTAATTAGGGGGGTTCACCTGATGAAGTGATGTTTGAGCCTCTTCAAAAGCAATTTGGATACAAGAACAGATTTCGTGTAACTGTGTGTTTTGGAAGGATATTTTTTGAAAAATAGCATCCGGCATGAAGCATACTTCTTTAATGAAAATTTTGTGTATGTACCGTCCGTACAAAAAAATCAGAGCTCTCAGCTCAATTGTCAGTCTAATCCCTCTGCCCTGAGTTATTATTTGTATGAAAGGACAGTGACACTAGATTGATTGATGAACTAGCTGGCTGAGTGAGTGAGTGAGTGAGTGAGTGAGTGAGTGAGTGAGTGAGTGAGTGAGTGAGTGAGTGAGTGAGTGAGTGAGTGAGTGAGTGAGTGAGTGAGTGAGAGTGAGTGAGTGAGTGAGTGAGTGAGTGAGTGAGTGAGTGAGTGAGTGAGTGAGTGAGTGAGTGAGTGAGTGAGTGAGTGAGTGAGTGAGTGAGTGAGTGAGTGAGTGAGTGAGTGAGTGAGTGAGTGAGTGAGTGAGTGAGACACTTACATATGAGGACATTCTTCTCGTGGAGTCTCGTGCCGCAGAACCTGTCTTCTCCGGGGCCCATGCCGTACGACGACCCTTGGTCAACAGTGATGAAGTCGTCGCGACACGCCACAACGTTGTCCTCGTATGTAGGCTGCCCCCAAGAGAACGAAGAGTTTGTCTCCGTCTCCCATTTAATGGAGCAGAAGTTCTCTTCCACACGCAGGCATATGGAGTAGCGAAGTCCGCTCAAGTAGCGGACCTTGCTGTCGACCGGTGGGCCGTAGTTGAAGCTTCTTACGATAGCGCTTGGACTCCGGAAATACTGAAGGCATCCAGGCGATACTGTAAAAGAAAGTTACATATGATAGTTGGTTCCCCACCATCTCATATTCTACCGACTGTACAGCGGTTTCCTGCCCTAGTCACCCTTTCTCTTGTTTTCTAGAACAACTCTTTTTTTCCTTCAAAGCGTTAAGTGATCGGAATTACATGGGATGAGGATACCTGGAGCCAATGCAAGCAAGGCATGCGTAAGGAATTGCTGGGTCATGCCTTCTTTATTAGTGGATTGGCTGAAGCATTAAGATATTTGCTTTTCATACCTTGAAATAATACCTTTGGACACGCTCCCCCTTCCTCTTATATCTAATTCATGGAACTTTAAACTGCTGTGCTTAGAATTGAAACGTGTTTGGATTTAATATACTCATAATAATATAAATTTCATTGGCTACCTAGATTGATGGAGTGTTAAATTCTCTTTCGTTTGACATCCTGTTAAAGTGTGAAATGTTGAATTCTCGACTCAGCTTATGAGTTTGTTACCAAGTATATTATTCGCAGCCGCAAGGGTTCTCGTTCGTTTAGTTATAGCACTTGATGCGGTGCTGGCGGTGGTGTACTGTAGTTGCAGACGAGTCTATAGCCTGTTGATTGAGGCCGGCGATTACTCCCCATTAGCTTCGCTTGCACTATAGGTGGGGCAATTACCACACGTCCCACAAACAGGTATCTCTAAATAAAGTGAGGAGACGTGAAGCTTCCTAGCGGGTTATAGCAGACTCCTCGGAAAACACAAGGTGAGAACTGTATATTGCACATGATAGGCATTGACATACGGTGCCTCACTTCACTTTTGTAAAGCTGTGCACGCCGTAAAACTTCAAACATTAAGCACTGCTGAACAACATAGCCTGTGCATTACCTCGGTTTCTATGTAATGGTAAACAAGGCCTGCGCGTTTATTACACTTCACGTGGTTGCAACGTTACTCGCAGCGATGAACCGAAGGTTGTGGAAAATAACTTGTGGTGCCTGCTACAGATACTCTGAAAGTTGATTCGTTTTGCTCTTAGAAATGACCAACGATATCAGACATTTGTGTGTCAGAGGAATGCTTGAAAGTCATCATGCACTTCCTGCATCGTGTTGGCCAAAAAGAAGCAGGCATTCGGCTCACGGGCGTACAAGGCAACATGGCATAACACGTGCCCCGGCTTTCTGGCCTGTACCATCAAACAACGAAGCACTTGTCACTGCAGCAGGCCTGAAACTCTCGCCCTAGGAAAAGAATAAAACTATGGGTTTCTTATTGTTAGCCATGGTTCAGTAGCAACGCATAGGTTTTGATAATTAAGAAAACCATCTATGTAGTAAAGTTGAAGAGACATACCGATGTCGAGGCTTCCACACTGTATCATGCTGATCTTGATTCGCCACCTCCTTGGGCGCTTGCCTCCTCGGCTAATAACGCTGAGCACGACTGGGTTGCCGGACTGTCGACCCATGTCAACGTACACTGCAGGAATGGAGACTTATTAGTTCTATATGTTTCTTGTTATATTTTATTCGGTACGTAATTGACCTACTATGCACGTTCAGAAACTAGTTCTCGCGAATACCACTATACTGGCGAATCAAACAGACCGGCTTCGAAATGAAGGCCAACAATTTCAAGCAATTTTTAAACGCTTGTTCCCTGCGAGGAACGAAGGTATTGTCCCTCGTATTTATGGTATTCAGTATTGCCAGCGATGAATTTGTGCTGTACAAAAAGTGTCTTGCTCGACCTTTCAACGAATGCAAGTTCTACAACTGTCACAAAAAGAAGCACATAATTGTGTTCCTAGAACTCAGGCTGAAATGCAGTGCGCTATCATTATATATATATATATATATATATATATATATATATATATATATATATATATATATATATATATATTGCATTTCATATGGTACATATGGTACATCTATATACATTTTGGCACATATGCTACATTTTTTCACTTTATTTATTGGGTCTTATCGTCACATCAAGGCTACGTGCTCACACACTTTTGTTTCCTGTCAACAAGTGAGGAGGTTACTCAACAAGAACGGGGCTTGCAGCAAGCGACACTGCCTCTGTCACGCAAGCACAAGTCTGTTCTCATCTAAGTCTGTCCTTAGCCTTGTTCTAGACCCAATATGCAGTCTTAACAATAAAAATGAAGCACAATTCACACTGTTGAAATCTGCAGACTGGCTTGGAAGAATCTTGTCTTCGTAGAAAACTAGCAGCGAAGTAGACAAGACTGCCCCGTTCCGTGAGTGGTACCTTAATGACAGCGCCGTCAGTCATATTTTTAGAACAGATTTGCACATCGTTGTAAGCATTGTGCATCAAAGCACTGTTTGAGGCAGCAGATCTTCATGAAAGTCGGCGTCAATTATCAGCAGCCGTTACAAGAGTTGTCAAAAATAGTAAAGGCTGATGACACATGCTTGTGTTTACAAAGACGGCGCCGAATAAAACAACACACGAAGAAGGCGGACACGAGACAGCACGTAGGCGCACTAACAACTGTTGTGTGTGTGTAACAACTGTTGTTGTGTGTTTTGATCCGCTTTCATTCCTTAATGTTACAATGTGAAAGAAGCGCCGATTTCTGGTGGCAGGTCCTCGCTATAGAACTACCACTCAGCAATGCATCGTTTCTCCTCCTCTTCAGCATGGGCATCGGATGTACATGCTTGGCTATTTTTGTTTCATTGTAGAATTGTTCTTTGAAGTCGCAAGTAAATTTGTTGCAGAAGTCGTGTCTGATTACTATTGTGGGTATTCTATAGCCTTTCAGTGTCGCAGTGCGCAATGACACGATTCAGAAGTTTGTGTTTATTGTGACTATATCTACGATTTTAATGGCGATTCCGACGCTCATTAGATGATTAATTGTCCATGACAGTGATTGAGGGATGATACGTGCGTTCCAAAATTAAAAAACTGTGTACCTCTTGTTAATGCGTGAACAATTGTACCTCCAATCTATTATGTCTGAGGTTTAATTTAGGTGATAAAAAGCAAATTTTATGCTACCTGACTGACATGCTGAAACCATTGCGTGAAGAACACTAGGTTACAACCTTTTTTGTGTGTGTCGACAATGCAATGTGGTTGTAGAGTATCGGCACAGCATCGTATTACACCCGTATGGCTCTTGGTTTAATCCCAGCTATACACAATGATTCCTTTTTTTTTCAATTTGGTACAGCTTCTAGCCCAAATATCTAGCTATATTCAACAAACGGGTAGGGGCGTGGAAAAGAATGGTACCACATTTAAACACTCATGACAGCAGCTGGTTCAACTCACGGTGCTGGCCATTGTTTTCCCCGCAGAGCTGGGGCAGATTCTCTCCCACAGTGCTGCGGACCATGAATGAGTCGACGTTGCACAGACCCTGCTCATCAGGAGGCGCCAGGCTGAACTCGAGGAAGTCCAAGCGCAGCTGGCAGATGTCTGGCGTCTTGGTGATGGTCACCTCGCAGGTGCCCGTGCCAACCTCGCCGCTAGGGTAACTTGGGTTCACGAACTCAGTCTCGTTGACACTGCTCACCATGTTGCACGTGAAGCTCACTGTGGGAACAAGTGAGGGCAGAAGTGAGGCCAGGGCCAAGGATCGTGAGCCCGCCTCTGTTTAGTTCAAGTCCACTCCCAGTGACTTGTGTGAGCGGCTCTTCCATCTGTGCAGCCATGAATAATATTTGACGGAATAGCAAACTCGTATTTAAGCGTTCATTGCTCGTGGTGCGTAGTTTACAATCTCACATGTTAGCACGTAACAATTAGCTTTCGTGTTGAACATTTGGGTCACATTGAACACTTTCTTGCAGGTATCTGTATGTTTAGTCACGTGGCATTTTGAAAGTAATTTGGGTGTCCCATTTGATATCACAGGAGGCGGTACCGATTACCACTGAACCAATGACTTCGAAATAGCACAAGTCTGAAGAGTCATGATGTCACACCAGTGAACTAGCAGCCAATCAAATCAAAGTGAAGGACGCTGGTAAACAAGCAGTGGCCCGTACCACATGCATTTATTATCACCAATGGACCAATGCCTTCAACATGACACATGGTCTGAAAAGTGCGTAACCATAATGTCACACCATTGGACCGGCAGGCCATAAAGTAAGGGTGGGTGATGCTGGCAAACAAGCAGTGACCTTTATCCCACGTGTTAATCCTTTCGACAGCGGCTGCTTCACAATGAAGACATCAGCCCACTGTATCGACGTCATGGCTCATGACGTTCAGCTTTTTGTCATCTCATGTCTCCTGACTTTCGGCTCTTTGCTATCTATAAGACTTTGTAGAAAGTCTCCTTCCTTCTTCGCCTTACGCTTGGGACTGCGGAGCTATCCACACCCTCGACCAATTCAATGTATGCACCGCTAAGTTGAAGTGCTATCCATGTGCTAATAATGTTTGCTGCAACGCATTAGTGGCAAACACGCCCCAACATTGTGTGTTCGACGTGTCAATTGCTTGCCGCATTCTTTTATTCTAATGGGGACCGTTCGTACCCTTTGCCGACGTAAGTGCCTTCCCTGTACTTCTGTAGTTGACATTTCCCTAAGCATCCGCTGAAGGGACGTTAACTCGGCTTGTGAAATATCCTGCTTGTCGATATTCAAGTATTTTTCCTCCAACTACCAGATCGTAATTGTAAATAGCAACAACAAAGCAAGAATATATGTCATGCGTGAAATTATAGCTCGAAACAACAAATACGAACACGGTAAACAGCTACAAAAAGAACAGTGAAGTGGAAACGCTGAAGATGCAGGTTTTTTTATATTAGTGAGAAACATTTCAGATAATAAATATCAGTGTATGTAAGTTATGTACAAGATTGGGTGCCATAAACGCCAATTGTGCGCGATTGGAAAATTATGAGATGCATAATATATATCACCATTGTAGTGACAGCTTTTTTTTCTTGCCAATTGGCTCGCATGGATGCATAACTGAACGTGTAATTTTATTTTATATTGCTTTCTTGACCTATCATGGTCTTTTAATCAGCCATCACGCAAAGTCTACAGATAACGTCAACGCTTTGGCAGTGCCTGAAATTAATATTGCCAAATAAAAAGGAAATATTTGATACCCAGCTGCTTACTTGGAAACTGCGCTGTTCTAGGTAGATAATTTGTCGTGTTGCCTTTTGTATACCGTTTTGCGTGCGTGTGATCTTTTTTTTCCTCCTTGCTATAAGTAAGTTTTCTCAGCTTTCTTTTGATTGATTGCACACGGCGATTATAACGACCCGCACCATAACGAGGGACTTCGTAATAGTTTTGACCACATGTGATACATTGACGCTCACCCAAAGCACGGCTCACTCGCTTTCGCATTCCTCTTCCAACGAAACGCAGTCACCACTGCACCGGCGACCGAACCTGCATCCAGTTTAGCTATGCACGAGACTTCAAAATTTATCGAAAGGAAACGTTTGCTCTAAAAAAAGCAACAGGGACACCCGAGGCTTGTGACTGTAACCGGACTTCTAACTAAATATTTCGGTACTACGGTATGCAGCACTCACCTCGGCAGCAGACACCGTAGCCTTCGGCGCAGCGTCCTATGTCCGTTCCCTGTTTGGCGCCGCATTCCTGCTCTGTGACGCATGTTCCGTTTTGGCCGTATTTACCTTCACAGGCTTGGTTTCGGTACCGAAGGAAAGTGAAATAACCACCTGTGAAAAACGATATTCACCCATTTTGAATTGGCTCTCTGTGAGGAACGTTACAGGGACGTTACAATGCAGTCGCTCCCTTCCGATTTGTGCTTTGAGTGTGATCGTCTTGCACCATTTCACTGTCAATGTCAAGATGTCACGTTGACTACACAGTCAGTTTAGGTTGACTTATTGGCCGGAACTGCAATGTGCTAGCCGGAACTAGGCCGCATTCACGCAGTGATTCCCACGCTGGATCAGTTCGTAAGAAGAAATGCCAGCTATTAATTACAACATGTTATTAACAAGAGCGGCCGGACAACGACAAGCAGCTCTTACGAGTGAAAAGCTTTGAGAATTCAGCCCTCAATTTTCTATTCTCAAACTTTTTTTTCACTCCTTATTGTTTCCCTAATATAGTCAACGGCCAGTGCAGACGTATCCGTTTGGCATCGGATGTTTAAAATTTAATATTTTGTGGCTATTTTTTTCTCAAGAGGAGTGGATTTCGGCATTTAGTAAAAGGTATGCTGATCGATCGGGTTTAGTGAGCATATTTGTAAGTATGATATTGGAATGTCGTGAAGTGCAAGTCCATGTACAACTACGTGAGGTACTTACTTAACTGTGGCCTTGACGTCTGTGCCTCGGCGAGGCCCAGCAACGCAATGCCCACGAGGAGTGCCCATAGAATTCTCGGCATCTGGAAATAACACGTCACTGCGTATCCGTACGGGTTGTGACAGATGATGATGAAGGACCAATACTTCACAACTTGTAACACTCACAGACTATGACTACAGCGTGCAGCTGAGTAACAGATGGAAATTACTCAGAACCAGACAGTATGTTTGTTTACTAACTCGAAATACTCTACAAGTAGTCCTATATTAGAGTGCTCGTGAAGTGCTATGTTGAAGTACTACCGCACCAGTGACTTCAAACTTCAGCCTCGAAAGTATGCTGCTACTACAAAGCTTGTTTGGCTGCTACGGGATAAAGTGCTCCTATTAGTTTGCTAAAAAAAGAAATTGAATGATGTTGTTTTAATAGCACTGATTATTGGTTTCTAATTAGCATGAAGATATTGTCTCAATTCGACACGACCATGTAAACAGGTATTTGCAGAAGCTTTCCTTCGGCACACTGTAGAGTAGGTTTATTTGTTGATTTTCCAGGAAATTATATAACTTGGATTACGAAAATAATGTGATAAATCTGGTTCTAGTTTTACTATTAAGTAGGTCTGGATTTGATACTCCTTAACGAAGAAGGTAATGCATGACGGATTGGCACACGAAAGCAGTCGGTAGTGCAAGGTACCTGATGAGATTTAACATGACTGGACTGAGAATACCTCAGCGTTACTCAAACATATACCAGTCGCAACTATACCTTCAGGGAAACGCGAGACATCATCACGAGCTCAATTATTTACTCGCCTAACGGTCAACACTGAAGCGGAAGATAGTTACATAATATATTGCATGAGGACGATTTCAGAATGCAGCAACACTTCTTTTTTCTCATTTTAATATGAACACCTGTTTATGTGATACACGGATCACTCGGCGACCTATTAGATTCACAATGACCCACCGCAGGCCCGCGATTAAGTCCATGCCACAAAATTAATGGTATCTCGTCGCGTTCAGACCGGACACCGTAGGTCCGTGACAGCCCTCGAGCTACGTGTCACGTCATCGTACGCAAAGCAAGTCACCGTGAAAGAAGTCTCACCTTGCGTGTCGGGTGGGCTGAATCCAGTCTGGGCGCTGCAGACCAGACTGAGGCGGCCGGCGAGTCAAGGTGGTCGTTTTAAGGCCGCAGCTTCGTTCTCTGGCACTGCCTTCTCCCGGAAGCCAACCGCAGGAGAGCAGGTCAAAGAGCCGAAACGTCGCTTTGCCTTGCGTTTCTTTTCTTTTTATTTTTTTGCCTTCTTCCTCTCGCCGCCGCTGCCGCCGCAGAGGGCAAGAAGATTTCACGGTCAACGATCCTGCACGTCCTCCCATTTCCTTCCTTCCTTCCTCCCTCAGCGCCGCCGGGTGCTGTTTTGGTTTGGTGTTTCGCTTTGGTCTGTTGTTTGCGTTTTGTATGCTTTCTATTGGGTGTTTTTTTATGGCACAGTTTAAAGATCGCCTTTTTTTTTTCTTAGGCAAGCCTGCCCCATTAGCCCGCCTGTTCGCTATAGACAACGTTTTTTGTATAAAGAAAAACATTGATTACATTCAATCAGAGATACTGAAATAGCAAATAGCAGAGGCAACAAACATTCGGTTGATTACGTCTTGGAAGACTGATAAATATTCTTTTTTTCTTTCACAGCGATGCAGAAAGCAAAACTAAATATACTGGAAACAGAAATCCAAAGTTCAACAGACGTTGAAGATTTTTTTATCTTATTTTCAAATGTAAATTTTAATACAAACTTTATGGTTAGCGTAATTCTAGTGTTTCTAAAATTCGCGGGCTATGGCAAAGATACTAAATTCGAAAGAAAAAGTTCCGCACAGAACAAGAATATTGGAAGATTGAGCTAATTGTACGTAAGACGGCAATGTGATTGATCAGATGAACAAGGGAAACACATTCCCCATGTGCTCTCTTTCCAATAATTTCAGGAGATTGTGTGAGATGTCATTCAAAACCTGTATAACAATACGGTGTTAATGAATATGGCGTGTATTGGGCAAATGGGTGTTTTAGATTAAGTAAACTCCCTTTTGAAGAGGAACATTAATATATACCTTTTAGTGAAACCCACCAAAAAGTTCCTGCAATATTTGCTCTGGTTATTTGTGCATTCCTCGGGAATTGTATGTTAGTTGAGTTGGTGTTTGAGTTTTGTTGTACGGATTATTTGTGCGCAATATTTTGCAATATTTGTGGTAACCGCGTTGGTGTTTGAATCGTCTTTGGCCGTGTCACTATATGCATTTCCCGAAGCCGTTGGTGTTTATGTTTAATATGTTGCACAGGTGTGGAATACAAGCAGTGATAGCATTCTGCTCAGACACACGTTCGAGAATGAACGTGTAACGAATGATGGATTACTAATCGATCACTTAATCGATTACTTTGTCCAATGACTGCAGCACTTGTGGCAAAAGTGCTTTGACATGACGGTCCTTCTATTTTGCTTTGGAAACAAGCACAACCTGAACGGTTATCAACAGGGCCCCACGTGCGTTTTGTCAGTAGAATTGCGCCGGCATACCGTTGAACAGCTTGAACTCGCGTTCTTCGGCTGAGGAAAATGCCGGGAGAGATTGAGCAAGTAGCAATGATGCTTTCGCAGTGAGCTGTGCATGATTGTATGATCATGGCTGGACGGCTATGCACCAGTGTCAACGATGTATTTCACTGCATTCCATATAGATGTCCACATTAGGTAAGTGAAAAAATGAAGGATGACCAGAGACTTGCGGCACCATTTGGTGCCATTTCCGCGTCTCTATTGTCGATTTAGCTGTTGCCAGATGACGTTGAATATTTTCAGCAGATTCTAACTATTCATTGGTGCTGTACTTCAAATCAGATGTGCAGGCGAGCCCAGAAATGGATTCAGAGGGCTGTTGGAAGGATAGCGCTTGGGGCGAATGGAAAATCACAAATTAATCAGTGCAGAAAGGCATGGCCTAGGTGTCCTCCAAACAAAGTTTGGCGGGGAGATCAGAGCAAAATCTGATTCGAAAGACAACGGCAAATATTGCTCTAAATGGGTAGACAGTGCCAGAGAAAAAGGCGTTCAGTGCAAAATCAGCGATGCAGAAAGAGCACACTGGATGGGAGCAATAAAGACGAAGCCAGCTATGTAACAGTATCGAACAAAGAAAGAAGATTGATGCCGTATCCATATGTAGATGATTGGCGACGTAATGCGATTAGCAATCTTTCCTGCGATGAGCGTAGAATTGGCGATAATGTGCCTTATATGTTATGATGAATATTGTATTCTCACTCCATATCCTCATGACATCCGTGATTCATGAAACCTTAATTATGGGCACGCCAGCAGATGCACGAACTGACAATATTGCTACCGACCCCAACACCGAATGATGCCTTGACACAGTACATATTGATGTAACCACTGCCCCCGCTTGCAACCGTTTGCTGTAGCAAACCCCACTTTCTCTACTCTCCTACAGCCGCAACTTCGTTGCAGTGGCTTTCCATCAAGCGGCCACCCTCGACGTGGAGTCGTCTGTAGCGGTTGTGGCGCGAGCGCTTTAACATATTTCAGGCTACATACACATTGTGTCACCTTGTCACATCCATCCTGGGAGGTCGGCCAGAAATAGGCACGTAGCATTGTCGCATACGTAGTACCAAGGTTGTCTGTTCGGGTCCGTATACCCAGTGGTCCACGTTTGCTCGGCAAGGCCGGCCCTTGCCTTGTGGCCCAAGCTAGCAGAAAGCTTGGTGCACTGCGTATGTGAAGAAGTTAAGTACCGCAAACTGAGTTACGTTCCCCAAAAATGCTAATCGCATTGTTAGAAAATCGGAAGGAAACATTTTTATCACATTTCTTTAAAATTCATTCCTCTACTGTTCAGAGACAGATCAGGGTGTATTAAACGCCTGTAGATAACGCGATTCATGCATCGCGTGTGGAAATGGTTCCGAAACGATTGAGCATATTCAATTAGAAGGTCGCAGTATTCACCCAGCGATAAATGTGGAGTCAGTTGGCTTGACCGAGGCGCTAGGCTTTATGCGCAGTCCGGGAAACATAAACGGAACTGCTGTCGAGACTAGTAAAAAAAAAAGCGGATCCAAGAGTGGTGGCGCAAAGCAAGTGAAAGCACGCACTCAAGCGAATTTTATACTGGCAGTAATGCAGCTTAGTGCATGAACATATGTAAAAGTTTAGATGTACCAGAACGTTTTAAAGAAAGAGCTTGAATGCATATGTGAGTCCCGTTACAAAGAAGATGCCCGTATCACCATCGTCATCACCATGGCAGAGTTCAGAGCATACACCGAAATCCAGTTGGAGGAGCCGAGGAAGAGTTCCGAGCCGAGGCTGGTTTGAGAATACCGTGGCAAGTACTCAGGTAAATACCAAAAGAAAGAATATCCAGGCTTCTTTTTTAGACATGCCTGTTAGCACATGCCGGTACTTATATAATATATGCTGGCACTTCAGCGCTGCCAAAATAGAGCATGCAGCGCCTTCGGCTTCTCCTTCTCGGTTTTCTGGATGCTTGGATGGGCACCCCCAACCCTTACTCCCCCCTCTCATAAGGCTAGACTGGATCGGCGCTAGGGCTGAATACAGTGAACTTGCAGATTTCTTGGTTATCGGTAAGCTGTCGTTAATAATTTAGGAATACGTTCCAACTGCATTTCTTATCGCCGTTGGACCACGACTGCGGTCTAACACGAGCTCTGATATGTTTGTCCCTTTGGTGTTTGTTCACGCATCTACAAGTTTTTCAGCAAGAACGACAAGCCAATTAGCGCATCAATATCTCCTCAACGTCTCCAACTCATTTTTCTTGGGCCACATATGTTTTGCTTTTTTTTATTCCTTTCCACTACTTGGCCTAAATAAAGCGTACTCCTCCACTGCTCTCAAAAGGCTGGAAGTTACCACGCAAACTTTTTGCTAGTTGAAGAAAACTGATCTCTCGCGCGGAAGAAATGTACTGCTCCAGATTCTGTCTTTCTACTTGTTTTCAATTTTCTGTCCGTCCTTAAAGTCGTGTCCGGCAGACCAGACCTTGGCCTTCTTCACCAACCGTCATTGTGGCGGCGGTGGCCAGGCGTGAACCTAGCGTGCGCGAAAAAAACATGCGTTCTTGCAACCAGCGCACGGCTGACCGCAAAGACGAGGACTTCGCGCGCCTGACGAGAACAATGGCACGTCGTCGCTTCTCGCCATCTTTCGCGTGCTCGCGCGTTCTGTCGTCGGAAACCCTCGGGTACCGCTTGGTCTTGGGTCTCTGGCATCTCGCCAGGAAGGACGTTATTCTAAGATCTCTGGGCCCCAGGGCTAGATACCCTGTGGCTATGATGCCGCGCCGTTCTTTTGAGCGCGCATCGTCCTAAACGAGTGACCTTTCTTTGTCATGTGGTTTCGGTGCTCCTACATTGTGCTACTGGTGGAATTTTCGGCGTGGGTTCTGTCTTCGTGTTCGGATGCCTACCGAATGAGTCTCGGACTGCGTGATGATCAGCCGAGGACCAGTGCACCGACCTGGAGCAAGAATAGCCGCTGTAAGCGTAAGCTGCGTGGGCCTTTCACGTTTGTTATAAGCGTTGCCGCGTGAAACAGGTGGTTTGCTCAAATGTACTGGCCAAAGATAAAGCAAGAATGTCAGCCTTCCAGGAGGAGCGCGAAGCTACAAGGGAAACCCAACACGTGTTTTTCGGAAAGAAAGCTTGGCGGTTGATAAATTTGTCCTGGGTCGGCGAATGAACCCGGGATCAACGCTTTTCCGGGCCGTGTCACTTTTCCGCCTGAGCGAACCCGGGATCAACGCCGAAATAATGAACAACTAGAATCACGGGGAAACATTGGTCCCGGGTACGATGCCGGGAACGATGGAAGATACCCGGTTCCCAGAAAATGCTGCCATGTGGAGTAACGCTGGTGCATTGCAGTGAAGTTTTACAGATCACCGAAGAGGCAATGTAAAACACCCCGGAACATAGGCGCCGACCACGGGGCCCGAGCCTCCTCCAGCGTTTTCCGGGGGACATGGCTCTGGCCTATATATAGCCCGAGCCCCCTCCAGCGTTTTCCGGGGGGCAGGGCTCTGTCCCCCGGAAAACGCTGGAAGAGGCTCGGGCTATATATATATATATATATATATATATATATATATATATATATATATATATATATATATATATATATATATATATATATATATATATATATATATATATATAGGCCGTAGTGGGGCCCTCCATATTAATTTCGACCAACTGAGGTTCTTTAACGTGCGCCTAAACCTAAGTACACGGGTGTTTTTGCATTTTGCCCCGATCTAAATGCGGCCGCCGTGGCCAGGATTCCAACCCGCGACCTATAGTGGTAAGCAGCGCAACGCCATAGCCACTAAGCCATCGCGGTGGGCCATGAAATGCTAAAACTCTAGAATGTGGAATTCAAATCCGTTTCTTTCTTTTTAAAGAAAGTTTCCTCTGCGTAATTCTCCTGGGTTTGGCGTGTCGTGGTGTGTCACATCGAGTCAACGAGGCCGATCCCCGATACATTATGTATTAAATAAACTGGGTTGGTCCCAGAGAGATGTGGGACTTGGTTTACCGATTCTGACACCAATGCACGATATGGTCTCTAGCAAGGGCTTTAATGTGGTTTGTAGCGAGGGTCCATCAGTGCCATCAAAGGCGTGGGGGCGATCGCGACGATGCATTAGCATTACAGTCGTCCAGGTGTTGTACGACGACTTAGCTTCTTGGCCTCTCCGCCAGGTAAGGCATCAGTGTTTCGCTTATTATACATAGCATAGCGACTTCGGGAGGAAGGTCTCCTAAACAACTGAGGTGCGGAGAGGGAAAATACGAAGAACAGCCTTGTCAGCTTGAAGGTGCTTGGAGAGAAAGCACTCGGTGTAGCGCCACTGCTTTATACATTGTAAATGATGTTCGTGTAGTTCAGAGCGACCCTAAATAACGCTTACCAGCGTCCCGATAGGAAGTTGCAATAGGCCATGTCATTTCAAATGGTGTAGATGCGTCAAACATCACATTTCATACTTTTCAATACACAGCAGCCGTACTTGCTATATACTATACCTCAACTGTGAGACCAGACGCACTTTGTTATTCAAATTGTGATGGAAGTCGCAGAGAAGCTTCGTGCCCCCCAGTCCCCGCGGAGGAAATAGAGCGCACAGTTTTTACGGCAATTTTACTGCAGTTGCCTCAACACAGCAGAAGCAACAAGTTTGCGCAGCTTTATACTGCTCGATTTTTAAGGTGTACACAGTGGAAGGGTTCCTGAACATTCTCTATAGTACAAGCTGTCCGACTCACGTGGTTACAGAAACTGAACCACCTGGGCAAGGCCTGTCGACGCGTCAAGCAACACTGACCTAGCCAGACCGTGCGCGGGGTTACGGCAGTCACCCAGATGACGTCACATGCTAAACGGTGCAACTCAATCTTCTCAGTGCTATCAGGAAATAGAAAGCGACCCCAGATGCTCATTTAAATATGAAATAAGTACTCCTACATTAAAAAAAAATCAGTTTCATGCATGCTCACATTCTGACCATGTAGGTTACAAGTATTCATCACTCTTTCCCGCGTAAGATCTTGATAATTCGTGAATCCACCAATAGAAGCCGTCATTAGCGGTGATTGTAGCTCCAATTAGCGGGAGAAAACGGGATATCTCTTTAGAAAGAATGATTACTTCATAGACAAATAAAAGCAGATTGCAGTTCGGCGCCCTCTATATATGTACATCCTGAAATATGCGCATACAGTGCACTGTATAGCTATACAAGATTTACGAAACAGAGGTCTACTAAGGGAACTTTGTTGGTATACTAGCAACAGCGGCATACATGACCGTAACTTGGAAAAGCGTTCGCAATAGTATTTACAGGTTTAAAATTCAGTGCCCTTCCACTCTGTGAAGAAGGATGACCAGAGAAGCTGTTAATGTGGGCCGCTTAATGGCGAACTGCACTTCCACCGCGGGTCGGCCAGGATCGTCCCACGGGATCGGCCCACGTATAAGGAGTGCTTAACGCCTGCTTCACCTCCGCCCCTGCAGTGGTCGGTCCGGCATTGCACTCTCTTCGGGATCAGCCTATGTTTGAGGAGTGTTCAACGCCTGCTTCACCTCCGCCACTGGTTGGCCCGGCATTGCACTATCTTCGGGATCAGCCTAAGTATGAGCAATTGCTTGCCTGTATGTCCACGGAGCCGCCAGAATCTAGCCGTAAACAACTTTGCCGTAAAAAGAATTTTTCACTCCGTCCACACTAGGTCGCTGAGCATCACAGATTTGGGATCGTTCACCAGTACTAATCTTCTAACGAATGACGTCTCATCACTACGGTCTGATACAGAAAACTTACAAAGCAGCGTTCAACACAACGTTTACCACACACTATCTTGCACAACCGTCGCTTCTGCGCAAGGACAAAATGGCAATTTTTTCTTCATATATACTTTTTGGCATGAAAAAAATAGAAACAGTCCTGCAGATGAGCAACAATTTTATTTCGCGCGCATGTTCTTTAACCTACTATTTGACGACACACAAAATTTTGCCAATACAACTTAGAGAGCACTAAACGAAACATTTAAATGAGTGCTTTGAGAGCAAGCCGTGTGTGTGGGGGGGGGGGGGGGGGGTTTCGTATCTCCTTGCTAGCTCGATTTTAGCACTGCGACGCCGACAAGCCCAAACGTCATAGTATTCATGTGAATGATCATCGCTTTTCAAAATTTCAAGCAGCAATGGCAGCAAGAACGTGCACAGCAGCCAAAGATACACATTAGGGCCGTATTTTCGAACAATATATTTTTCGGGCTAATAGAGAGTTCATACCGTGTAGTGGCTTTAGCTTTGCGGGGTACATGATACCTTGCCATGATACTTAACCAGTAAGGCCCACTGCGCATAAATAAAAAACACCCAGTGTTAGCAGTTTATTCTCAATGTTGCGTAGTATTATTTTTTTCTAATAAAGGCACTTTTGTTGATAGTCCAGTTCTGTAATAAGTGGATGTTTATCGAGAAAAGTAAAGAGTCGCGAGTGAATTAACTTTCCTATTGGCTTAGAAAACAGCGGCAAAGTAGACATGGGTCTCTCATTTCCTAGGTTATTTCTGTCACCACTTTTAAACAAGACTACTGCTTTAGCTATCCTCATTTTCTGAGGAAGTATGCCGGTACGTTAAACAATATTATAAACATGGATTATACAAGGAGCGATAATGTCAAGGACCAATATTACCAGTTGCATTTTTATACCATCAATGTCTTCGCATCTGCTTTTTTTTCCATGTGCCGTGAATATTTTAAACACTTTACTACTATCTGTTGGAACTAAAAAAAATTGATGACTCGGTAGGAGGCCTCAAATAGTCATGTAACAGGATTGTGGGAACTCTGAGATGTGAAATACTCGTTAAAAAATTGCCATGGTTGAACGCGGTTTAACTAAGCTTGTAGAGCGATAGCATGGTTTTGCTTGTTTTGGGAAAGGATGCACACGCTACTCGGCATCATCAGCAACTACGACGTCTATAATTGCACCACAAGACAACACACAGACGCTGCTCGGCGCGGCAGCAGCAGCGGGCGAATTTAGTTTTCGTGCTGCCTCTCGCTTCAACGCGAACGAAGCGTCGAAAGCACAGTGCGTATATACGAATATATCAGCACTCGGCGCACTTTGTAAACATCGCAGATCGCTTTGAACATATGGGCGCCCACGTGGCGGACGCAGCAGCCGACGGTAGGGACAGGCGAAGTCCCACTTTGACTTTGGCCGAGGTTGAAGGTCAGTTTTACGGAACCAGGCTCTTTCTGGGGTTTGTACCTGGAGTAGTCGAGCTATCGCTCTAAAACGTTTCCTAACATTTATCCGTTTAAAATTTTGTTCTCGATAGTCAACTCTTTCAAATTGGCAGTCGAATTCCGATAAAGGATAACTGAAGAAATCTGCTGCCATATTTGTTTACTACTCTTGATATCATCAAACATGTTAGACAAGTAGTCTCGTTTAGTGCTTCGAAGTGTTTGTTTAGAAGAATTCTGCATTTTTTAAAGGCCTGCAATACATCCAGATTTCAATTTTTTTCGAAATATGTTGCGCAGTTTATTTTTTTCGTTTATGACTTTCAACAAGTATGGCGTCATTTACCGTTTGCGTGCGCGTCACTTTTCCACGATACTATTGCAGGCGGAAATCGAAACTTTGCGGATGTATATGTAACTGCCTCCGAACTAGCAGCCGGTTTCAATAACAGCGGCAAAATACCTTTAATACTTTGTCCTCAGCGTGAGGTGAGAGTAAGCGATGGCCGATAACGAAAAATTGTTAGGCGTGACCGTAAAAGACAGGATGAGAGCCGTTTCGATCAGAGAGAGAAAACGGGGATAGCCGATGCTCTAGTTGTCATTAGGGGGAAAAAATGCAGCTGGGCAGGTCATGCAATGCGCGTAGGGCTACCTGGGGTTTTCGGCCACCTGGGGATTTTTTAATATGCGCCTAAATACGAATACACGAGCGTTCTTGCATTTGCCTCCGTAGAAACGCGGCTGCCGCTAAAGGGAATCGAACCCAGGTCCTTGTGCTTAGCAGCTCAACGCCACAGCCGCTGAACCACCGCGGTGGGTCAATCGATTGATAGAATTTGGATAATAAATTAAGCTAATTGTTGTCATTGAATATGCCGGGACGAAAAATGTGGTTCAGAATATCTAATATAAGATTCCGCGATCTTTACCCATATGTGAGAATGATTAAATTTATACAAGTCCATGTTCTAATCATCATCGATGAATAGATGGCCAATGGATAAACTCAAGACGAACACTTACAACAGCGTACATCATTGCCGTCTTGTTCAATAGGTGAAAAACTTTCTTTCGGGAAATATTGTTTATTTTTTAGGCCATAAGGCTAAATTTCCAAACGTTCTTTTGTGAAACGAAGCTTCCTTTGCATGTGCCTAAGTGACCAGATGAACATGTTACTTGCTACGGGATTATTGCCCTGGGATATGTCCTGAACAGTACCAGCTTTCTCGCAGTCTCTGGTAATCAAGAATGGCATAATTTAAATTTTGTTTTGAAAAATCGATGCTGGGTCTTGTGTGCCTAGAGAGCGGTACATCTCCGAGTGCTCTTTCCCTGCAGCCTTAAGGGACGCTAACGAAAAAAAAAATATTTCAGCTGTACTAGCACACTTTCCTTGCACAATAGTGGTCGCTGGTACAATGAGAAGAGGCTTGCTAAGCCATACTGTAAACTAACAATACACCCGCAAGAGTGCTTTGTGTCTATGACTCACACCCTTAATTTGCACCCTCATGGGTGCAAGGGTGTGAATTAATTATAGACAGAAAGCACCCTTTTCCAGCAATTTGTTGTGAAACAGCCAAAATCTGAACTTAGCAAGTTTCAAGAACTTCCATTGAGGCTGCCACAAAAGCGCAAATAAAGAATAAGTACTTGGGGATTGGGGACGCCACACTGACATACCGGTGCTTGTGCATCTTCAGAATGAAACTTTTAACTTTCGCCTTCTCTTCTAATAACCAACGTACAAACGTGAAATTAACAATAGACTTTTGGAAGAATATTTTATCAATCTAACGTGATTTAGCGTTTCTCTTTTGTGCCCCTTTAATCGCCTGATCTAGATAAGATGAACGAGCGTAATCCCGCGTCTTATGTAACGTACGCCACTATGAAAAATGCTGAACCATATGTACCTGCTGGAAGGTGGTGACGCGCACGACGCATATATCGGCAGATACATATTTGATTATGCTGCAACCATCAATTTTTTTTAATAAAATGATGAATCCAGTGTTATAACGAGATTATCGCGAGTTATCCCGAGTGTTATCCGGAATTTCGGCGATTATGGTTGTTGCAGTATTCAAATGTTCATGGTGCTTATTTTCTAGCTCCATTTGGTACGAAAATGTAACACAACTTATTTTTGACACATGTAAGCTTTGCGAGCGGGCTGAGACATTTGCCTTTGGGAACACTAGTCGCTCATTTGTGATATCCGTTCTGGCAGAGTTCATTGAGAAGCATAAATAATGTGGTTACTATTACTTTAAGGGATGCCCAAGAGAAACAGCAGATGAGTTTCGCTGGCCTTCCAATCCCCCATCTGTAACACTTTCTCGCGAGAACGTACTTATTAGCGCAGAGCTCGAGCACCAAATTTCCGTTCTTTGAATTTCGCGCTCATACAGTGCTCCTCATCATGTCAAGGTGACTTCACAAATTTCGAGGTATTTCCAAATGGTCTTTCTTTTTTCTGGGGGCGACGGGAAGGGGTTATGTTATGGAGGACTACAGTCCGCAAACATCGTGGCACTACATCGACAAAAAAACCACAACTACTTTAATTACTTTCAACTACGACGTAGTTTTTTTTTTATCGATGCACGATTAAATAGCCCCGAAATGACGTCGAATGTCTCTGAGCTCACAGTGACCTATGTTTTCCTGTCGCTTAGTTTACGTTTTCACTCGCCTGCTTGCAATTCCTCTTTAAGTCTAGCAATATAACTGAATGAAATTAGTGTGCTTGTAATGAAATTTAAGAATTGCATGATAAGAAGACCATTCGGACACCATAAAGAGACATAATGTTGCAACTCTCCATCCAGAAAGCAGTCAACGTGCGCTTGCATTTTGACAATGTGTTATTTTAAGAGCACGAGCTACCCGTGCCGAAATAGCTCAGTTGGGAGAGCGTTAGACTGAAGATCTAAAGGTCCCTGGTTCGATCCCGGGTTTCGGCAGTGTATTTATTTTTTTTTTGCGCTTCAGCTTTTTCTTTTAAATTTTTTTTGTGTAGGGAGATGTCCATGCAAATTTAACACCAAACTTCGAATCATTCTGTAAAGACGTTTCACGATCAAGCAGTCCTCACCCGCCACTGCCCAGGTGCATTCTAGAATGGGAGCACTCGAACTCTTCTGAAGCAAGTTAGCTGGGAACTTATTTGAATGCTTTTGATGTTCATAACTTTATGATAGTTAAACAAATTAATAAAGCCGGGTTTGCGGAGGGGGAGATGATAAGTAGGCTTAATGACGTAGTCGTGACTAGTACGCGCAAAAGTAAATAGCATGTTCTTTCCTTTGTGTAAAAACACTGGAATGCATGAATTGACAGAAATATGAATTGCTGTCACAATGCCCAGATATTCAATGGAAAGTAATTTGCGCCCCATTCCAGGTACATAGCGGTAGAAAGGCTCCTTGTCGCCTCGTTTCGGGCTTTCTTCAAAAAAAAAAAAGAAATGCCTGCGCAGTAGCTATATATATGGCTATATATTGTGAGATCGTTCTGCACCTGCGGCAAGTTGTTTTTTCGTTCACTTTCATTTCCATTAATTTATCTTTTCTTTATTTCATTTATTAAGCACAAGTAATTTGCCCTATGTTCTGCTTGGTGCAAGTGTTTGTTGGCTTCTTACGATATGCATATATATATTGACACGTGTACTTATCTTTATCGGGCGACCACGTTTCGCCGCTTAACAACTGTAATCGCACAGCGAGGGACGCGCCTGCATGTATCCGACGTTTCTGGAAAGTTATCGATGCTTCTACCCGGCTGTCTGTTGTCGCCGAACCTTGTTTTATCTGAATTCATCGCGTAACGCGAATGGTGTAGAACTTTGTGGAAGGCACGCGGGTCCGAACGATTAGTCTGGAACATTCGATGACTGCTCTATAAAAGCCGACGCGCTTGACCCGCTGATCAGATTTTCGACGATCGCCGACTGTGTTCGCCGCTATCGTTGTGCTATAAGTGTAGCCTGTTTTGTGGGCACAGGTTCGCCCAATAAAAGTTAGTTTTGTCTTTCACAGTATTGCTACTGTGTTCTTAACGTCACCACCACGTGACAATATATATATATATATATATATATATATATATATATATATATATATATATATATATATATATATATATATATATATATATATATATATGCGCAGCAACTGTTTGCGTCTGGTGCTCCTAGAACTGTAAAAAGGCAAGTGGCTCAAGCATACATGTTCTGCCGACTCAAAACAGTGCTTTGAGACCTTTTGGCGCATGGGTTATGTCGCAAAGCACAAATTTACTTTTATAAAAAGAATGATGGCGAATCCACCCTTTGGAGGTCATTGGCGATGCTAATTCGATTAGCTTTATTTCCTATGTTCAGTGTGTGAATGGTGACTTCTTTTTATATGTTGTTTATGTTATGGTTGTTATTACTATGGTTATTTTTATTATAATGATGGCAGTAACGAGACGGGGATAAAGCTGTGATATGTACAATATTAGCTGCATGAATCAAGTGGTCCGAATCGGCGTGACTGGGAAAAACGATTAGAGATGGGCACAGATATATACGAGGTGACCGTATTTAGGTTTTCCGGATTTTTTTAAATATCGCCTGTGGCAGAGGCCGTAATTCTTGAGCTTGCGCTGGATTACTCGAAGAGGCGGACATCACTAGCTCGAGAAATCGAAACACTCATTCAACTAATTACCGAAAAATCACTGATTAACTTCTTCATCAATTATGCTTTACGGCATATATTGCAATTTACGAATTGTAGCTGGTGAGTCGCAAGACGTGTCCACTAGGAATGGGTATCCTGGATGACACAGCTTTCGAGATATTATTTCCCAAATTGTGGGACGAAATACAAGGGCGTTCCAGTTACTTTCGTGCTTCACTGCATAGAAGAGTCTTTTGTTTAAATAGCAAGTGGAAGAACAGTGCATTCTTTTACGGTGAATTTGATGGCGCATTTCTCCAAACTGGTGTCATCGTGAGAATTCATTCCAAGTGGATCAGTCACCGATTACAATTTGTAAATTCCAATATTTGCCGTAAGTTTAATAACTAAGGAGTTAATTAGCGATATTTATTATTATTTGAATATACGTTAATGCTCACCTCACTGAATAATCCAGCTCAAGGACTAGAATTATGTTATCTGCGACAGGCCATTCTTGACAATTCCAGAGAACTTAAAATGACCACCTCGTATATCTGGTGATCAACTTTAAGCGTTACACAATTTTAAAAATCACCTGCGGCAGATATCATATTTCTGCCCCTTGAGCTGGATTACTCGAAAAAGCGGACAGTACTCTCACAAGAAATCTAAATTCGTAATTAACTAGTTGATGAAAATGTACTGATTACATTGTAAATTAGTTACGTTACGGCACATGTTGTAATTTACTAATTGTGGTGGGTGAGCCCGCGAACCTTAGAATGAATTCTCACAATGACAATGATTTCGAGATATTCATGCCAAGGTGTGCGAGGAAATACATGGGCGTCCCATGTAATGAATAAGGAAATGATAAATTATAGCGATTCAAAGTGGATGAAAAAACAACTTGCCGCAGGTGGGGAACGATCCCACGTCCTCGCATTATGCATGCGATGCATCACACGCATAATGCGAAGACGTGGGATCGTTCCCCACCTGCAGCAAGTTGCTTATTCTTCCACTTTCAATCCCATTGATTTATATTTTCTTTAATTCAATTAGTACGTACAAGTAAATTCCCCAATGCTATCCTTGGGGTATTTGTTGTCTTCTGATGATATGGGCGTTCCAGTTACTTTTGTGCTCCAGAGCATAAAATAGCGTGTTTTTTTTTAGTAAGTCGCAGAACAGTGCATTTTTACCGTTAGTTCAATGGCGCATAACTGCAAACCCATGCCATCCTCAAAATTCGTGTCAAGTGGATATGCTTGGCAAACTCACTTGGGTGCGATTAGTAAATTGCAATGTCTGCCGTAAAGTGAATAATTTATGAAGTTCATTAGAAAATATTCGTCAATTAGTCGATTATGTGTTTAGGGTTCTCGTGGTAGTAATGTCAACCTCTTTGAATAATCCAGCTGAAGGACTAGAAACACGCTATTTCCCACAGTCGATTTCTAAAAATTTAGAAATGGCCTCCCCGTAAGATGATACTGGAAAGCTCGTCAAATATTCTACTAATGCTAATCTCATTAAATAGCGAGAGCACGTGCTTTCACGCCAGTGTCTATTAGGCCACAGACGCCAGCCTTCCCCCCTTGTCCTTCGCGTACGCCACGTCGCATAGCAACAGGATGCGTACGAAAGCGCGAGTTGCGCCACTTTGATACCATACTGCACCACCTTCGGGATCGGTGCTTGTCTCGAGGGAGCAGGTATCGCTTCTTCGCCGTCGTCGTCGTCACCTTGCTGCTGACGTCACACGCGTTCTCACGTCACACACCGCAATTGATCGCATTACGCGAATATGTTAATCCATCTAGCGACGCTTTGCCGAACTCGCAAACCGTGCTGGATAGCCAGCGACAGGTGCGCAATGCCTTTCGTAGCATCGCCCCCCACAATGGATGGGACCTGCCTCATTTTCACGCCTTCCCGACGGGGCGCTATACTGACGCCTCTTTGAGTTTGTATTGAGTCCGTGTTGACTTTTCGCCTGGTTTTCAACAAACTTTCTTTGGAATGCCTGTTTATTTTCAGTGCAGGTATAATGTGCTCAGTGATTCAAACACGACGATCGGCCCGCATGGCGGCCGACGCTATTCGCTCCACCGACGTGCGCTCGGTGATCGCTGGTCCCGGCCAGACGCAGTCACAGTGCGTCACAAAGGCTATCGTTTTTGTCGTGTACCACAACACGTCACGGCCGGACTCGACTCGACTCCTCAGCGCGGAGGAGTCGAGTGAGTCGAGTCTGGCCGTGAACACGACCGCTTGGTGTCCACAGCGCCCAGCAGGTGGCGCAAGAAGGGCCCGCCCGCTAAAGTCCCTTGATGATTTGAAAGTAGCGACACTCTTTGAACTCTGCCGCCGCCGCGCGACCTCCTCGCCTCCTCCTCGCCCCTTGTGCGTTCCCCCCGCGGTAACCAATTTTGCCCCCGTTTTTCTGCATGACGATTGGTCTCCCTGCCGTTGCCCTTGGAAACGCGCGGATCTTGAGTTTTGCTTGTGGTTTTCTTTTTCGTTCGCGCCATTTTCCTCCTCAGCACGGCTGGCTCGGCGCTTTAGTTCGGCGTAGCGAACGTTGTACGCCGTGTTTCCTGCTATATGTGCTAGCGCTATGCCGGGCTGTTGCGCATATAACTGCAGCAAGAAGCCTGAAGATGGTTATGCCGTTTTTATGATACCACAAGGAAAGCGTGACGGCTTGCGCAGGAAGCAGTGGCTGCATGACAATGGCCGAAAGAACTTTGTTCCGACAAAGAACAGCGTTGTTTGCGAGCTGAGGCGTCTTTCTTATAGCTCGTAGCAAAGCATCCCGTAATGGTATGGTATGATGAACTTTATTAATGTCCTGAAGATCAACCCTTAGGTTGACGCAGGCGGCTCCCACGTCGGGACAGTAAGGTTTAACCTTACCGCCGTATCATGGGCCTTCTGGACGGCCTGTACTTGATCGGAAAGAACTCCACTGTGTAGGACTCGCTGCCACCAGTCTCTCTCCTTGTCACAGTCTGTGAAAGTCACAGGACACTGCCAAAGCATGTGATCCAGAGTAATGATGCCATTACACTTCTCGCAATTGATTGGTATCTCTCTTTCAGGATATATCTTGTTAATAAAGTTTGGACTTGGATAAGTTCTTGTTTGCAGCAATCTCAGAGTCACCGCTTGAGCTCTATTGAGCTTAGCGTGTGGCACTGGGAATTCCCTTCTGTTCATGTAGTAATGCCTTGTGATTTCATTATATGTAAGTAATTGGTCCCTGTTCTCCACCTGTATATTATTAAGGTCCTGGTCGCGTAGTGCACGGATAGTAAGCCCTCGTGCAGCTGCGTTAGCCATCTCGTTTAAATTCTTCCGAGATGGATCGACAGACCCCATGTGCGCAGGAAACCAGCGGATTTCGATCTCTTGGCTGTCCAACTCACCGATCAGCTGGGCAGCCCTTTTGGTTACAAAGCCATTGGTAAAGTGTCTAATAGCCATCTTAGAATCGCTGTAAATCTTCGTCCACTTGTATGCTGCATTTTTTTTCATTCTTCCGCTCACCACGCCCACCACGCTCATAAACGCTCACCAGCGTTTTTGTTGCGGTTGTCCTCAGTATGCTTAATATTCCCCTCACACGTCGCGAACTGTTGTTATTCAGTCGGAAGTGCAGCCTTATTGATTGTGCTTTGCGCCCTGAAAAAATTAGTGGCAAGTATACCCGTGTTATTGCAGGTGATGAGCGTTAGCTAGTCAACATTGAGTTTTTTTTAAGTTTTAAGGCGAAAGCCTTCAGATCTCTGTTTCAAGGTCGCCTTGTAAACTGGAAGTATCACGTGACCCAAGGAAGGCCAGAGGTCACCCAAATCATGTCCGCGCCTGCATAAGAGAATGATTACCCAAGGTAATTAATGAATCATTAGTGATTGACATAAAATGGATTAGGGAGGATTAATGATTAGCGTGTATTAAAGAAGATTAAGGTGTATTAGAGTGCCTTAAGAAGGATTAAGATGCATGAATAAGGATTAAGGTGGGTGGAGGAGGATTAAGGCCGATTAATGTGGATTAAGGTGAATTATGGTTGCTAAAGGAGAATTAAGACCGATTAAGGTGGATTAGGCACCATAGAGCTGGATTAGGTTTGATAGAGGTGGATTAGGGTGTATTAAGATAGACTGGGACTATTAAGCAGGATTAAGGTGGATTATGGAGGATTAAGACGGATTATAATGGATCGCGGTTGATAAAGGAGGATTAAGAACGTATATGGTAAGGTTCATTAGGGGCGATGTAGATTGATTAGGTTGTATTAAGGTGGATTGGGAGTATTAAGCTGGGTTAAGGTGGATGAAGGAGCATTAAGGTGGATTAGGGTGACATAGGTGAATAAGGGTTCATCGAGTATTAAGCCCGATTAGTCAACCATAATCCCCCTAATGCACAATAATCCACCGAATCCACATTAATCGACCTTAATCCACCATAATCCACGAGAGTCCGCCTTAATGAACACTAATCCAACGTCATCGACCTTAATCTGCTCTAACTCTCCTTAATGCACTTTAATCCTCCTTAACCAACGCTACTGCTTCCTCATCCACTTTAATCCACCCTAATCCGCTATAATCGTCCTTAATTCACCTTAATCGACATTCATCTACTTTAGTCCACCCTTATCCTTCTTCATTCACTTTAATTCACTTTAGCCCACCATAATCCTCCTTAATGCACCTTAATCCTTCCTAATCCATCCTCATCCTTCTTCATGCACTTTAATCCACCCTAATCCACTATAATCGTCTTTAATGCACCTCAACACATCTTCATCCACCCTAACCCACCTTCATCGAACTTAATCCAACCTTGTCCTCCTTTATGCACCTTAATCCACTTTCATCAACTTTAATCCACCTTAACTCTTCTTAATACACCCGAATTCATCTTAATCCAATCCTAATCAATCATTACTTTGCTAATCATTAATCATCTCCTATGCGCGGCTGCACATGCTTTGGTTCGCTTCCCGCCTTCCTTCGGTCACGTGATATTTTCTGTAGCCCACAACGGGACCTTGATACAGAGGTCTAAGGCTTTCGCTTAATAAGCCACACACAAAGGGATGTGTCACAAGCAATACTATATCAGACGCACGAAATAAAGCATCTCATCATGCGGCAGAAAAATTGTCTGGAGTATAGAACTCGCCTCAAAAGCTCCTTTTACATCGGTACACCCCGTTCATACGGCTTTAGGAAAAAACCAACCTCGTCATAAATGTTGCCTCTAGCATTATCGATGCTGCTGTTAGCATTTCTCAAAATTTTAAACCCCACTGGGGCGCGCAACTGGCCCAAAATAACACGCCTCCATAGAATCCTGCGGCCCGTCCGCGGTAGCCAGGGAGGAATAGCGTGCCGTGCGCAGCCGGCGGGCGAGGAGAATCGAGGAGGAAAGCGCCGTGAGGAGGAGAGTGTCGCTACTTTCAAACATCAAGGGGCTTTACCGCCCGCTACCGCCCGCCACCGCGTGGGCCGAGTGTATCGCGTGCGAATCGCTAAGCAATGCGAGTACGTGTGAACGGTGCTGGCGCCCGCCACCGCGCGGGTCGAGTGTATCGCGTGCGAATCGCTAAGCGCTGCGTGTACGTGCGAACGGTGCTGGAGCGATGGTCTTGATGTTACGCGACATGGGCGACGAACGACGCATCCTATTCAGAAGCCGTTAGGTGAGAACCTTGCGACTCGATCGCCATCGGTGGCTCGCCGCCTGGATCAAAATAAGCAAACTGAATAAGAAAGCCAAACTACAAACGGCAAACAACACTGGGAAAGACGCGACGACATACACTGTGCGAACTCACTTTGAATGTTATCTGACGCGGAAGTCATACGAAGGCAGTGTTTCTTCTTGTTCTCTCTCTCTCTCTCTCTCTCTCTCTCTCTCGCTTACGACATGTATATTGGGACGGCATTGTCGTGAGGGTCTAAGGAGCCTGGGTGTCACGTATGGCACTTCCAGGAAATCTGTGTAACGCAAAACAAAAGACACTTATGAGAAAGGCGTGCCCAGGAAGTTAGGACGTGGCAAGCGCAGTTAGCTTTATTGCTGTAAGTGTAACGGATGCATTTCTGGCGTCTGACTATCGTAGGCGAATGAGGTAGCCCAGTTTAGAACGGAAACCAAATCTGGAGTCACGCACGATCGATGTGCAGGCAAGAGAAGGAAAGCTGAGGCACGTGACCTGGTCGGCGACTGCAAAGACCCGGAGGGGGAGCCAGCCGGAAGTGCAGAGTTGGGTGTTTTGCCGTCGTTGATAGTGATGGAAGTAAGATAGGTGTATTGGAGATTAGAGTTCGGTAGCTGGCGCACAGCGTATAATAGGCAATTAATGGAGTATGACAGAGTTGACAGAATGGAGCGCGAAGGGAGTGGAAACGTAGCTGAAAGCGGCGGAGTATCAGGCAGAGGGACAAAATGAGGAAATTTTCCGGCACAGATAAGGCGGGCGCTTGGCTGATGCTGGGCAGGGGTGATTTGAGAACCACGAAAGGGGTTCTCTTCTTTCAGTGGAATTGAATATGGCAATGGCGATGACGATGATTGTTGTGGTGGTGATCCATGTATGTATGTATGTATGTATGTATGTATGTATGTATGTATGTATGTATGTATGTATGTATGTATGTATGTATGTATGTATGTATGTATGTATGTATGTATGTATGTATGTATGTATGAAATGTATGTGTGTATGTGGGTACGTACGTAAGTAGGGTCACGCACGCAAGTTTCACAGTGCTAATCTCACGTAGATGACTCTTCTTCCTCACCATAAGAATTGATCGATCTTGCCGTTTCGCATGTTGATTCATTTTCTTTTAGCGTCAAGTTTTTGATACTGTTACAATGCTGCATGCAACACTGAGGCATGAAAACTCTAGCTTGGTTCTGTAGAATACGACGTCAGAAACTTGGCTGCTCTGCCTTTGTCTTATCAGTAATGCGCAAATAAATTTCCTTGTTCCCTTGTGTCCTTACTCATTGCGAGATATCGTGGGTGGAGGTGGCCAACAACGTGTTTAGGCCTCAAGATTCATTCTGCTCGCCTGCTGGTTTTAAGCTCTAAGTGCAGCGCAATCGCTTCAGAAGGATGTCGTGCCAGGTTCCGTCTTCGTACCAGGACGAACCTTTCTTCCTTCCATTGCGAACACTCTATTTGCGAGAAACCCGTACGGGTTTCCTTTGTAGTTTCGAGTCATAATTCTGGGTGGATGCCAATTCGTCTTTCTTTCCCTTTTTGACGAGTGGGCGCTACGTGGCAGCTTCGAGCTCGTCAGCTGGGCCGCATTCTTTTCGCAGTTCTGCACTTGCTGCATGTGGTGCGTTTTCCCAACCTGATGTGCACGGGCACCTGGGGACAGGAGGGCACCTGTTACGCCTTCAAGGAGTGCATGGAAAGGGGAGGAACCGCCTACGGCCAGTGCGCCTTCGGATTCGGCGTCTGCTGCTCCCGTAAGGAACACTTTCTAGTCTAGAACCATTTTCTAGTCTGTGCCCCACTCAGGACATGGGGGACTTTCCGCCATGCGCGTGTACGAGCCGCAGTTTATTCGAATCAAATACACACGATATTTGTGCTTCTAAATTTAGAAAAAAGAAACGAAATGTGAAAGGTGACAAAGAAAAAAAAGCTTACTTATTTACTGCAGCCCGGTCCTGGCAACCGGCTTTTATATAGCGAAATTGACAGATCACTATGGTTTCTGTCTTCTTGTTTCTTTTTCTTATTTTTTTTCGCTTACAGTGTGCATTTTGAGGCCGCCCATGAACAATGATTATGGGTCTTTTCTTACGGCAGGGAGGCTTTAATAATTGCAGCTGCCCTGTTATTCATGCACAGTCAAGGAAAACGAATGTCGAATTCTCGCGTCATTTGTTTGAATTCCTTACAAAGTATTGTATCTCCACCCACTCTTGAAATAGTCGCGCTTTCCTAGAAATCAATTTTCGAACATCCCGTCGACAAAAGTGGCTTCACCTAGCTACGATGACTAAGGTCCTGCCAATTTGGATAATCTACCAGTACGGGAAGCGTTACTAGGCAGCATAGAGCTCCTAGGGTCATATTTAAAACCACGGACCATCCCCCGGTGGTGTCTCAACGGACAGTCGCATTCTGGAAATACGAGTTTGAGCGCTGCCTGGAAGCAGGCTTTCTTCCGGGTCGTTAAGGGGTTTTCCCCGTCAGCATGAAATGTCATGTGGCGGAGCACAAGCAAAATGGTCTCTGAGTTGTAATTTTAAAATTAATATTTTCCCTGTTTCTGTAAATTTGAAAGCTTTGTTAGTTTAGGATTTTGAGGATGGGTCCTATCATTACATGGTTCCTTCCTTTCAGACTTTAATATTCTAGCCCATGCAGAATGAAATAGCGTTCGATGCAGTTACGGCCACTATGTAATTTTTTCTCTACTATTTTTACATTACGTTGGTGGGCTTGAAACACATGGGAAAGAGAATTCAATCAATGGCCGGGCACACAACGCATCATGGTATTCGCAGTGAAGGTATGAATTTACGTTTAAACACAATGTTTGCTGGATAATCGAGACAGAGCTTTAGCTTGTACGCATGGTATCACTATTTACAGAATACTGAAATATGGATACATAGACTTTGCCAGCAGCACCTGTTGCGCCACCACATGACGTTGAGTTCATCTAGAGCGTAGAAATCAATTATTGCTACGACGGGTTATTTGCAACTCAGGTGCTGCTAAAGGCATCGGCTAGACCATAATCATAAATGTACAATCGCAGATTTTGACAATTTTTTCTGGTGCAGTGATTCCAGCTAAAAATATGATACTTTACAATAATATCGCTCCCTCCCCCCCCCCAAAAGAAACGCCGATATCAACTTGAGAAATCAAAGTTCAAGCAGCTCTAATTGCATAACTTATGTGGACTTAGTGCTGCGATCCACTGATTCTCTCTGGAATTTAGAAAAAGTACACACTTCACAATACGCTGAGATTAGGCGTCTGAGCTGCATGTTTGAGGCCTGCTTCCTAAGCAATGTAAACACTCTTAGATGTGACAAGAAAGCAATCTTGGAATCTAAATATCAAAGTTCGATGGGTTTGACAGTGCACACGGAGTTAAGAAAGTAAGAGACAGGCGTGAGATTAAAGAGGGTCGACCAACGTCCCCCTGAAACTGGCTATTATTCACTGTCTACCTCTTCCTTAGTTCCCGTAGTCTGCATGCACTGTGAACATTATAGAAATAAATTGTTACCAACTCGCCCAAACTTGCACGCGTGTTCGCTATAAAATTTTAAAGCTGCGTAAGCCCGCAGCATAGTGCATTTGTTACGTGCGGCTCTCGCATATCACGAAATGCCGCTGTGGGAACTGTTGTTCTTTCTCTTCATTTTCTGGATCAGCTGCGTAAAATGTATTTTTGGTACTTGTAAAACAATGATTGGACCAAGAATCGTGAATTCTTCTTTTTCGGCTTGAATATAGCATAAAATAAACATTCAAAAAATGTGCAAGAACCATAAACGACGATCGCCAATGTAAGCAAATGGCTATAACGAACGAACTAATGAATGAAAACGAACGAACAAGCGAATGCTTTCCTTACCGAGTCCGACTAGCAACCTACCACGAAAACGTGTGAAAGAGGAAAAGAAAACCCCTCTCATTAAAAGCAGTTGGATTGCTCTGTCGTTGAGCAAGCAGTCACAAGATGTCGCTACAAGCGTTGCTGCTGCTTATGTCCGCAAGAGAGATGAGTAAAAGACAACTGGAGGTTTATTGGTGGCAGAAAAGTAGAGAAACCACAAACAACAGAGGCGTACAGAAACAAAGTTCCCAATAGTTGTTCAGAAAGTTTGATGGTGGGAATTCTTTGAGTGTTAAAAAAGGCAGGTAGGAAATTTGACAAAATTAGAACAAGAGCTAGGTGGTGCAACCCACCGCCCCGTTCCAAAGGACACACTCATAGCATCCATCCTGTTGTGTGTACGTCCGGTATGTGTATTTCGGAGGTCCGGTATTCCATGAAGTCCACTATTACGTACACAGAGAGGCTAGAACTGCAGCGTTGTTGTGCTTGCGTGAACGCAGTGACCGCCAGCTGCAGCTCCATGATCACGCTGAACAGCACCTACTTCAGCAGTCCCGGCTTCCACGCTGCCCCCGGTGCGACCCAGACGCCTCCTAGCGGCGGCGACGGCGACTCCAGTGGCGTTGGGGGACAGTCGACTTGCGCCGTGCAGGTGTTCAAGCTCAGCAACCGCATCTGCCAGATACGCCTCGACTTCGACGAGTTCGACCTGGAGCGGCCCACGGTCGGCAACTGCGACGGCGAGAAGCTGATTGTGACGGGACAGAATGCGAACAACGTGGTGCCACCGTTGTGCGGGCTGAACACCGGCCAGCACCGTCAGTGGTTGATCGTACTCTTTCGCAAGAATACGACACGTGTCCCCACGTTGGGCACCATGTTTTCGCACAGTTAATGCAGAGTAAATTTATGAGACCGAAAAAAATTTCGCAGGGTGCATCGGACCTAATATTCCCGAAGCCACCGTGGCATTGGCTCACAGTCAAGAATGGCTACGTATCAATTATGCGAAAGTCATCCTACGGAATCTAACACTGCACTGATGACAAAAAACGCGTATACAAAATGACCCGACGTTTTCTACGTTCTTGTGTCCTTGTCTTGGTGTGCCGTTATGGTCGTTAGCCTCAAAAATTGTCTTGACAGACAGAAAAATTTGTTTAAGTCGCGTAGAAGTAATGGCTACCCATGATGGTGTTGGCCATAAAGAAAATAAACAAGATTGCTACGCGTATTTATTAAGGCTACATTCGCATGTGGCAGTCATGGTGATTAATGGAAAAGAGCGAGCCAGTGCATCATGACGTCATTAAGAATTCACAGCACCTGGTTGCCGAAAGCGAAGCTGAATCGTAGAAAGAATTAATATCAAGATATTTAGCGTACTCTGAAAAGCTACAAGTATTTTCGTAGCTTTAGAGTGCTTGGACTTTTACTTAAAGATGTCAGGTTGAAAATGCCAAGTTAATACTCCTTCAATTTGCTAGTTGTGTGACGGTGGCGCATCTTAGGCATGGAGTGTTTTCTTGGCGGGAAGTCCGCCTGAACAGCTGGCCACGTTTAGTATCAAAGGACAACAATAAATTCCAGGCTGTCTCGTTGTCGTTGGAAGCGCAAAGTGTTTTCATCTTGAATTGATGGACTCCTATGCAGGGTCTTTAAGCGAACACTTAAATTGTTTTGTCTGTGGCAGATAACACAATTAGAAGTCATGAGCTGGTCGACTCGAAAAGGTGGACATGCGCAAGAAATTGAAATGCATAATCGACCAATTAACAAGAGCCCTCTAATTACGTTTTAGCTAATTACCGTATGACACATATTGCAATTTACAAATGCTACGAATGACTAATGCATCTCTGTGTGGTTCATCGGGGCCGCAGTGTACATCGACGTGGACATGTCCCCCGGACCGGTGAACCTCTACGTGGAGACGAATGGGACGAGGAACAGCCGCTGGAACATCAAGATATCGCAGATCAAATGCGACAGCCCCGCGAGAGGTACTAATTCACTTCACTCTATTAACCTTTAGAGTTCCGCATAAGTTTATTTACAAAATGAATCGCTGCTTTAAGTGATATTTGTGAAACTGGCGAGATGCCACGTGGGTCATTGAGAGAGCGTATTCTTGGGCATGTTGATAATCCATAGTAACAACTTCTTTAGCGCACAAAAAAAAGGACACAGGACCTAAAGGACTGTGTACTGGACTGTCCGCCTTGTTCCTTTCACTCCTGTGTCCTTATTGTGCCTTAAGAAAAGTTATCATTGAGCGAATTTATTGAAAATTTACGGACAGAGTGGAAGCGATTTCGCAACTTATTGTTAAAAATATTAACAATTTCAATCATTTTGTTCAACTGCTCTTGAAGCATGGCAGCGCCCAGATGCACATTATAAGCTTATGCTTACTGAAAATCGAGTAATATTAAAGGTAATGCTATATCACACCACACTCTCATTCTTTTTTTTTTTCAATACGAAAATTTGCCCTTCCCCTTTATATGCAAACCTACATATCGTCGTGTTGGCAACTCTTGCTAAGATTTTTATATGTTTTTGCAATAGACACAGCTCATGGATGCGTTGGTCTTTAATGTCAAACATTTGTGGTGATATAGCATAATGAATCCTTGTTGCAATCATGCTTTGAAAAACATCAATAAATGATGGATTGATGGATTGATTGATTGATTGATTGATTGATTGATTGATTGATTGTAAAAACATACAAAAGCAAACAAGTAATGAAAGCATAATAAATGTGGCGTTACAGAACCCTTAGTATTTATCTCTGTTCCTTCTCGTATTCCCATTGGAACCTTTCTGCCTTCATACTACGCATTTGCTAAATAGAACAGGCCACAGTTCGACCGCGAAAGCGGAGATAATGTGGCACAAGTATTTGGCATGTGCAATTCAATAAAGTTTTTGCTCTCGCTTTCCCTTGGGTTAACTTAGTATGTACTATAAACAACGGTAAATGAAACATGGCAAATGGTCAGAGGAATGTACACTCGCTAACGACCAAACAAAACATACAATTTCTTCGCCCAAGCTTCTAGTTCGTATGAACTCAGCTGACAGTAGAAGTTTCATGCATCATTCTAGACTATACACAGTTTAGTGCCCCTTTCTTTCGTTTCTCAAGCATAAAATTACATTTTATGTGAACAAACGTGCTGACATTTATAACTGGTTGCAGCGCCGTCCAACTGCCTGCAGTACTATACCGGGGTGAGCGGCAACTTCAGCAGCTTCGACTACGCCGAGGCGCAGGAGATACCCCCAAGGCGCGGCTACCTCAACAACCTAGACTACACGGTGTGCTTCAGGAAGGAGGCGGGCTACTGTTCCATTACCTACTCCGTGCCAGGAATGGACGTCCCCTTCTCCATACAGAACGTTGGTGCCGACAACGCACCCACAACGAGTACGCATGCGATCCATACATTGGGCATGGAGAAGAAACGTGTTTAAGCTTTGCGTTTTTATTTACCACGAATAACTTAAGCCCGCTCAAACAGTGCGTTATCGTCTACCTCGCTTGTCCTGCGGACTTGAGGTCATGCATCTTCACAGCTTCCGCAGGTTCGTGAGAGAAACTGAAGACTTGATTTGTACTAAACTGTTATACCCTTATTGTCCTCCCACCAAGTTATTTCGAGCTTAGCCTACTAAAACTTCGTCAGAGCTGTGATGAATGACCTTGTAAATTACCCAGAAGGGTAATCGATTTGGAAGTCAATTCTCTCAGTCTTGAAGGTTCGTGACATGTTTGCATTAGACCATTTGACGAGACGGCTGGACAGGCAAGATATATTAAATTTATTTGAATTAAATTCTTCGATACTTGAGGCAATGTATGTTTAGGCGCACTTTCTCTGCAAAACTTCAGAAGGTTTGCAGAGATAATTCTTTTTATTAAAAGGAGTTCTATCGGAGGCTAAAATCCACACGTATAACAGAAATAAACAAAAGTATACAGACCCCTCAATTTTTTTAATAAGGGGGAAGTGAGGTCTGGGGGGAGGGAGGTATTCGGTTTGTGTGTGTCTAACTCACACAGTAATTCAAAGCGCCGCATCCTTCTGTGCGAAGTCAAGTCAAAATTTGTGATAACATGAATTTATAGGATAAATTTTTCTTATTGCAACTATGTACGCGTAGCGCATGAAAATGGCAGAAAACCCGTAGGGTGTCTTGTCAATTTGTCGAAGCAACCACTCATAGGTAAATGAAGACGCAGTTACCCTGCACGATTTCTTGGGCTCTATATAGAATATTAGAAAAGCGAATGACTCTGTGGTCCGGATTAGTAAAATTTGGCTTGTGTATGGCACCGTAAACGTAGGAAACACAAAAAGAAATGACAGCTGAAACCTTACTTCAATAAATTTATTTAGGAATCGATAATATTCCTTTCTTTTTTACTTGGGAAACCTGCCAATGCGCATAGCGATGAATAACACGTTTTATGAGACTTAAGTGTCATAATACAAACCTTAAAGAAGATAGAAATTGCAGGCTTGTGGCACCAAACGTCACCTCGCTTCAAAAGGGACGCTCATAAGATCCAACCATCCAGATTTCCCGTGACGTCATTTCACTGAGCCTCTGAAAGCATGTCTGAGCGTACTCCTCAGCAATAAATAGCTCCTGCTCCAGAAAACGTGACACATGACGGTACGCAATCCTTGCTCCTTGAAGATGAAACCGAAGCGGGCATGGGAGTAACCGAGTGCACCATGGATTACCTGCTTCTCGGAGGAGTCAGGTACTGCGGCACAAAGCTGAACCCGTCGACGGAAATGCCCAATCCCGTCGTCAATGCACCAGTCACAGGTGAGGCAGGCTGGACTGCGATGTGAAGATTCATAACCAGTTTGATGTTGAAAAGTGTGCGGAAAGTATCCACGATGATTGTCAATGTACGCGAACAAACGAACGAGTGAACGAAAGACAGAGACAGGGAGCGATTTCCCTGCTGAGTCCGATCGTCTGCTACCCGACCGCCGACCGGCCAACAAAAGAAAGGTTTTCGCTTGTCACGGTTGGCTTCTTTTTCTGTTCAAGTGACGCTTTCTGAAAGAAGGTTTGGCTGTGGCGTCAGAGAACTGCGGGAGTATTAGAGAGAGAGAGAAAAGGAAGGGAGGGATGTTAACCAGTCAAGAGTCCGATTGGCTCCCCAGCTCTGGGGGAAGTGTGTAGGGATCACAATAGGCCATTTTTAGGCGCAGAAAGAATGACTTGAGCAATTCTGCAACCTCGTTTCAGAACTTTCCAAAATGTAGAAAATCTGAAGTTTACGATGATACTCAAAAATGGTACGGCATCGATGAAGCCTTTGCGTTGGCGCGGTATTGTGGTGCCATCTAGCTTGCATTCGGCGAATGACTCCTGCTGCCTCCGTGATTTCGGTGATACAACATATATATGAAACATATAAGATTGAGGTTTCAACGAAAATAGGACGCACCAGTGCAAGTATACTGTGCTGTCACATGTAAAATTTTGCGTCATTACAGATCTCGGAGGCACATATGACACAAGGGCTTACAACAGGAGCCTTTACGAACCGGCGCAGGCATTAAGACATCCTACAATCTCGCCAGAGCTAGAAGCTTGAGCTGCCCTCTGTCACTATTTCTTAACTATATCAACTTGTGTATTTGTTCTTTATTTGCAGATATGACGTCCGGCCCTTTCACGGCAAGATTCGTGTCAGATGGAACATTGAACGCACGTGGTTTTCTGCTTAACTACATGCAAAACCCTTGTTGAAGGGCGCGAGGACCACAAGCTCGCATCAGCAAAGATGCAAGTCAACTTTCGGGAAACTGTGACTCATCATAATATTTATTTATACAGGTCTACGGACAGCGGGTCAGTAGTACACGCGTGAAGGAAGCGGATGAGGATCATTGTTCAGGTTTGCTGCTGAGCTTGACAGTGGGCAGGGTTGTAAAAAGGCAGCATGACATATCCAAGGTCACGAAAGTTGCTTTGTTCACCGTTCATGAAACTTAAAAATCGGACTTTTAGGCGCTTACTATCTTAGGGACACCTCTTCGAAGCGAATGTCAACGAAAAACGAGGTATGCCCATCTCACTTTATGAAGATATACATTAATGCCTTAATTATTACCCTACAGTTCTACAAAATATTTCGAGGCCAGTAAATGCCAACGTCAATTTCTTTCCAGGGCGGATGAACAACACAGTAAAGACAGTTTTGCGTGCTTGAGGTTGTTAATCCATCAGTAAACGAAATACATTGTGCGATCATTAAGTCGTATATATGGTATAAAGCACAGGCTTCATATATACAAAGGGTAACTGTAGCAGTGAAAATAAACGTTCATTCATTTCCTAAACGTGTGCCCTGGCTATCTTTTCCTAAATAAATCCCCACCCGGTACTCCTGCAAAACCATTTATGACTGTTTCGGCGTACACCGTGCAAGGATTTTATGTGATGCATGTCAACTTCGATCGTGCAGCTCCTCGAGGTTATCGTGTTCTTCGTTACCTAAGGTATGACGGTTTTTACATTTTTATTTAAAAAGAAATACCAACGACAGATCGGATCTGTTGGGGGTATCGTTACCCTCTTTCTCTCGTTTTTCATGACTTGTAAGTGAGCAATAACACAACTCAATTGGCTCACACAAGTTTATTATATGGATAATACAAGTTATTATACCCTAATGGATGTACCTATTGCCAGCTCTTAAGAGGAAGCATTAAGTGTGGGCGAACACCGATTTCGCAATTGAAATACGTGTAAAACGCAGGAATGCCCTCCTGAGACAACTACTGGATCTATTGAATAAAGTCTGCTGTACTTGAGAAAGTTCTAGTAACCCCGCGTCGCAGAGTGTTGATTTAGATTTATTTATTTATTTTTTGAAATATAGCCAACAACTTTAAGTTAAATGAGAACATAGAAGCACTAAGTTTACAAATCTGTAACTCTGCGCCATAAAGAGATTTCTCAGCAGTGTAAGCTGCATCTGTTCCAGCATCTCAAACAGACAAATGTGTTATACCTACGTATTTGTAGTTTACCTGAAATTGTCGAAATGTTTGCAACGGTTTCGCAATGGTCCTGCTCTCCAATGAGTGTATGTTTCAGAGTAATGTATTAGACATTTATTAACCAAGTATGTCTGATTTGGGTGAATTATTAGGTACAGATTACCAAATGCTGATATGTTTTTTGTGTTCTGTGTTACATAGACATAAACCTTATCTTTTTTTTATTTTGCATTTGTCAATTATTTTTCTAAAGATATATAGCATAAATTTAATATCCACTTACTACAGTTACTATATTTCAGCTTCGTCATTTAAAAGCCACAAACCTAATCAATATCGGTGTAGTCCATGTTGGCCGAGAACGACAATCTCTCCGTTCCTATGTATTCAGACAGGATCTTTCGAAACAAATATTCTTCTAACGAAAACACCTCTACAGTCTAAAACTAACATAAATACAATACTTCAGTATACTCGGAAAAAAAAGTTTCCTGCATTACATCGCTTCGCAGACGTCTGTGCATAGAAGCATAGTCTACGGACTTTTCTGTAAGATATGACTTTTCTCGCTTAAGCAATAATTAATGCAGTGCTGAGCAGCGCTGCAAGTAGCATGACTAGTAAATTATATGGCTTATTTTTACGCGAACCAGAGACCTCCTTGTTGCTGGCCCCTGCTCGGCGCTTCTGTTAATGTCTTCTTTGTTGTCATTAGCTTGTTGGCAAAAAAAAAACGAATCAGCTAGTCGAAACAATTATCCATGTAACCTGACTCCATGTTAGTTTCACTGGCTCTCTGAGCAAGTGACGGTTCACAGCCTACTAATCTCAGTGAGCTTTGCCCCACGAGAACGGCGAATCGGTGGGTAAAGCTGAAAGACCTGACATAGAACTGCAAGAGCCAAGATATGAGCGATTGTTACCATGGTGTTGATATGAACTGGCGCGTCAAGTTCGCTCTTCAGCGATTCGCCTTTCTCGGTTGGCACCCAGATACGCCAGTCTTGTCGGTGTCTGCCCTACTCGCCTGAAGGCGACATTTGTAGAGTACGTACACAGTACATGTGTTAGGGTTAAGGATTCACATATTTGATACACATATGCAAGAAAAGAAAAAAAAATATGCATCTGAGGATGGCAGCAGGAAAGTGTGGCGCGCATAAGTCGCAATATTTTTTTTCCTTACATTGTTGTCAAATCATAAACACTACGCTCTGGCTGTGGTTTCCCTTCTCATTTGCATCGTCTGTAGGGGCAAAAGCTGTGTCCCGCGCCTCCTATAGCAACCAGCAGACCGTGATGTCAGCTCACATACGACCAAAGTGTTTCGCTGTCACCGGAGTGTTGCAGTACGCCAAAGTCCAAAACATTGACTTCAGATGGCTATTGACGACATGATTATGACACTATCATCATAGTTTCTCTCTTGCATCATCATCAATACTGTCATAAACAACTTTTGACTTAGCGCGTTACATCGGTGGGCTAGTCGAGGAATAATGGATTACGTTTAACGAATTATTTGCCAATATGCCAATCGGTGTGCCCGCGTTTTTGGCCAATGCTCCTGAATGGGTAACTTCCACTGTGACGCAAGAAGTACAGAATCCATAAATGTTCCTTGACGCACGTCGTACTTTTCTCAGATAGGTGCAGTACTTTTCTGACCATACACTTGTTATCACCATTCTTCCCTCGGCAAACGCCATAAACTGCCTTCGTCCTTGTAGATATCGCTGCTAGACGTTTAATCCGTGTTTCGCATTTTGTTTAGTTTTTTTTTATACAGTAGGTCGCATTTCGGCGTAGCTTGGAGGCGGTGAAGAGCATAAACATAAAAAACTGCGCGGGAGTCAAGTTTTGACCTTTGTCCGGGACAAACACTAACATTGCATGATATTACACGTTACATACGATGAAAGTAAATAAAATTATATTCATCGTCTATGTAGTCGGATGTAACTCAAGTCTTCAGTAAAGCCCCGCCCACGCTCTCATAACCAGCAGCCACTGTTCCTCCGGGAGGCTGCAAATAGTTCGTACTTCAAACTTTCCCTGTAACCTTAATTAGGCGGTAACCACAAAAATAAGATTACAAGGGCGTAATTTTGTAAGTTTTCACTCGTCTATTGCAAGGTGAAAGCCTAATTCTTTATTGAACATAAATAAAACGCTTGCTGCGCTAAAAGTATTTATTGACAAGTTACACTTCAGTTGGCGGTGAAGTTTCATGAGGAAAACGGGGTCAGCAGTGAATCGAACTGTACCGCGGACTTTTGAAGAGTGAAATGCTCAGACTTCATGCACTTTGTCCATGTCTGTTGCACATCTCATCGCTTCCGCCAACGAAAAAAACTCTTCAAGAACAGCAGATGCTCCGCAGGTATCAAGTGCGGTGCCGTTTTGAACTGATCGCATGACGACGATTTCGTCTGCTTCTGTGATTGGCTGGCGGAGTACCAACCTGGTGCGGTCCGTGTGCCTTCATTGCCAACTGCGGTATTTTTTTTTAAACTTAACTGAATCCTACCATAGTTGCAAAGCATTTAAATTGCCGCTTCATTAAAGCTTAGGTTCCGAGGCTTGCGTTGGACCTGTCTTTTCTTCCTCTCTATATCTCTCCCACATTCGGCCGTCCTATTGTTGCAACACAAACGAAACGCATCTGGCATTGTCTGCTAGCATTTCCGCTATCTGGCTCCATCCCCAACCGTCGCCAAGGTTAATTGTACGCGCGCAAACAAACGAAAAGGCGCGCGCTGTATTTATTGCATCTGCGCGGTTCGCCTGCTCGCCACAATGGCGCCGTGGTGCCGCCAATCGGCGACGGGGGGTGGCGGTGCCTGGTGGCGAGCTGGCCCGTTTTGTGCCAGCCGTTCTTCTCAAGCCGCTGCGTTTCTTGTCTCTTCCTTTTTCTTTTTTATCTCTTTTTCCGGCTCGTCCTCCTTTCCACAGGGCTGCCTCCACCCACCGCCGCCGCACCGCGATTCATGGAGAGCAAGCAGAAAAACTCGGGGGAGCAATACGCGAAGACGCAGTTAGCGAATCAAAAAAGGAAAACGCGACCGTCGTGTGTTTGGCAAGCGATCCCTTGCGAAGTCTCGGCAAGAAAAGGGCGACGGCTTTCCGGCCGGGAAGCAGCGTAGACAAAGCGTCTCGGCACTGTTTCTCACAACTTCGGCACGCGCGAAGCGGTCGAACCATTGGGAATGCGCGGCAGTGGAGGAGTTCGAAAACAGCGCCCTACTGCGTCGAGAAATCGTCAAAAAGTGAGCGACTGCCTTCGGCCGAGAGCCCGGAGTTTCTGAATCTGCGTTTCGTGGGCACATGTGAGTCCACACAACGCCTCCTTTAGGAGGCGTTGGTCCACAGAACAAGGCATCTGAAGTTTGGCTACACGTGACTCTTTCGGCCGGCGTGACGGACACGGCCCCACGGCATCGGTGTGTGATCACTGACCCCGTTATCATCATTGGTGAAAGAAAAGCACGTGGTCTTGTTGTGGCGAGGCTGCCGATGAACAACCTTCGGTAAATGAAAAAAAAAAAAAGCTAGCTGCGTACTGAGCGTTTGACAGTGGCTTTGGCGAAGATTTTCGTTCGTCGTTTTTTTGTGGGGTGGAGCCGGGCGGCCTTTCAACACTGCGGTGGAGCCGGGCGGCCTTTCAACACTGGTTTCCCGGAAATATCGACCACGGCGGGCGGGACTGCACCACGCCAAGCGGGTAAGTGCATGCCAACGTGTTTGGGAGCGGCCGTTGTATGTGGCACGTAGATCGAGCGAAGTTGTGGCTCAGTGTTTGCAGTGTCACGCAACTTTCTTTCTTTTTCTTTTCTTTTTAATTTTCGCTTCGTGCCCTTGACATGCACGCCACGAGTTAAAACATCCGCCAGCAGACGTCATTTGTCGAGTTATGCGTTCGCACGAGCTCGTTGAGCGGGCGAGTTGCGAATTAAAACGTTCACAACAGGTCGTGCCGGAAAAGCTGTATATTCTGTTCGATTTTTGCGAGATGCAGTTATTCCAAGCTATGGTGGCATGGTCAAGCACAGCGTCAAGCCGCGCGTGCTAGTAGGAATTCTTGTCGCATTGTCAAAGCTTCGTCCTTTTCCTTTTTAGATATGTACGCAAGTCGTATCAGCTAGAGCGATACGATGATCCTGTCGGTAGGCTATTAATGAAAAATTGGCTGTGGCTTAGCTCGGCTATGCCAGGGTATACGTAGCGAAAGCGAAGGCATAGTATTGTTAGCCTTGGTTAATTTTGATTGCAAGTCCAGGTTAGTCTGGTTGTCTAGCTATGTTGCGGCGTTTAGCCAGTCGTTCGGCGCGCTGTTCGTCTGTTTCCTGGGCGATTCGTTTCCTCTTCATCTCGTTCCGCTGTCGATTCCAGGCCTCCGCCTGCTTGTCAGAATTGTCGCCGTCCATACTGCCGCCTCAACTGTGGTTGCGGCGCATGCGAGCACTCCTTTTCAGTCATCCGACACGTTATCAGGCATGCGACGCAGCTGGCTAAGCCAGCGGAGGCGAACGCAACAACGAGGAACGCGGTGTGACGAGGAACGTGGTGTGACGTCATGTGCCTCCTCGGAGCACGGCCACGGCGAAATCGCAAGTTCGCGGCCAATAAAGCTTTCGCTTTAAAAGCTCTTTCACGTCATTGTAGTGCTAGAACGCTTGACTGTTGTCAGCGAAAGCTTGAAAAAAAGCCAGTCGAAAGCTCGAAAAGAAGCCAGTCAGAACACGAGCTATGCGTTTTCAAGTAAGTCTTGGAAACTAGTGTTTGACGTCGCTTTCTGAACAGTGTAAATGAGATAGATGCTTGGCAATGTTGGACGAGAACAATGGTCAGCAAGAAACCAAGCACTAATACGCGTTTGCGTATTTGTCTTACAAAGATGTTACCAAAATTTTAAAAATAAAGCGATAAAAAAGAAGCAAAGTTGAAACTTCAGCCTATTAACGTTCTAATTGTTAGCAGCTGTAGAGAATGTAGCCGTGGTCGTACTATCGCGATGCTGTGCTAATCTTAAATCGCGTTTCCAGGTACAACGATTTCCTGTGGCGTTAAAAGTTGAAGCAAGGAACGACTAAACCACAACAAGCGAAGCTTCACTTTACAAAGGCTAGCCGTAGTTTGCTGCGTTACATTTGTTTTCATTGCGATTCCGTGGACGCTGTCCATCACTTCCATCTTTGCACTGTAGGTGCTACGGTTCGTGTGTTACGTGTAAGCTGTAAGCAATGGGCTTCCGCGGCTAGCTATGACGGTAGTGAAACGGAAAGTGCTTCTTTGTTCTTCGTTCTAATTGTCGTGGTACAAAGTACATTGCTCCGCTACATCACAGCTCCCACAAAACCCATTTACACAGTGTTTTTTAGTGAAGCTTGTGGGCTGCTTCAGAGGAGTTAAAAGAGAGCTGACATGACAATTTTGGACTTGTCACGTTATTTCGCGTTACATTGAAGTTTAACTCCATAAACCTTAGCAAAAATACTGGTAAGCGCCAGATTACCCTCTATATTATATTATAATACTTGTTTATACGAACAAGTTTCGGTGTTCAGCGATGCCGTTTTGGACAAACGTTGGCTCTGGACATGATCAGGTTCCGCCATTATTGTCTAATTGCTGCAATGGCGGTGTATTGAACCAATCAGAGAGGCCGTAGCAGCCGTCTGGGCCAATACGAGCTGGCAAGGTGGTGAATTAGACAATATGGCGGCATTTTACGATCTCCAGAGAGGCCGTAGCACACGTCTGGTCCAGTAGGAGCTGGCAAGATGGTGAATTCGGCGATATGGCGACGTTTTACGATGTCCAGAGTAGATCGCAGGAGGTGGATGCGTCGCGGTGTCGTGATATACACTGGCTCGCTCCTGTCCTGCCAACGCTGCTGTTGCCCACACCGGAGCGCAGCGAGAATAAACGTGCGCATTGCACACAACTCTCACACGTCGCACTGAAAATATGGCCATCTATTGGAATTTCGCAAAAAAACCTCGTGCAATTTCTGCGGGACGCGAATTTTGGTCGTTATATGCCCGGAAAGTTCGCGAAGCAGCACAGAATGTGTGCAGTTCGTCTCCTTATATACTATGTACATGGGCGCCGACAGTTTGCGGTGGCACAGGTTCCGACTCATCCTATGCACGAAACCTCTAAATTAATATAAAAACGCGTGTGCTCGATGCCCACACGTTATGCACCAGAATGCAACAGTAAGTCTCACTCTGTAGGGCCAGCTGCTTCGCGGAATGTTTCTAAAGCAAGTGGTTCGAAGGAGTATATTTATCCACTTGAAGGACGAGCGCAGCTTCGTAGCCGTCTTTGTCTACCGTTGTCGTCGTGCTGTCATCTCGGTCTTCGTTCCGTCGTCGTCACACACACACACAAACACACACAAACACACACACACACACAAACACACACACACACAAACACACAAACACACACACACAAACACACACACACACAAACGCGCGCGCACGCACACACACACACACAAACGCACGCACGCACACGCACGCACGCACGCACGCGCACACACACACACGCGCGCACACACACACACACACACACACACACACACACACACACACACACACACACACACACACACACAAGAAAACACACGATGATTTGTCCGGCCATCACCCCAAGCACTATTGTCGACGTCAGCAGTAATACTTCAGAAGTATTGCTAGTGTGTCGATTCGATGATGGCTGACCCCATAAAGCATTCGATTACTTCGGCCAATCACGTCTTTCATTCACCTTGTGTTCCCCCGTGCAAAGTAGCAGGCTATAGAGCACACTGTCTCAGGCCGATCTCTCTCTCTCTCTTCAATAAAAGTCTATATCTCTCCCTCTTGACAGTCACCGATGGGTTATGCAACGGGTTCTTCTTTTCTTTCCCTCCTTCGTTTCTTTATTCCTGCCTTCTTAAAGCGATACATTTTTTTGCTATGATCACCCCTCCACTACGGCTCTCATCCGGCCCTGCCCCTCCCTCCTGGACGTGCAATGCACACCCTTGAGTCTTTCTTTTCCTTCTTGTTTTTTATTTTTCCGACAAAGTAATAAACTGAAGCCTGTATGCGTTGGCAATTAACTGTTAATAGTTGTCTGCGCAGCTCTCTGTGTGAAGACGAAGGACAAATAGAAGCTCGCGAGGCACGCGCTGTACCGTACAGACGAAGCGGCTGCGCAGACCACTGCAAACACTATATATAACTTGCTTTGAAAACCAAAAAAAAAAGGGGGGGGGGTGAGGAAAATCAATGCTGCAGTTGCTTCCTTCGCAATCAAGTTTGTGCCATGTCCCCGACCACGAAATATATCCAGTACGGCGATATGCGACCTCCTGCGAGCTTGTAACCACAGCACTCGCAAACGAATTAAGACTTCAGAGAAATTGTTCTCGCCGCGCTGTGCCGCGGTTCCTTTGTTCATTTTTGTTGTTGTTGTTCTTTGCCGATTTGCTCGCTCGTTCGTCGAATATGAATCGTGCTCAGTCGGGGGCGAGCAATTACTTTTTCGACTCGCTGCAAGCTGTATGGGCTCTGCTTCCAGCGAACCGGATCGGCCGCGTTTGACGGATCTCTCAGCATGCGCACGCGTTCGTGCGTGCACGCAATCACCTTGTGTGCAGCTTCGCCGCATACGTGCCGGGCATTCGCTGCAGCTATACAGATGCGTCGCGGGTGATAGGCACAGCACGGTAGACGCCCCTATATAGCCGTCTCCTCAACCAACGTGGTAGTATGTACGCCGATCACGGATCGCTCGTAAGGTCGATCGCTTCACCGTGGAGGTTCCGTTTGCTTTTGTCTTCATTTCTAGATTATCGTATTCGCTATACACTGTATTACGCATTTCACCCGTACTAACACGTGAGGTAGGAAATTAAATGTTAACGACGTTGACGAAGACGCCTGAGACGAGACTAAGGAACGAGCGACGAAAGAAAGTTGCCAGTGTTTGCCAACTGTCGCATTGAGAGCGATAGCTAAGTTTAGCATTGCGCTCGAACTCCTCAGATGGTGTTCTGGACCATACCCGGGTGCGACATGTTGGCGAGACGCATCACGCAAGGCGACTGCTGTAGTGCAGGAGAAACAGCGCCCCGGCGGGTATACCAGGTGCTTCAGAATGATCCTTGGGGTGTTGAAGGACGTAGGAACACGCAGAGGTAGTGCAAATTAACCGTTGTTTCGTTCTGGACCAGACAACAGATGTGTGTTAAAAAAGCGTAAATACAGTGGGCGGTATACACTGTCCAAAATTAAGGGAATGCCAATTCGCTGGTATACGCCCCAATAAAACCCCCACCTGCATGATCACAGTTCAGATCAACCACTGGTCGTGCTGCTCATAAATACCGGTCTCCGGTACCAACGCGAATTGCATATCTGGTCGAACGGCGATGCTTCTTCTCCACGGTAAACATCTCCGTTTTATTTTTTAAGAACAGGTCAAAGTATATAGACAAGCCCTCGCGCGCGTTCTGATGTCGGTTGCTGTCGGCGCTGACCTTTTTGGAGCCGTGGGAAAACAGCTGCTGTTTTTCCTGTTGAGCGAAGTTTGAGTGTGTGTGTGTGTGTGCGTGTGCGTGTGTGTGTGTGCTTGCGTGCTTGCGCGTGTGTGCGTGCGTGCGGGCGTGTGAACCATAAGCCACGGGGCACACGCACGATTCCAGATTGTACGAGCGCGGCCACAATGAGGCTTTTCTGGAGCAGCTTGGTCAGTGTGCGCGCGTGCCCGTTCCGAGGCCTGTTGTTGCCGGGACGTTGTACGTCACGAGTTGCCCCCACGCGACTCTGGCCGGGCCCCGCTTTGCGCGTACGTGCAGCTATTCAGCAGGGCGCACGACTTGACGTTTGTCCCGTCGCGCTGCTAAAGCACGAGGTTCCGGGCTCCACTACCACGCGGCAAAATTTGTGTGGCGATGACGCCACTTTTTAAGTTTTGCAGCAGCTTCTACCGACGTCGTAAAATCTTGCAACATTTAAGTTCCAGTTTATTTCTTTAATAAGTAAATGTACATGCCTACACAAGTATACAGAAGGAGGTCCAAGAGCACGCGGCTGAAAGGGGACCTCCTGTCAGTAAATATGCACGTTAGACCAAATACACAGCATAAAACAGCAATATGGGAGTCATTAAGTGGAAGGTTATGCATTCCATTGCATTCCATTGGCTTTTGGCTTCGGCTATATGTATACCGAGAGCTTTATGTGCAAAAATAAAGAAAGATTGTGTTGATCTAACGCACATATTGGAATGTATGTGAAGCAGGGTGGTTAGTATAACGGTATGAAAGCAAATGCGATGCGTAGAAATGCCTTAATTTTCCCCCCTGTGGAACTTGTACAGTCGTCCAATGCTCAGCTCACTGCTTACGAACGAAACAGTATTAAATATTGCATTACAGGAACAAAATCAAAACTCAAACTGCCAGTCAAGCTTTACACCTTTCAGATCCGTGGCATCACTAGATCTTCTGGCGCTGTGGGCGAGCCGCATATTTGATAGAGACCAAGAAAATGCCTTTCGTTTTCTCTGCTGTGAGCACTTCCTGGGCAAATGATTGGAAATGGTGCTTTAAGAGAACACTTTGTCACTTTAAAATGATTTAGTTGTTACTCTAAGTGTCCACTTAACATGTTCGCTTTCCGGCTTGGCGCATATATTATAGAACACACCCTTCAAATGTCAAACATTTGTGACCATGTCAGTCTACTGAAAGCGAGCACGAACTGAGATATCTGGAATGGAATCCCATATGCTATTATTGTCACGCTTAAGAGACCGTCCCCCGCAAAAAACGCGACGAAATGTTTCCTCTTCGAGCAGGCTGGGCCCATAATTTGTAGCACTTCATTTCATTTTCTATTTTGTCCTGCTCTTCGTCATGGCCTCGCATAACGACTCTCTCACCGCCGCACCGTTATCCACCTCCGTTATCCACCTCCGACACCTCTGTTATCGCTGGAATCGGTCACTCGGCGCGCCGTGTGATAAGGAACAGGTGTACCGGGTGGGCGTAACGTAAAGATTTCCGTTGCTTGATTACATTTCTTATCATCTACAGCTTTCAGCTGATCGATACCGGTGATAATATTGGCGTAGGCATCCCTCGATCCCCTTGACCAAGCGCGAAAAGGAATAGCGTTGGAATTTAATCGTTCCATTATCCCGGTTTGTGGCCGAGATTTTGTAGCGATTCCTTTTTCCGGTGCTATTCGTTTTGTCACTCTTAGCTATTCGCTAGTGGTTAGAGCGATACTCCCCATGGCCGCTTTGTCATGGGGAGGAGGAGGAGGAATGCACATTCTATTTAATAGCGTTATCAACGGAGATCAGCCGGCCACGAGCGGTGGGTGGTGAGAGTGGCACAGAATCGAGCGGAAGTCATCGCTGCAAAATCTGATCACCATCTTCATCTCTAGCGGGCCTGCACCTCCTCTCAAACACTTGGTAAATCGTCTCCGTGCCTCTCACGCAATTAACTATATGCGTGACGGGTCTCTTTCTCGTTCAAACTTTAGCATTATTCAAAAGACTAGCGCAAAATAGCAGGGGCAAAGACAGAGAAGACGACAGGACGTGTGCTAGTCCCTGCTATTTTGCGATCTAGTCTTTTGAATAATGATGACACACCAACTAGCCCAGCTTTCTGCCTTGAAACTTTAGCACCGCGGAACACTTTCGTGCGGGGGGCGCTCGCGCGTTCAATCACCGCAGCAGCCTCTTGAAGGCAATCTAGTTGTTCGCCTTCGCATCGCCTGATGGGTTTCACACGCGCAATAACGACGGAGTCGTGGCCCGCGCTTCGCCGGGGCGGCAGCTGCGATGTCAGCTCCGGCGGGGCCGCTCAACGTGCCATCACTTTTTTTTTTTTTTTTGCGGGCTAACTGGATCACGACGGGACGTCGTTGCGAGGCCCAATAAACTCGTCAAGCGCGACACCGGGCAGTCATATGACGGTTGTAGCCGGAGAGTGGCTCGCTTGTTCCACGCCTGAGGCCGCGGAATTGGAAGAGTGCGCGTACCGATCGTCGCAGGGCCCCTTTCATCTCCTAGGTATACTTTGTGGCGCAAAACCCGCCGTGGCTGCTCAGTGGCTATTTATTTATTTATTTATTTGAACCTCAAGGGTCCCTGGCGGGACATTACATGAGGGGTGGGCGCAAGAACGGCGGTTAACAATGAAAGTTACATGAGAATCATGACGATGACATGGCTTCCTCGATGGCAGTCTTGAAATGGACTGGATCAGGGATTTGTGCTAAGTGACAGGGAAGGTCATTCCAGTCGCGAGCTGTGTGGACAGAAAATGATTTCTGAAATGTAGTTGTTCGGGAACGATGCGGGATGACGCTGTTTGGATGGCCTGTGCGGGGTGTTCGACGTAATGGTAGGATGAGGTTGCTGTCACGGGGCGAGCAATGGAAAAACCTGTGATAAAGGCAGAGACGTGAAATTTGGCGACGGGAAGCGAGAGAAGGAAGTTTTAGTTGCAATTTCAAGGCGGATATGCTAGAGTATCGAGATTAGTTTGAAAGAATAAAGCGAGTGGCACGATTCTGAACAGATTCAAGGGCTGAGATAAGGTTAGACTGATGGGGGTCAAATATTGCGGTGTTAGGCTGCTGAGCACGAGGTCGCGGGATCGAATCCCGGCCACGGCGGCCGCATTTCGATGGGGGCGAAATGCGAAAGCGCCCGTGTGCTTAGATTTAGGTGCACGTTAAAGAACCCCAGGCGGTCGAAATTTCCGGAGTCCCCCACCACGGCGTGCCTCATAATCAGAAAGTGGTTTTGGCACGGAGAACCCCAGAATTTTTTTTTTTTGTGGCGCAAAACACATTTCTTGAAAAGGGACAGAAGAAAGGGAGACAGTGAAGCGTCAAACTACCAACTGTGTAATGACAGCCTGAGCAAACGCATAGAAGAAAATACAACTTCCGCTCATGCGCAGGGAGCCAAGGTGTGACAGAACATGGTCATGATAACATACTTTGACTGACATGACATGGTCATGTTGTTCTGTCACACCTTGGCTCCCTGCGCATGAGCGGAAGTTGTATTTTCTTCTATACGTTTGTTCAAGCTGTCATTATACAGTGGGTAGTTTGGCGCTTCACTGTCTCCCTTTCTTCTGTCCCTTTTCAAGAAATGTATTTTGCGCCACAAAGTACACCTAGGAAATCTAAGCACCAACTTGCTCAAGAAGAAGTCCTTTTGGCCCGTTTCATCTTGTCTCCCTGAGCGCGCGTGGAGAACGCGTATAACAATGTGTTTGTGCCCCGTATCCGACGGCGAGTGAGTGAAAAGGAGAAAAAGAAAACGTCGAGAAGGCTACGTGCTCTCGCGACTCACTGGCAAGCGGTGAGGATTCTACGTTTCGTGCATATGGAGCGTGATTGCCTGTGCTGCGCTGTAAATTATACCCCTAAAGTGGAATCGGAGTTAACTTGGTGTAATCGGGGTGTAATTGCATCCGTAAAAGGTGTAACTGACTCTCACTGCACCGAGTTAACTCCCATTCTATATTAAGGGTGTAAAGTAACGATTGCACCCCAATAAGGCGTTATTACACCCTCATTACACCGAGTTAACTCCTATTCCATTTTAAGGGTGTTATGTATGTAACGAATAGAGTCCTAATAACGTAAACAAATCATACCGTGCATTAATGGCTGTCTTCTTGAAAAAAGTTACCGGATACCATAAGATGTGAGGGGAAGGTCTTTTTTGGATAATTTGCAAAATTTCCCAAAAAATAATTCCTCACGGCAGAGAATAAAGGCGGGAGGCTCTGATAAATTGCAAAGTCTACAATTCGTATTCCGGGGTACATATAAACCTTTATCCTGAAGCCATGTTTTAACTGGCACGGTGGAAGTGTGCAGCTTAAAGGAAAATGTTTTCGCTGCGGGCGTAATACACATTCTACGTACACGGCTAAGAACATCTTCACCCAATAAACAGATAGGGCTTTCGATACATAGGTTCAGGGAAAACGTTATGTATAAGTGCTGTATTTAGCGACGTTCGATCAACGGTACACAAATATTCTGGAGTGAATCTGGCTTTTAAAAATTAAGTAGTGTCGATAAGTTCTTTTAGGAAGCCCCATAACGGCAGTTCTTGAGCAAAGTTTGTCGTGACAAAAATAAAAGGGAACCACGCCTGGGCTTCTTTATATACAGCGGAAAAAAAAATGCCCTCTAGACGCGTCCTATAGCGCTTGAGGACGAACTCGACGGGACATGCCCGCCGAGTAGCGTTTATATGTGCACATTTTGCTTTGCAGTTACATATTATTACACTAGGTAGACGGCCATGTACGAGATGCTCAGCTAGCGGTACAAGGCAGTTAAAGAAAGATTGAAGAGATGTATACAATAGGAGATGTATACAATAATGCTATATATATAGATATGTATAGTTGAAGAAACGAAGGAGCTCACTTACGAAAATCCTGGTTATATCAAGCTGGCTAGGTGACCATGTCGCTGTCGCGTTTCATAGGGACTGCCATTAAATCATTAGGATCATCATTGCCACCGTATCGGGCCACTTGCCTTGCGATATGACATGCGCGCCGCATAGCGTCGATACGTACAAAATTTGCATTGCAGTTCCGACATATTCCACCAAGTGTGTCAACACGTAGCAGTTGCATGCTGCATATCTAGCTGGACCTGGTTAACTCGAGCGGCTAGTTGATTATTTGTCACCACCCCGTTTCGGAAGGTATAGGCCAATAAACCATCATTAGCATCATCATCAACAGCAACGTACCGTGCCACGGGTCAAGGGACGCGACATGAATGATGCCATGCAGTCTGGATGTACTTGAAAGCGCCTGCTTCTTGACCATTCGCCCGTGGTGGGTTTTCGCCAGTATTTGGGCGCAAGTCAAGACCTGTGTTTGCTGTTCGGTACACGTCACGGCGCTTCCTCGCAAGAAGAAGAAGAAGAACAAAACTTTATTCGTAGAAAGAACTTCGTCGAAAGAACCCCGAGTTAACTTCTATTTCACTTTAAGGGTGTAATTTACAGCGCAGTACAGGCAATCACGCTCCAAATGCACGAAACGTAGAATCCTCACCGCTTGCCAGTGAGTCGCGAGAGCACGTAGCCTTCTCGGGTCAGTCATGCCTTCTCGTATAGCTAAGGCGATGGCTATCTCTTCGGCTTCTAAAATGGTTGCTCGGGAAACCGAAGCACAGGCCGTGATTTTCCCTTTACGGTTTACGACAACGGCTTACGGTTTCCCATCCAGCCTGATCTCGAGTTTGAGTCTCGGGTCAGTTCTTAGTTTTTTTGTTTTTGTGAGGCGAATGAGTTCTGACTTCTCCGCAAGGTACGAACCGCTGCTGAAGAAGCGAATTGTAGCGCTATGCGTGTGGCTGCAACAAGGAAACGTCGGGCTCAGTAGACCGCTGTGCAGAGAGCAGCACAAGCCGCAGCTCGCCGTCGATGTCGGGACGATAATTCAGATCGTTCTCGTGAAAACGGCGCGAAGAGACTTCGCCGCGGAGACCCTGTATAGTGCGTGGTGGCGAAAATAAGAGCTCCTATAGTGGATTCGCTCCTCCAGCTTATACGCTGTGACTGTGATGCGTGTGCCGCGCAGGCCTGTGGCATTTTTTTTTTTTCAACAGTGGAGTAAAGACAAAGCGGTTTTCTTTCTTTTTCTTTTGTTGCAACATTTTACAGTCAAACTGCGGAATATCAGAAGCTCTGTGAAAATCGCTTGTCTTTAAGTAACCAAGATTACCAAGCGTTACGCATTAATGCCCCCTTGGGCGCCCGACCTGGCATTTGGGTAACTTTTCTTTGTAATTCTCCGTTCCGTATTCGACATTTATTTGTTCCGCTTTCGTTTTTCGCTGCCGTCCTTTTCCTAGTTTTCCTTTTCTATCTTTTTTTTTGTCTAACTTCATACGCCACGGTTTGTGAACGCAATCGTTGCAACTGCATAACATTATTCATATCAGGAAACATTTATACCTCCCTCGCCTTTATGTATACACCATCTGGGACGCATTGGCATATTCACTCGCGTCGACTGTATACGCGCACTTAAGCAACGCAGTTGTGTCCGGACAGCTGTTCTCGCCTAAAGGTTTTAAACAGCCTGTCGCCTTTTTGCACAAACGAGGTTGGCTGGCAATTCAGAAACACGGCCTGCACACGGCAAGGCGCGTCTTCTCCTGATCTTGGAAAGTATTTTGTTCAGCCGTTGATTCCCGCGCAGTTTGAGAAGACAAAAGGCCGTTTGACTGAGTGGGTCAAACTATATATCTCACTTGCCGAGCGTGGACTGAAATCAATTCGTCGAAAACGCGCGACTCAAGGCAGCTGAAAGAGATGCAACTCACAGCAGTATACGTAGAGTATGTAGTACGCAGGCCCTTTGTCCTGTTGGCACAAAAGAGGTTTCATGCAAGGACCGAAAAGAACTAAACTCATAAGAGAAAGCCTGTCTGAAGCGGAAGCAGGCGTTAGAAACGGCTTTCGCAGAACTATTTGCAGTATAGCATCCCCCAATCGACGCGAATGTTAGGTCGTGAAAGCATTTTGCAAGCCTTTGTGAGAGCTCAACAGCGGTTGAACAGGGGATGTACCCTCAGAGCCAACGTCTGGGCAAGCAGACTACTCCCATCGCCAGGTGTAGACAAATGCCCTGACGAAGTACCCTTGTCGAAATTTTGACTTCCCAATGACATCGCTGCTTCGACAACTGTTCGTCATATTATTTCTTTGTTTATTTCCCTGTAAGGACCCCACACGGGGGTATTACATAAGGGACGGTATTACAACAATAGTTGAAACAACATTAAGGCGAGAGAATCGCTGACATTTCTTCCGTGAATGCAGATGAACTGTTGATGGCAGCGATGTCGTGAGGGAGGCCGTTCCAGTCAACTACACGAGGGGAAAAGAAGAAAAAGTGACAGTGCGCGGTTTGGGGCAGGCGACACTTGATGAAAATGATCTGTGCGACGCGCTCTTCTTGCCTGTGGTGAAACGTACGGTGCGAGGGCGAGAGGATTTAAAAATTTTTTTTTGAAATAATTAAGGGCTTGTTCACAACCGACCACTCGCAGAGGTCGTGCGATATAGTCGCAATCGCTCGGGGCTTCTCGATTTTTTCAGTCGTGTGACTGCCGTCTCAAGCCTAATATACCGAACCAATCAGCAGCGCAGGACGTCTGTATAAGCCAGTGCTTAACTTACGGTGCGATGGTGGTGCGTGGAGACGGGAAGAACATCAATCGCGAGGCATTTCCGTTGGGCGACGGGCCCGTCACCCAACGGCAACGACCCAGCGGTCGTCGTATGCGAGTGGCTCCCTCCTCGGTCGCAAGCTGCGGGCGGTCGTCTGCTCCTCCCTTCCTGTGAGCAGACGCCCTTCCCTTCCTGTGTCTCTTCCTTCGATATGCGTAAAACGTGTGACCAGTTTTCTTTTTAAACATAATCATAGGGCAGAAATACTGCAGCGTGTTGTTATCGCTGGCTTTACTCTATAATAAGAGAAGTAGGTTAATGGTTGGAAAATGTAGAGGGGTCGGCCGGAAAATGGAGCATCTGGCCTGCCACTCTACGTTAGGGCAGGTGAAGAGCGGAAGAAAAAAGGTCATAATATGAATGATAATGGAAGGAACGAAGGGAAGGACACATTGCATAACTGTTATCACAAGCGTGAGTCCAGGCCCGTGTCGCCTAAGGAATGTGAAAGAGCACGCATTGTCTCCGTCGTCTGTCAACTATCTGGCCATGCGCCTTGCAAGAGGTCCTCCGACAGTGGTCTGTCGTATAAATGTCTCAGGGTAGATGACATTGATAGTCTTTCGCGCGCATGCTCAGGGCACACCACGAGCACATAGACGTGGCATCGATCCGCATAGGTAGCGAAACGCCTATGTTTTTGTTATATCTTATTCTTGAGTAAAGCCAGTGATAGCAACACGTTGAAGTATGAGTTCCCCCTGGCTGTTGGAACATTTTTCTTTTTTTTTTCATAGAGCAGAGATACGACGTCGAGACGACGACTTATAGGCGCCAAAACAAAGCTGTTTTGACGGGACTCTTGTGGGATTGGGTGCGCGACACCTGGTAATGGAAACCGGTCGCCGGAAACGATCACTCAGGCTGTCATCAGCCCCCGTGAGCTCTCTATCCCCTGCTACAGCAAGAGGTGTTTTCACTGGCGTCAACCTGCTGGGTGCTGCTCTAGGGCAAGTTGGTGCGAAACTACGGTGCAAATTGAACAACGCGAAAAGACAAACGCAGAGACACGTACACACATCACCGGGGTGTAAAAGGGGAGGGGGGTGGGCACACTTGGCACTTGCCACACCCCGTTGCACGTGCCCCCCCCCCCTCCCCGAAATAAGATTCCTTGGTGCACCTATGCACAACAACAGCGCTCTATTACTTGATTTTAAATATCTGTGGTCCTTTATTTACGTGTAGCTTTATCCCACTCTTTTCGTGCTGTTTTAACTTCCAATCTCCATTATAGACAAAATATTTAGGTGGCTTATATGTAACTAAAGTGGTAGAGCAACGAACGCTCCATGCGGGGGTCGTGGGTTCGCATCCCATCGCTGGTGGCCAAGTTGTATGTCTTTTCATGCGCTTTTATTTTCCCGCTTCCTGCATTACAATTATAAAGCTTGTGCCAGTGCTGCCCTCGTCTCTAAATAATCTCACTTTAATTTTAACTACGCTTTCATGGGCTTCATAGTACTCTTGGCACACATAGAGAGTAACGCATACTTTCATTAACAGGCAACGGGCGTCGACTCGTGTGGAGAGAGCTAGCTGGTCGTACGATTGCTAACACGTTGCGTTGATCTTGCTGGTTTACCGTGTCACGCGATAGCAGCGCTAGGGATGAGAGACAACGGGAGACGTACACCCGGCCACACAATATTACGGACCATGAAATGTGAGAAAAAAGCCGAATATCTCGGCAACCTCACAACGCAGCGTAGTATTTGCATTTCAGGCCTCGACTATAATATGCCAACAACATTGTCGTATACAGTTTTTTTACTGGCTACTGCTGCAGGCTGCTTTGGAATTAAACGTTTTCTGAGATGCCGTGGTCCGTAAACTTTTGTGGCCGGGTGTACGCGATGACGCGTCCAACCTCCACGTTAACGAAACCGAAACTTCCGCGCAGAAACGAGGAAATAAAAACGAGTAAAAATATTTAGGGTGCTACGTCGCTTGCATTACTTTTTTTCTAATGTTTAGATCGTGTGGATCTTCGTTTAACGAAAACGAAAGAAGAAAAAAAGAACGAGTCGGAACTGTCGCGCCAGTGCCTTTTTTCAACTCGAAAAGTGTGTACCCAGGCGATAGGGGCGAGGTAGAATAGGAGCTCGAAGAATTATGTAGACAGGGGGGCACGAAAGATATATGTGTATATACTTTCACAAACCCGCGCGTAAGGGCTTTATATGTTGAACGTGTTACGTGAGTTTTCCCCGAGAAGTCAGGAGCGTTTCGTAATTGAACGTGGGCGTTGTAAATCTCCAAGCGTTGCTTGCTCGACGTTCTTCGTATTCTCTCTCTCTCTCTCTTCTTTTTTTTTAAATTTTGTTCCGCTTTCTCGCGACGCTGCTTCGAAGTAGGAAAACTCGCCGCTCCAGCCGACGCAGCTGCAGGCCACAAAGCGCGAGCGAAGGAATTGCGGCTTTCTGAGCTTCGAGGACATATCGACTGACTTTTCGAACGTAGCGCGAAAAGCACGTCTTCTTCGAAACTTGCGAGGAAAAAAACATTATATTCCGGTTTCTTAGGTGTCAAATTTACGTGTCAGACCAACGATACGATTAGTGACCACGCCGTTGTGCGGGACTCGGGATTAATTTGGCCACCTGAGATTCTTTAACGTGCACCTAAATCTAATGTTGAATTCCAATGGCGGAGTCGGAGCAAGTTTTTCTGCTCGTTTCGGAGCAAGTTTGTTCCAATGACAGAGTGAGGGCGTGAGTAAGGTGTTCAAATGAGAGAGTCGGAGGGGATTCAGAGCGGGAGTCACTCCGTGGAGCAGAAAAACATGCTCCGCCAAAATCGGCGGAGTGGACCGGAACTCTGCGTGACGTATTTCCTTTACCACGTTTGTCTGCTGGGAGGCGCCACCGGTCACGACTCGCGAGGAAGCAAAAGCTGCTGCGCGCTTGGCGAGATATCCATTCCGCACTTTAAAAAAAAAAAAACAACAGGTGAACGCCGCTGAAGAGACAAGTGACCGGTGCGGCGGTGCTGGGAGCAAACAGCGGGAAAAAATGACAACACGCAAGGCATCCTGGGTAACTCGGTGATAGAACTTCCGCTTCCGCCTTGCTCCGGCGGCGCAGGTTGTGTTCCACTCGCGGATTTGGAGGCGTTGCTCTACGCCAGAGTCGAGTGGTCGCTCGCGGAGTCCGTCGGCTGCTGCGACTCCGCCATTGGAATTCAACATAAGTACGCGAGCGTTTTCTTACGTTCCGCTCCATTCGAAATGCGGCAGCTGCGGTAGGGATTAAACCCGGGACATTTTTCACCGAACTACCACGGTGGGTGTGAAACGTTCTCGCTAAAGGTGTCTTTTTTTTTTTAACAGCGATAGCTATTTGTACGATTATAAAGGCTCTCCACACTCAAAATGCCTGTCTTTATTTAAAAAAAAAAAACGAACGAGCAAGCGAGGGAAGTGAAAAATACTTCAGAACACGCACCCCGCTCGCGCGCACACACGTGCGCGCGCATGCGCGTGGCAGTCTTGCCGGCGCGCAGCTTAGCGAGAAATGTAGAACTGTCGAACGAAGTCGGTTACACAGTGGAATTCGGTCATGGCGAAGTGGGTTACTCTCTAAAGGTGGTTTGATATATGGGGTACTTTTGTATACCCAAACACGCCCATAACGAACTCTTGTGGTGCATTCGTTATGTACGTATTTGTTATCTTCGGTGGACGAAAAAAAGTAAGCGAGATTTAGTTTATTTCTCGGAGAACGGCTTGACGAAAACGGACCCTCTCCTACGCCGTGTTAGCGCTGGAACATTCGAGCTAACCTACATAACTGCAAATAACTCATAAAATGCAAAGTTAAAGGTGTATGCGTGAATAGGTAGTTTATCGTGCCGACAACGACTAGCGCACGAGTTGTTGGCCCGTCAGGGCGGAACGCAAACCCGTCTGTCAAAATGCCGTTCCTTCGGCGTTTATTCGGGGGTCCCCTCTTTTCTTTTTCATTCCGATTTACATGGAGCGTGTGGACACTTCCGTCGTCTGGCCGTATACGACCGCGCAACTTCACGCAGGCCCGAGCGCGATGTTATTGTCCTCTCTGCGGTCTTCCTGTATAGCGTTTTCCCCTGCATCAGCGGGGTGCTCGAAACAGAACAAAAAAATTAATAACTGAAAGAAATATCTCGAGACGCGCTGTTCCGCTTTTAGCCATCCCCACTGCTGGAGTACGTTGCTCCCTTCGGGGGGTCGCTCCGCAGCTTATACAGCTGCGCACACTGCCGCTTATAGCACTGACCATCAGCGCGGGTCAAGCGTTGTGTCATTACGCGCCAGGCTGCAGCCTCTTAAATCGTGTATTGTGGAAGGGCAAGAGTGAAGCGGGGACTGCGTCGGGCCGCATGAGGCACCGGCATCACTTCCTTTTTCCGGGTGTGCGGTTGCTCCAGCGTGCAGGTGCCACGCGTGCCCGTGTATAGTTTGCGACGTTTCGCGTGGCGTTGTATTGTTTATAGTCTTTTCTTTTTTATTTCGTTTGCTTTTACGGCACCTTGGTGCCCGTCCTGAGAATTCCTGGTCCGATTTCTTGCGGTGTGTTCGCGGCTATGAGTGAGGCAGTGAGAGAAGGTATAAACACGAAGGCAAGGAAGCACGCAGTACCGTGCGTTGCTATATCTAGACGCACGAGCTCGTCTCATTATTGTTTTTTTTTTGTATGCCTGTTAAAGGGGAATTAATGTCACGTAAGTAAGCTTGGTCGCGCACACACACGCATTTGGACTCTCCGCTCCATTCTGCTCCGCTCAATTTCGCTCCATTCCGCTCATTTCTGCTCCGTACCGCTCCGTTCCGTTTCCGCTCCATTCCGTTTCCGCTCCGTTTCAAGATGAGAAATATTGCCAAAAGTTTGAGTTACGGCATATTCGGGTGGTCGTTTGGGAGCACTCTGCATGGTCGGCCTACGAAAGGCGTTGAGAAACTGATTTAAAGTGGCTTTAGGAGAACGACCGGGTATGCGGAAGTGGTGATCCTGCTTCCTTATCATCAGTAGGGGCCCGCTTACGCAAGCAGTAATTGATCCTAGTTGCTCCTTTACATGCTCTTTGTATAGCGCTGCCAGAGAGCACTGAAACGACCACCCGGATATGCCATTTGACTCCCGAGTCTTAGTTCGGGGTAGCTTCTGTCCACAAATACCGAGAAATCTCAAATCACCCTGATAGCGGCGCGCAAGATCGTCGTTCAGTTTTAGTTTATTAACGTTTACATACAGAGAATTGGTTACAGATGTCATGCAGACGTGGGTCCCATTGTCAAACACTGCAACGGGACCCTTGCTTAATAATAAAAAATATAGGGACGTATATGAAAGATCAGCTAGCTAGTTAAAACAAATAACACACAAAATTGCGGGAAGTATACAGCGTAAGAAAAAGTTAACATATGAAACACACTTATCAGTATGCAGTAGTGTAGCAGTTAAAATACTGTAAATATGTACAAATTGCAAATAAGACATAATTAACGATATAAACTTATGTAAAAATACTTAAGGGCATGTTTGCATACATGAAAGGATGGGGAAGATTTGCTGGAGTTAGGTTAACCATTCCATAGCTTTGTAGCCGTGAATGACGATGTCATTTTTCCATAGTTAGAATGAATCATACGGGCAGTAGGCAATTGTAGTTACCTGCAAACTTGGTATTATGCTTATTCATAAGATACTTAGAATTAATGAATTCGTGTGAAAGCTGTTAAGTAATCTATAAAACAAGATTGTCAGATGATGGCTGAACAAGCTCGGCACAAGAAGTTGTTTTCGCGAAGTAACACTAGCAATCGCATTGAAAAACTCTGTTAGTGATGATACGTATTGCTTTGTTTTGTAAGTGCTGAACTGACGAGATAGGACAGTAATATGTATTTACCATGGAAACAGTGCCGTAATTGATGTGAGCGTGAATGAAAGCAAATTATAACGCTAATAATGCGTCCTCAGAAAAATATCATCTTGATTTGATTAAGGCTCTTATGCCGAAGGTCCACTTTTGCTTAATGAAGGCAGTAGGTTGGGAAAACTAGTTCAGAATCTAATTTGATGTACAAAAATTATACGCAGTCGGACATGGAAATGTGATGACCTTCTACAGTCATATCAGGCATGCCGTGCAGTACTGTTTGGCTTGTTCGGAAAATCATGAATTTAGTTTTGGCAAGATTGATGATTAAATTATTGGAAAAACGCCATGCAACAAGTTGTTCAAGTTAATTGTTTAGTTTGAAGATTAAGGTTGTTAAAGATTTGTCATAAAAGGAGAGATGACACTATCGTCAGCGTATAGTACGCACTATAATTAAGACACATGGGTAAATAATAAGTGGAGAATAGTAAGGGACCTAGTATGGAGCCTTGCGATACACCTTCATAAGTAACTTTAGTACCAGAGTAAGCACGTCCTGAAAAAAAAAAACTGAGTGTTCTCTATCGTGCAGGTAACGTTTTAGCAGTTTTAATACTGGACAGTTTATTGCCAGGTTTGCTAGAAACGTTATCACAAATCGTAGCAAGAGCTTTAGTAAAACTCAAAAATACCGAACCTACGAAGTTAACAGTATCAGTCGAGGGCCGAAAGTAGTGGGTTTGCGGTATTAAAGCTAAGTTAGTCAAACTTCCAGCGAAAAAGACTAAATTGACAAGATTGAAACAAATAAATTTTTTGTATAAATATTTAGACGCTTAGAAAATAACTTCTCAACAAGTTTACTAATCGACGACAGAATAGAAATAGGACGATAGTCAGACATTTCAGTTTCATTACCTTATGTGCAGGAACGATCAAATCTAATCTCACGACTCAAGTCGATCTGGTATTTACACGTGCATCTTGCCTTTGATTATATAGTAGTCGACGGGCAGTCGCTGGTGCTCGAATGTGCAACTCTATTCGCGACTTGCACTCAATTTGATTATACATGTTTTATCTTTTAAATGCGTAAGCCTTTCTGCGCTTACCCAACGAGGAAATCCGTCTGTCTGTCTGTCTGTCTGTCTGTCTGTCTGTCTGTCTGTCTGTCTGTCTGTCTGTCTGTCTGTCTGTCTGTCTGTCTGTCTGTCTGTCTGTCTGTCTGTCTGTCTGTCTGTCTGTCTGTCTGTCTGTCTGTCTGTCTGTCTGTCTGTCTGTCTGTCTGTCTGTCTGTCTGTCTGTCTGTCTGTCTGTCTGTCTGTCTGTCTGTCTGTCTGTCTGTCTGTCTGTCTGTCTGTCTGTCTGTCTGTCTGTCTGTCTGTCTGTCTGTCTGTCTGTCTGTCTGTCTGTCTGTCTGTCTGTCTGTCTGTCTGTCTGTCTGTCTGTCTGTCTGTCTGTCTGTCTGTCTGTCTGTCTGTCTGTCTGTCTGTCTGTCTGTCTGTCTGTCTGTCTGTCCGTCCGTCCGTCCGTCCGTCCGTCCGTCCTCCCGTCACGTAGACGAAAGCGTCGAGAACACAGCGCATGCACACGAAGCTATCAGCTCTCGGCGCACTCTGTCCACATCGGAGATCCCTTTCAAGATAAGGCCCGGAGTACGGTCGATCACGCTTGATAATGGTTCGACGAGGTGGCACCAGGCGCGATCGCTAATGGCTTACAATGATCGGAACGTAATCAGCGCACCTGGCTTCGCCACCTGCAGTAGTTTGCTGCATCTTCAATTCACCTTGCGCCGCCGTCCGCAGCAGTTGGTGTCGCCGCAGCCCTGTCATTTACACTGGTCGGATCAAGTTTCATAACATTGATAATGACACCGGGCCGCGTGAAGATGAGCAAATGGCACAATGTTTACGCATGCTTAGATGTGTAACTCCCATTTGGGTTTCTGCGAGAATTTTTTTTTTTTTTGTGTGTGTGTGTGTGTGTGTGTGGAATTGGGGAGAATCCTTCGTCTGGCAGTTGACGTATATTGTGAGGGCTGATCAGAAAGTCTTGGTACCTATATTTTATTAGCCAAGATAAGGTACATGCGGGTAATTACAAACACACGCACTATTTTACGTATCTTACACTATTTATCCACATAGTCCCCACACCGGTTCAGACCCCCCATTCGTCCCATCGCAGCACTAAATGTCGTCAGTCAGTGACGTACGCGGCCTCCCCGAACGCTCATTGTCATGGAAGTCTTGACGGCCTTTTGCGAACTCACAACACCACCACCTTACACATCTCAAAGCGAGACATCCTCCCCATACGTGGGCTGGGATTTGATGTACAGAGAAAATCGCTGACAGACATATTGTCAAAACTTGTCCTTGCATCATCGATTAAAAAGTTTCTATTGGGACCTTCGCCTCATCCTCGTCATCCGCCTGATAGTTTGAAGGCTCTCAACAAATTTTTGTATGAGAGCGGATTGGACAAGAGACTTTCAAGTGTCTCGGAGGGTGCAATATTTTCACCACTATCTTCATCCTCGTAATCAACGTATTCTCTATTCGGTCTTGCTACACCCTTTCCCCGTGCCCCAACGCCGAGTAGCAGGTCAGAACACTGATTCAGGCCGACCTCACCGATGTTCTCTCATAATAAATGCCTCTCTCACATTTCCCTGTGGATTTCGATGGGTGTTCGTCCCTTGCGCCACAGAAAACGAATCACACTTCGTTGCTCGTACGCCGTGGACCTGTGAAGCACAAGCACATCTTCAACAACTGACAGCACCGCAGCGCCGTGCACCTACCGCCAGGCAAGGCCGGGCAGGTCCAAGAGAAGTCCACCGCTGGGAATGGATATGTTGACTTCGCATTTACAGCCGTAATTTGGCTTTTAAAAAAAATACGGGCAAAGACTTCCTGATTCGCTCTCGTAGGTTGATGATGGTGATGGTGATGATGATGATGATGATGGTGGTGGTAGTAGTGATGATGATAATTATGATGACTGTATCCTTGTCTGCCCTTGCACATGCAAAGCAAAAAACCGCAGTTTCTTGAGACCCAACCGCGCAGCTCGCATGCAGGCGGGATATTAAGATTTCCTTCTGAGGAGAACGTATAAACTGCAGGGCTGAGGTTGTTGTGAATGAGGGTCTGAACTTGGCTCTCAACGACCACATGCGAAACAACGTATAGGCGGTCGCTTACAGAGCCCCCAAGGACTGTTAGAGGAACCAGTAGAGGAGACATCTTGTAAGGTACTTATACGCGACGTACGAGGACATAAGAGAAAAGGGCCGCTCTAACAATAGGTAATTTGTCCCACTAAATGTGCTTCTCGCGCTTATGATACGAGGGCCAGCATAGCGCTGTCACTTCTCTTGACGCAGCGGGGTGCTACAAGTGGCGCATGAAGCAATGGCCTGTTGTCACACTGGCATTAGCCATTCAATTGACCTTCCTAATGGGCCCTTCAGCCACCCTTAGCAGGTAAATTTGTTATATGATGCCGGTCACTCACCTTAGTGAAAGCAAATTGATGCGTAGAGATCAGTGCGGATCTCCTGTTGCAAACACTCCTTGTTCACTGACTGAAAGAGAGATCCGTTCGGATCCCGTCTTCTCGTAACGTTGACGTGTTCTCGGCTCTCGTCTACGGAGCAATCAACAGCATTTACCATGGCTGCGTGCCCTCCATCGCGTCCTTCTTACTTAATTTAGAACAAAGTGAATAGGCTTCCTGTTTTGTCGGTTGTTTTCTTTTCGTATGTTTGCGAACGACGAGATTGCCCACGTTATTTCTTGTATATTTCACACTCTTGTAATCATACAGTGCGACGTGCAGTGACTTTTTCAACGTTTCTATGCTGCCACTACTGCCTTCAACGCACAGGACTGGTACTGAACAAAGTCGCGTACATACACGGTCGCGCACACCATGACTGAAGGGAATAAACTCGGCGGATGACGCCACTCGCTGTTCATTCGAAGGCCGACGGTGTCTTCGCTTTTCTTCAGGACAGCGCAGTCAGCAGTCACGCCCAGCCCCTATAGCTGCCACCGGCATGGCACAATGCCGCGTTGATGAGGATCCCGACCGTTTAAGAGGTGGGCATCCGGTTTCCTTGAGACTGCAGGCAGGGCCGTGTGTTCTTTTTTATGCGAAGCATATTACGAGGGCTCAACCCAGCTCCTCAGGCGCGGCGGTGACCATGAAATCACGTGACACCGTGACGTCACGACAGAGGAGAAGTGGCTTTGGCTCAACTCTTGCAAGACGGGCTGGGTGGGAATCGAACCAGGGTCTCCGGAGTGTGGGACGGAGACGCTACCACTGAGCCACGAGTACAACGCTTCAAAGCGGTACAAAAGCGCCTCTAGTGAATGCGGTGTTGCCTTAGAAACGCGCTGTTTCTAAGGCGTGCGTCTCTTGCTCAGGCGCACATTTCGTTGCCGCGCCGAACGCTGCTTTGCTCGACGCTCACCGCGTCCAATGCGGGGCGCGTAGTCGCTGCCCTGTAGCCCATTGTCTTACACCCCTTGGCGGGTCGACGGGAACGCTGTCGCGTTCCACTCTTGAAGGCGAAGAAGTAATGCATGAGTTGTTTCTTCGTCTAGCCGAACCAAATATAGCCAAGCAACAGCAGTTCACCAGGCTAAACAGTGGTTCAACAACTAAAATAAAGGCTAGTATGCTTCGCATCCTGGGCTTAACCTTACCTAAGCCACAGCCATTTTTTTTTATCCAGACGCGGCGTTTGTAACGAGAAAGGCACGGGAGGCCCCGAATCGTGCGCGAAAGCGTCAATGGTCACGACTCCCTTTAGCGACGCCAAGGCCGCGGGCGACGTACTGCACTCGCAGTCTCGGCGGCGGCGTTCTCGTCGGAAACTGGTTCCAAGACGCGCTCCCCGAAGAGAGCGCTCGGAACGAATTGACACAACGCAAACTTTTTTTTTTCGTTATTATTCCTTTATCTTTCCTCAATGAACCGCAACCACGAAGAAAGAGAAACGGCTATGCCGAAAGGCACAGAAAAGAAGAAAGGAGGCTAATGGCAAGCAGTATATGTAACTCAAGGTCTCGCCACTGAGACCCTGTACACACCAAGAACCACCGCTCATCGTGGCCCGAATTAAACGCGGTATGTATTCAGGCGACGGAGCTGTTGCGGGCCGGTCGTTTGCGTAACCGTGAGTGCAGACCAGGGAAAAGTTAATCGCTGAAACTGCTGAGGAATGTTAAGTAGGGCTCTGGTATTTCCCCCTTAATTGAACTTTCCTCCGCAACCACGGCGGTGGCTTGGTTGGCTGTATACGGCGTCGTGCTACCGAGCACCATCGATGTCGCGGCTTCGAATCCCGCCCGTCGCGGCCGCGTTTAGATCGAGCCGGAATGCAGGAACGCTCGCAACCGTGCTTCGGGCCCATGTCGAAGAACCGCAGGTGGTCGAAGTCACTTCGGAGCCCGCCACTTGATTTATTAAGACGTTGCGCGGACGTGTAAACGTAGCTTGCGCATTTCAAGTCAGCCTTCACAGTTGGACCCTCTTCAGATTCGATAGATCCGGGTTCGACTGTATGCGGAAACTTCTTTGAAAGGAAGTCATTCGGAAACAAGCAGCATCCAAGCGATTAATTGCCTCGGTGTCGTCGCCGAGCTTTCTTCTCGTTCTGCTGAGCTTTCAGTGGTTCGAAAGCGAGAGTTCGGTGCAGGTGAATGGCGCGACGGACGTGACTCTGTGTCAAGACAAGAAAACACGCGGCAATGCGTAATTCAAATGGAACGATCGAACTGCGAGTTTGGTACTTGTTTAGTTTGCGCGCGCGCAGTACACGCACGCATACGTGTGACAGGACGTGTTGCGTGCGGCGACCGAACGCCAATAAATTCTCTACTCGCGTCGCGCAAGGCCCTTCAAGCGGAACAGTTATACGCGAGACCGCATCGCCACATGTATCACAAGCGGCGTGCGTCTTCTAGGAAATGCGTCTGCCTGCGAGCGGGCTTGCGTAAATATGGTGCCAGCGTCCGGCTGCGCGAACAAGGAACCTCCTGCCTGTCGCTTCGGTATACGCGGCGTCTCAATACGGAGCGCCGTACAATCGAGATTTAGAAACTTCCAAGTCATAGCCCTCGCGGGTATTATTTTCCAATATGCGTCAACTTTATATGTGTCGGAGGAAAAAAAACGAAAGGAATTATGTCGAACCTTGACGTAATGATCACGGATATAACGACTCTTCGGATATAACGAAGTTAGTGTAATATGTTAACCTCCTTCCTGTCGCTTCGGTTTACGCAGTGTGTCGACCAATACGGAGCGCCGTACAATGGAGATTTAGAAACCTCGAAGTCATACCCGTCGAGGGTATTATTTTTCAAAATGCGTCGACCATATATGTATTGGAGGAAAAACAAAAACAAAAGGGATTATCTCGAACGTTGACGTAACGACCACGGATATAACGAATCTTCGGATATAACGGAGCTAGGGCGATATGTTAAAGGCCGATATCAGCGTGTGCTGAATATGTGCTTATAACAAATATCGAATGTAATGAAGGCCCTTTCGTGTCTGACGAAAATTTCTTGTAAGGAGGCTCAAGTCTACAGCAACTGCGGATTGAGACACACTGCGGCAGTGATACAAACGTATTGTTGAGCTTAAGCCGCTAATTCTGGCTCTTTCTCCACTGCGCCTACTACACTGTTCTGCGCACGTTACAAGTATCATCACTATACATTGAAACGCGTACAAGTGCAAAGCGACTAGAACGCAATAGCTCGTTTTTCAACTTTGCCTGAATTTTCTTAACACTGGTGTAAATCTGGCTCCATAATGTAGAATTAGGTACACGCCATGCATGCTTGAAAGCTGGCTAGGGAGCTATACTGCTACATTGTACTTCTTTGTGCTTACTATGAACACATGTTCCAAGTGGCTTAGCCCGTTCGAGCTTCAGTTTATGCCGGTGGTAGGTGAACAACGTGGTGGCTGAGTTATAGCTGCAATTAATCAGAAGTCAATCAAGGCGTTCTCTCAATTTTGTGTGCGCATCGCAATGATTGCACCACGGACTCAACTAAGGTGAACTATAACACGACTTCGTGATAAACCCGGTGTCCAATTTCAATTAACTATCATCAAGACTTCATCAGAATCTCATCACATGATCAGCAAAGCAGCTTATGTCTCTGACGAGAAACGACATAGACGGGTTGTCGCGAATGCAACAAAAATTGTTGTAACGGTCCCTGCTCAACCCGCTCCCGTTGCCATAAACCAGACGGCTTTGTGCCCGACAAATAGGCTTGCCTAGACTTTGTCGGATTCGTGTAATAAGAAGAAGAGGAAGAATACGAAGATGAACCCTGTTCCTTACTAGTTTCCTTGTACTTTCATTGTAATAACTAAACCCCCCTTACTCAATGTCCTTTGAGCCTGTAAGATACTTTAAATAAATAAATGAAAATGATGATCAGGTTTATTCGGTGAATCGGTAATCAGAAGCTATGAAGAGGTCTTTCAAAAGCGTCGACAGTTCAGGGTTCTCTGTCTGTGCGATGGCTGCCCACGTGACCTCGTCCATTACTGGAAACTCTTGACAGACAACTCCGGCAGGCTTCCTTATTATCTTGCCTATGTGTTGGGTCAAGGCGGTGGAACCTCATCACGAGTTGAAAGGCGTCGGCTCGTTTTCCGGCGTTTGACCTCGAAACTGTGTCCTTGGCATTTTTGTCACTTTATATCTGGCGCTGTTAATGTCTTCAATAACAAGTTCTCTTAGCCTTCGCAATAATGGTGGTTCAGACATAGAAAAAAAATATTAGAACGAGCACTTCCTTTTACTAAATGTGCATGTCAGCCTTGCATTCGCGTTCCCTCGGGCTCATTTTTCTTTCTTTAGTTATGTGGAAATCTGTCGCTTCATAAAACAACTAAATAAAATATCTGTGGTGAGATGGTACGAGGTACCTGGAAGTCCGGGTTGCGCGCGCTTGCATATCGCATTTATTAAGAATGGTGTAATCATAGATTGGGATGTCTGGCCGTTTCCCAAGTTGCACATGACATAGGGTTAGAAGTGGCCTTATTCTAGCATTCTTTGTGTGTGGCTTTCCACTTGTGTACGCGCAACATTAAGAGGCAGCAACACAACGGTGTGGGTAAAAGGGCAAGCGGGGCTCACTGACGTCCTAGTTGACATGAAGAATGAGAAATTGAGCCGGGCAGGCCGTGTAAGGCATAAGGCAGGTCACAGGGGGACTAATAGAGTCGCAGAACCGGTGCCAAGGGAAGGAAAGCGCGGTCGAAGGCGGCCTTCGAATCCATTAGTTTGATGAAATCGGGGAATTCGCAGTCGTAAGATGGGGTCAGCTGGCGCAAGGCAATTAAGGGTAATAGGAGATAGCTGGGAGTGGCTTTCATGGTGCTGTGGACACAAAATAGGCTCATGGTGGTGATTAGTTTCTAATCGGAACGGCCAACAGCGCCAAATGCGGTTCTTGCGCGTGGGACATGAATTTGCTGTATATATAGCACCTTTTCGGCCACTGTGCATGCTTCGACGGCGGACGAGGTTCTCTGCGGGCTAGTCTCAACCGCCGCTTAGAGTTCAGAGCGCTTTCAGATTATCATGGAACCTTGGCCGAAGTATACCCTTGACTTAAACCTTCATTCAATAAAGCCGACGGGGACCTGGAAATTGTTTCGTTAAATCGAGAACTTCGGTAAATCGAACGCACAAGTAATTTCTTCAAGAGAAAAAAAAATATGTGCTTGCGTACGCACTTATCGCAGACTATACTGCAAACCCGTTGAGCGCGACCCGTTGCAGCTTCGGGAAGCGGCAAAATTGTTAACAGGTCAATGGCGTCTGTTACCTGAACTGAAAGCTGGCATACCTGTACACTTTTCCATTGTTTTACTCACGTTTCCCCCCAAAAAGCTTCGTTAAATCGGGCGAGACAGTGAGTTCACTGCGCTGCTTGAACGTTTTCAACGCATTATGCTCCGTGAACGTGTGTCGGGGAATCGAAAGAAACTTTGCTACATCGAAAATTTTGTTAAATCGAGTTTTTATTCAATCGAGGATTCGCTGCACATTCGCAACGCTACTAAAGCGTATAGGGGTATTACTCAGGCTCGCGCGTGCGCACCTGACCCTTCTCTGGATCGCACAGCGCCGACGGAGCGGCAGTCGCTCCCTAGCACTTTCGCAGCAGCCCTAGCAGTCAGAGCTGTGACCCCTAACCCGCGGTTCGCAGTGAGTTGCGACCACGGCGGGTTCAGGCCAGTGGGGACAGGGTGAGTCTCGACCTAAGGTGTTTATTCACCTTAGAGTACAAATGTTCCAACAGACAACAACAGCAACAACACACACAAATACAGCACAAAACACAACCGCAGCGGCGGAGAATTCCGCACGTCTGGGGTGAAACAAACCGCACAATGTGGGAACCACAAAAGAGGCTGATAAGAGTTCAGCTCACCCAAAAGTGGATCCGCGCTCGGGCCCTGGGGCGGTGAGTCGCACACCAAGGTCCGGGCGCCACAGGGGGACGGCGTGCGGCGGTCTCAGCGGCTGATTTGAGATGCGGCCGTTCGCTAGCTCTTCCGCCGTGAGACAAAGATGCGTCGGGGGAATAGCGCTTCTCCCGAGCGGCGGAGAGGAGTCTGCCCGGTTCCAAGAAAGGGAAAGGAGGGAACGGGGTGCCTTGGCTGCAGCGTCACGGCCAGGCGCGAAGAGCAGCGGGAGCGACGAAAGTGCCCTCTCCCCGCTACCCTCCGCGAGCGAGCACGTGATTATCGCGTGATAACCGCGTGGCCGCTCCGGAGATATCGGGACGCGCGTGCGATCCCCACATCCCCCCCTCCTTAAAATAACCCTTTAGCCGCTAAGAGGCCGCCGTCACCTGAGGCTTTCCTGCGAGAGGGACATGCTACTCCGACAGCAACACGGTTTGAGTCCATGTTGGTGAGGGAGCAGCTCTAGCTGCAGACCGTCGTTGTCGCCGTGGAGGTGGTCGCGAGCCAGGCCGGAACGTAGGAGGATGGTACGGAGCAGCTTGATAGCAGCGGGATGCAGTGGGAGGCAAGAAGGGCGCTGGGTCCGGGTCACCCTGCGTCTCGGCGGCGTCACCTGCCCAGTCGGACGTGCCGGGTCCGTGGTGGCGAAAGGGTCCCTGGATTTTTCTTGGCTGCCTCGATTACGCTGACGCGATCCCCGAACCAGCCTCGAGATGGCGCAGGACAGCTGTCTTTTGGGGTTCCCGGGGTTCGTTGTCCTCCCTCGCGGGTTTCGGCACGCAAGGTCGGCAAAGGCGCGCCGACCCACCCCTGACGATGGCTTGCACCTCGCTGCGCAGCAGGGGTCCACTCTGTCCTTGCGGGCGAAGTCTTTCGCTCGGCCTTGAGGCTGGATGCTTGGTTGCGGGGCTCGCAACTCGGTCGCGGAGCTGTGCGGCGCGGTTCGGCGAATTCTGCGCCGCTGCGACCATTCAGGACCGGAAGTCGTCCGCTGCACCTCTCACCTCGCTGTTAGCCGCCGGAGGATGTTTTCTCGCCGCCTGTTGCCTGCACTGCGCTGCTGACTGCTTGCGGCCTGCTCGTCCCCACCGGCAGTGGAGATGGTCTTTCCTTTTTGCTTGGTGGTTGTTTCACGGCTCCCGACGGGCGGTCTGCTGCTGCGACAATTCTGTTAGCCCCTCTCGCTTCTTCCAAAGAGAAAGCGCGTGCTCGCTCTGGAAGCCTGCATGCTAGACATCGGAGGAGCATTCCGTCCGATATCACGCACAATAAAATAGCCTCCGCGAACCGGACAGAGTTAGTTCTGCCGAGATCGCAAGTTATAATGCCGCACCGGGCTCGAACGTCGAGCCGTGCCACCCGATGCCGCTGCCTGCGGGCGCGGGAGAGCATTCTCCTCGGGCCACTCGTTCCCTCTGTCATAGTAGGGTTTGAGATCGCAGACATGCACCGGTCGGCTGATCGGTCTTAGCTTCAAGTCCGCCAGCCTGTACACGAGCGAAGAGACAGTCTCTCGCACCCGGTACGGTCCTGCCCATTTTGGCGCCAGAGAAGCTGAGAATTTCTTACTGGCGTCGCTCAGGACGTGATTCCGTCTCAACACCAGGTCGCCCACTTTGTACTGAACTTCCCGATGAGAGCGGTCGTACTGCGCTTTCTGCTCGGCACGTGCAGTGCTCAGGTTCCGTCGCGCTTTTCGTAAAGCCTCCGTTACCTTCGCGCGCAGCCCAGTCGCATAATCGGCGCGTGCCGACGAAACAACCAGTTCCGTGCTGCTTCGTTCCTGTAGAGTAAGTTCAACCGGATTCAACAGCTCCCTCCCAAGGTTGAGGGTGGCGGGTGTATACCCAGTCGATCGATTCACTGTCGACCTGATAGCAAATCCAATTTCAGGAAGACAAGCGTCCCACTCATTGTGCGTCCCCGCAAATGCAACTAGCATGTGCTTGATGTTGCGGTTCACACGCTCAGTGGGATTCGCCTGGGCATGGTACGTGGTTGTTCTCCTGTGCTTAATGCCGAGAGCTGCACAAGAGTCCACGAAGAGTTTGGCAGTGAAGTAGGACGCATTGTCCGTTATCAGCTGCTCAGGATAGCCGAATCGTGTAAACACCTCGATCAGCTTTCCCATGATAACGCGTGCCGTCAGCTTCCGCAGGGGGAACAATTCCGCCCACTTGCTGAAATGGTCTGTGACTACGAGAAGGAATCGGTTCCCGCTCGGTGTCCTGGGGTAAGGCCCCATGACGTCACATGCCGCAATTTGCCACGGTGTTCGGCTATTGATCGGCTGCATGAGCCCGGGTGGGCGTCCACCACGCGGCTTCACGCGTTGGCACACGTTACAAGAGCGGGCGTAGCGCATCACCTCCCGCTTCATTCCAGGCCAGGTAGCAAAGCGGCACAACTTTAGATAAGTCTTAGGGCCACTTGCATGCCCGGCGATGCACGTATCGTGAAAGTAGCGTAAAAGTGCTCCTCTCAGCGTGCGTGGAATCACCGCTTTGAAGGACTCGTGTGTATCCTTCTCCGCGGCAATGTATCTCAGCAGGACGCCGTCAGAGTCTAGCAGGTAGGAATCCAACGCGCTCACAGCATTACCAGCTGTTTCAGAGCGCCGCGCACCCACAGCAATACCAGCTGCGTCCATGTGCGCCGCGGCCGCGCCGCCGGGCTCCCGGAGCCCCTCAAACACTTTCTTACAAAATGGATCCTCCCGCTGTGCCTCTAACAGCTCCTTTCTGCCGAACACGCTCCCCACTGAACTGACGCAGTCCAAGTGGTTCACGCTTTCGTCCTGAGAAGGGGGTTCATCCGCCCTTCCTTCGGGACCAGCGCCGTCGAGCATTGTAGCAGTTACTCTGCTCTTCGGCTGAGTCACTGAGGGGTCACGATGGGTATTAATATTACCCCTCCTGACAACCTCAGTCATCGCAGCGGTTAGTCCGCTCACAAGCTCAGTTTCGGGCGAGGTGAGTTGAGTAGTAATATCACTCTTCTCACAGTCAACGGGCGCGCGCGAAAGTGCGTCCGCCACAACGTTGTTCTTTCCTCTCCTGTAGCGAACGGTAATATCGTATCGCTGCAGGAGAAGTGCCCATCGCGCGAGCCGGCCGCTCGGCTCTCCTAAGCGCATAAGCCAAGTTAATGCCATATGATCGGTCTCAATTATGAATGGGACTCCATCAATATAGTAATCAAACTTTTTGAGAGCGAAAATGATCGCCAGACATTCCTTTTCGGTCACGGAGTAATTTTTCTCTGCGGCAGTCAAAGAGCGGCTGGCAAAAGCTACCGGGCGCAAGCTACCTTCGTGCTGTTGGAGCAAAACCGCTCCTAGGCCAAGGTCGCTGGCGTCCGTATGAATGACAAATTCTTTGTTCAAATCAGGTAGCCTTAACTCGGTGGTTTCCACGAGCGCGTTTACGAGGTTGCGCAGTGCCTCCTCTTGCTCGGGACCCCACCTCCACTGCTCACCTTTCCTCAACAGCATTGTCAAGGGGGCTTGCAGTGCCGCGCAGTTTGGGATGAACTGTCGATAGAAATTCGCCAGCCCCAAAAAGCGTCTCAGTCCGCCTATGTCTTCCGGTGACGGGTAGTTCAATAATGCCTGAACCTTGTCATCACACGGTAGAAGGCGTCCGTTATCCAGTTTAAACCCCAGTAGCGTTACTCGGGTTGCCGCAATCTGGGTCTTGGTCGGGTTTAGCGTTATCCCCGCAGACCTCAGACGCTCCAACACGTCCCTGAGATGGCGTAAGTGCCCATCAAAGGTACGCGAGTATACCACAACATCGTCCAGGTAAGCAAGAGCGTGGTGCCACCTTGCGTCACCCAAGACACGGTCCATCAGGCGCTGGTAAGTCGCAGGCGCACCGACAAGTCCGAATGGCATACGGGTAAACTGGAAAAGTCCCCTGTGACAAGTGAAGGCAGTCTTCTCTCGGTCACAGGGATCTACCTCCACCTGAAAGTATCCTCTGCTTGCATCGAGCGTAGTGAAGTACTTCGCTCCGCCAACGTTGGATACGATCGAGGGAATGCTAGGAAGCGGATATGCGTCCTTGCGTGTCACCTCGTTCAGGCGGCGATAGTCAACACAAAGGCGGGGCGTCCCATCCTTTTTAGGAACCAACACCACAGGAAAACCCCATGGGCTGTCCGATCTTTCAACAACGCCTGTATCGAGCAGTTCGTCCAGAGCGCTGTCTAGTGCTTTCCTCTTAGCCAAACTCACCGGCCGAGGATTGCACTTCCACGGAGAGGCGTCACCTGTCTCAATTTTGTGCCTGTATAGCGTAGTGCAACCAGGCCGCTCTGTGAATACGGCATCATATTCAGTCAGAAGCGATGAGAGGCGAGCCTTTTCTTCCCCCGACAAACTGCTTGAGTCGTCCAGCAGCGGGTGGTATCGTTCGCCCCTCACTGCGGCACAGTCTGCCACCGCAGCGGGGGTTATGGGCTTTGCGGGAGGGGAGCAGTTCCCCTCCGCGCCTCTTTTCTCAGTGCGGTTGGCCGGACGGCATTTCGACCCGGCCGCAACCGTTCTGAGGGACCTTTTCGGGCAATCGTTTGTTCGGTCTGCGCGCGAAGCATCATCGAACGAAGTTGTCTCTGACGCTTTTTGAAATGAAACGAAAGGTTTCAGGGTGCCACATGCTCGCTCCCTATATCCTCCGTTGCAGACGTCAATAACAATGCCCGTCTTGGCGAGGAAATCTCTACCAAGAATTATAGGAACCGACAGGCCGGGAAGGTGAGCTAGGCGCTGTCGCCTCACTCGTTTCTCCCACCGCACCACAAGCCTAGCAGCACAGCTCGCGTGTGCCGTGCCGCTGGCCAGTCGGAAGGTCACATTACTCTCTCTCAGTCGGATAGTGCTCCGACGGAGATGTTCACACACCTCGTCGCCAAATAGTGAAGCGCTTGCTCCTGTGTCTAACAGCGCAAAAAACCTGCGCCGGGCGACTGTAACCTCTATGAGCGGGACTGGCGTGTCGCTGGGCAATCCAAAACGACAAGCCAGCGGGGCAAGGAGTTCGTGTGTCTCACTTCGCACCGCTGTAACCGCCGCCGGCCATGCAGCATTGCTCACCGGCGGCCCCGCTCGTTTCCCGAAAGCGCGTGCTCTCGGTTCGCAGGCTGTCTGCAATCCCGGGCGAAGTGCCCCGGCTGGTTGCACCGATAACAGAGGAGAGCCGGCCTTTGACGGGCTTGGCGTCCAGTGCCTCGCGCCGTTTGACCTTTGTTCCTCTGTATCGACTGCTCCCTTGCAGGTACGCTCTGCTCTCGCATCATCGAGCCGGCATATCGACCACGATTCTGCATACCTCGGCCATCGGCAGCGCATGCTGCACGCATGGCATAAGTGTACGGATCGAGAGCCCGGTCAGATAAGCCCCAACCGTTTCTCAGTTGTCCGTCACTGAAAGCAACCACACCATCTCCACCGGAACGAGTGCGAAAAGTGTCCCCGTTCCACGCGCATCGCGGCTCAAGTGCCCTCGACGCTGGGGGTGGAGGTCGGTATGAGCGCAAGGCGAGTATGTCCGCCTGTATGCGCTTTGCCTCCGAGGCCAGCTCATCCAAATCCCTGAACTTGCTGCCTCTTAGGTACGCTGCGAAGGTGGGATGAGCTTGTCGTGTGACTCTCTCCACCTTATCGCAGTTCGGAGCGGTAGGGTCAGCGGTACGATAAAGTTCGTCCATCGCCCTGACGTACTCGAGCAAGGATTCGTCCGGATGCTGAGTACGTAGCTCCAACTCGCGCCGCAGACGACGCTCGTAATCTGCGGGCAGGAATTCCTCGCGTAATCCCGCTCGGAACTCAGCCAGCGTGCTAGACCGGTAGCCAGTAAGCCGGAACCAGCGGGCAGCGTGATCAGTTAACGACACTGGTACGACGCGTTCCAGTATCTCGCCATCGGACAGCCCCGTTGCGCTCTGGTAAGTCAGCACGCGATCGAGGTATTCGTTGACGCTAACTGAATCATGATACCCGCTGTAGGTGGGTAAGTCCACCCTCACTCTCGGTCTAGCAGCGGCGGCAGATGTCAGCAGAGTGTTCTGCACGGCACCTGTCAACCTCTCAATCAAGCGCATCGCATCCTGCAACAGCGCCTGTTGAGGCTCGCTCTGGCCAGTAATGCCTGGCACAGGAGCAGAACGCGTCGAGCAAGTATGCCGCAGTGGCTCCATGCTCTCCGCAAACACTGGCGAAGGGTTCGGCGTAATGTGCCTCACGCCTTCAAGGGTACGAGGCTCGCTCTGGCCAGTAATGCCTGGCACAGGAGCAGAACGCGTCGAGCAAGTATGCCGCAGTGGCTCCATGCTCTCCGCAAACACTGGCGAAGGGTTCGGCGTAATGTGCCTCACGCCTTCAAGGGTACATCCTGCCGGAGAGAGCGCCTCGTGTGTAGCGCTACCCTCTTCGAAGCTTATCAAATTCCCAGGGCTAATGTCCGCCGCCGGGCATGACTGAGCGGTAGCAGTTACCGCCGCTTCGAATTGTTGCCTGTTGGTAGCAACCTGCGACAGCGTATACAACGGCTGTAAATCAGCCCTGTATGCTGCCATGGTTCGTTCGTGAAGTGGCAATCACTCACACAAACAGACTCAACCTGTCACACCTCTGGCCCCACGTTGGGCGCCAAATATAGGGGTATTACTCAGGCTCGCGCGTGCGCACCTGACCCTTCTCTGGATCGCACAGCGCCGACGGAGCGGCAGTCGCTCCCTAGCACTTTCGCAGCAGCCCTAGCAGTCAGAGCTGTGACCCCTAACCCGCGGTTCGCAGTGAGTTGCGACCACGGCGGGTTCAGGCCAGTGGGGACAGGGTGAGTCTCGACCTAAGGTGTTTATTCACCTTAGAGTACAAATGTTCCAACAGACAACAACAGCAACAACACACACAAATACAGCACAAAACACAACCGCAGCGGCGGAGAATTCCGCACGTCTGGGGTGAAACAAACCGCACAATGTGGGAACCACAAAAGAGGCTGATAAGAGTTCAGCTCACCCAAAAGTGGATCCGCGCTCGGGCCCTGGGGCGGTGAGTCGCACACCAAGGTCCGGGCGCCACAGGGGGACGGCGTGCGGCGGTCTCAGCGGCTGATTTGAGATGCGGCCGTTCGCTAGCTCTTCCGCCGTGAGACAAAGATGCGTCGGGGGAATAGCGCTTCTCCCGAGCGGCGGAGAGGAGTCTGCCCGGTTCCAAGAAAGGGAAAGGAGGGAACGGGGTGCCTTGGCTGCAGCGTCACGGCCAGGCGCGAAGAGCAGCGGGAGCGACGAAAGTGCCCTCTCCCCGCTACCCTCCGCGAGCGAGCACGTGATTATCGCGTGATAACCGCGTGGCCGCTCCGGAGATATCGGGACGCGCGTGCGATCCCCACAAGCGCTGACGACTTCCTTGAAGGCGACTGCATGGCACAACCGGCAGTGGCAGCGTGGGCGAACATGTATCAGCGAGTGTGTTCACACTGGCTCCCTCTTTTCTTGTTATCGTTATTTCCCTTTCCCCAAATGTAGGGTAGACAATCGGGGCCGAGCGTGTTGAACCTCCTCACCTCACGTTCTCCTTGCTCTCTTGCTGCATCTGTCGTTTGTTCACTCTTAATGAGCGTCGTGAACGTGCCGCCCACAGAACGTAGATGAGAAAACTAAAGTGAAGGGGGAGAAGGGAGAGAGTGAAATAAATGGTGAAAGGAGGAGAGGACGGGAGGGGGAAATCGAAACTGCGCTTTCGCGCGCGCGCGCCTGCTTGGCGGATCACATTACTCTCCCGACTGAGAAGCGAAAGAGCCGCTTCGCTCGGTCGCTTACTCGTTGTAAGAAGGTGCCACGGCAGGCTTCGGTCGTCGTCAAGTCACCTGACAGGTGCTTGTAACGCTATCGACGTATTGATGCCGACGGCGGCGGCGCTCGACGGGCGGTTGGATCTGGTTTGGCGTCCGCTTCAGGTGTCTTCTTCGCTCAAGTGCTTGCGCTGCCAGTGGGCTTGGAAGTGACAGGTTGTGTGTGAGTGCTGGGTTGGAACGCCGTTGTCTTTTGCGGTTGGTTGGCGTCGGCGTGCTGAGAAGCAGACTCGGCGGAGTGCAACTGCTCGTGGTAAGAATTGGCGACGGAATGTTTTTTTGCGTTCTCTTTCCGTCATATACTTAGCGCTTGGTGAGAGTGGTGGTTAGTGAGCAGGGGTCGCCTGATCAATCGATCACTTTCGAGGAATGGTTTTTCACTTTTGCGTGATTCAAGACTCAGCGTGACACCCCGACGTACAGGGACGGGCGTAAGCTGTCACTGCTTGACTGATGGGGTCTTACGTTGCGAGGCGATTCAGCGACTTATAGAGAAAATGTGCGGAATATAACCAACCCTTACATATAGCTTTCATTGATTACGAGAAAGCGTTTGATTCAGTCGAAACATCAGCAGTCATGGAGGCATTACGGAATCAGGGTGTAGATGAGCCATATGTAAAAATACTGGAAGATATCTATAGCGGCGGCTCGACAGCCACCGTAGTCCTCCACAAAGAAAGCAATAAAATCCCAATAAAGAAAGGCGTCAGACAGGGAGATACGATCTCTCCAATGCTATTCACCGCATGTTTACAGGAGGTATTCAGAGACCTGGAGTGGGAAGAATGGGGGATAAAAGTTGATGGAGAATACCTTAGCAACTTGCGATTCGCTGATGGTATTGCCTTGCTTAGTAACTCGATCAGGAGACCAATTGCAATGCATGCTCACTGACCTGGAGAGGCAAAGCAGAAGGGTGGGTCTGAAAATTAACCTGCAGAAAACTAAAGTAATGTTTAACAGTCTCGGAAGAGAACATCAGTTTACGATAGGTAGCGAGGCACTCGAAGTGGTAAGGGAATACACCTACTTAGGGCAGGTAGTGACCGCAGATCCGGACCATGAGACTGAAATAATCCGAAGAATAAGAATGGGCTGGGGTGCGTTTGGCAGGCATTCTCAGATCATGAACAGCAGGTTGCCATTATCCCTCAAGAGAAAAGTGTATAGCAACTGTGTCTTACCAGTACTCACCTACGGGGCAGAAACATGGAGGCTTACGAAAAGGGTTCTACTTAAATTGAGGACGACGCAATGAGCTACAGAAAGAAGAAGTATGATGAGTGTAACGTTAAGAGATAAGAAAAGAGCAGATTGGGTGATTGAACAAACGCTAGTTAATGACACCTTAGTTGAAATCAAGAAGAAATGGGCATGGGCAGGACATGTAATGAGGAGGGAAGATAACCGATGGTCATTAAGGGTTACGGACTGGATTCAAAGCAGGGGGTGGCAGACAGTTAGATGAGTAAGACGTTTGCAGGGACAACATGGCCACAATTAGCACATGACCGGGGTGGTTGGAGAAGTGGGGGAGAGGCATTTGCCCTGCAGTGGGCATAGCCGGGATGATGATGACGACGACGAATGTGATGGCAGTGCCGCCGCAACTTCGTGACGTCACGTTCTGCAGGTTGTTTATAGGTAGCGCGCCGTGTACCCGCAGTTCGTCACGCAGGTGGTGCCGGATTGGATCGCGCTTTCGCCGCGTTTAAATTTATGTAGGCACTGCTTTCGTATTCCTGTCTGAAATGTTTACTACACAATCGAGAAAACGAACTAATGGAAAGAGTTCATTTCGCAAAGACGGTATGTGTATGTGGGCAGTTAAGAAGTTTGCAGGGACAACATGGCCACAATTAGTACATGACCGGGCTAGTTGGAGAAGTATGGGAGAGGCCTTTGCCCTGAAGTGGGCGTAACCAGGCTGATGATGATGATCATGACGATGATGATGATGTGGACAGTCTTCGCACATCCAAAACAGTTTGAGGACGGCTGGCGATGCGACATGAGTTGTGATCGTCAGCCGATCTTTATGTCCACTGCAGGGCGAAGATATCTTCCAACGATCTCCAATCACCCCTGGCCTGCGAGAGCTGACCCCCCATTCTGTGCCTGCGAATTTTCTGATTGGATCATACCACACAGTTTTCTGCCTTCCTCGACTGCGCTTCCCTTCCCCTTAGCAGCCATCCTGTAGCTGTAATGGCCCACCGGTTATCTGCCCTGTACGCGTTGCGTGGCCTGTCCAGCTCCATTTTATCTCTCTTAATGTCACCTATAATATCGGCTATCCCCTTGTGCTCTGCAATGCACATCTCAGTCTTCCGGTGTCAATATTACGCCGATAATTTTTCGTCATGTGACTCGTTGCACGTTCTCCAGCTTCTCGAACTTCTTTGATACCCTCTAAATTTTCTGCCGCATACGTTATCGTCCCGGTGGAGTGCAGTGATTGTACACTTTGTCCACCGTACTAAAAATGTCCGTTGAAAATGGCTAACAGGTTAGATAATTTCTCTTGTCATTCTCACGTACTGCTATAAATATGTGCCTACACCTCATACCTAGCCGGACCTTGCGGGCACAGCGTTTTTTCCTCGCCATTCGCTTAGCGCGCGTGATCTTTGAAGACGGCCGTGGCAGCCAAGGAGGTTAAAGTTTTTCTTTAACCTCCTTGGTGGCAGCCGAGCCTTTCTTACTTCCTTCTTCTTTATCGAGTATTTCTCGGACCACGCAGACAGTGACTCGCGAGCCTCTTTCGACAAGTCGCAACGGCTATATGTAAGAAACGTGCGCTGTGGCCTTGGCGCTGGCGCCGAAGAGTGGTTGCGAATGCGTGAGCTTGGCTCGCACTCTTTTCTTTATTTATTTTATGAGTGAGATGAAAGAGAGAGAGAGATCTTAGTTTACACAATGCCAGCGTCGCCTACGTGCATAGTGAAAGCAACGAAGGATGGCCAAAACGCGACAAAGGCAGTACGTGGCACAAATATTTTCGTAGTTTTGGAAACTCGCTAACACGATCCTCGCACGTGAAAGAATGACACTTGGCAAGCGTATCAAGGTTGGAAAGCGGTTAGAAACACTTCAATTTCATACTAATGTGCCGGATCTGGCCCCATCGAGATCGTGACGTCAAGACACAAAGCAAAATTTGTTTGCTGTGGTGTTGGGCTGCTAAGCACGAGGTCGCGGGATCGAATCCCGGCCGCGGCGGCCGCATTTCGATGGGGGCCAAATGCGAAAACACCCGGGTACTTACACTTAGGTGCATGTTAAAGTATCCCAGGTGGTCGAAATTTCCGGAGTCCTCCACTACGTCGTGCCTCGTAACCAGAAAGTGGTTTTGGCACGTAAAACCCCATAATTTAATTTTTTTTATTTGCGTTGTGGATAGCAGTCAGTGTATATAATGGGGACGTTTAGATATTGCGCTTCCCAAACCGCATTGGGCTCTGAAAGGGCACTTTACGTACCCTAAGCTCCACGCACCGATCCGTTACTGTTTGCTTTCTTTTGAATATACCTTTCTTCTTTCTTTTTCTTGCATTCGTATGTAAACCCGGCGATTTGCGTCTCCAAAATGTTAGTTGCGCGAAATGCGAAGCTCCCTATTAGGGAGCTTTAGTTAGTTCCTCTTTAGCCCGAAGTTAATGGGCGCGCAAACTGCCGGGCGTACAAAACAACGCAGAAGGGTATACAAAAGAACTCGGAAGGAGTGCAGTAGAACAGAAGCTGGGCGCGGGGTTTTGGGCACGTCAAGATTCTTGGCCACTTAACTTTATTTGCCCTAAAGACCCCTGTTGGGGCGGGTAACCACCCCTCAATCAATCAATATTGGGATCAATGAAATAATATATATGTACACGCACATGTAAACGCATATGTAAACGCACGCATGTGTGTGTGTGTGTGTTTGTTTTGCACATAGATGTTCAATTCCAATATTGCTCAATAGGGCTCAATAATACTGAATATTATTCGACAACAAATCGACAGCATTTAGTCAGTGACTTTATACTGCGGTGAAGTGTTCCACAAAGTTACTGTTGAGTTATTGTTGTGTACGTTCAGTAACGCTTGAGACATTATCGAAAGCATATTGAGTCAACACTTTTTCGCCAATCTGTCAACATTTCAATATTCATTTTATGTGAGGGAGTGCGCTATTTCGAAAACTATTAATGCGGTGCCCGTAAAAACAAGTGAAGATAAACGAGGGTGCTGTATACGCGTGTATTATGGCAGCTCTGGCGTACGGCAATCGCAAAGTTTAGAAACGGAGCAACCCACTGTGTCGTGAACTCATGACGGCGCCTAAAGAATAAATAAATTATATATTCTTCTTCCTCGAACTTCTTTGAGTGCCTTTAACATGCAACTGCGATGCAAAATGTGCACGTTTCGATATACCCGGCGTACGTGTCACATCGCGTGTCGTCTCGCGCGATATACGACGCGTTTATGGGGCTTTTCTTTTTCCCTTGCATGCTATAGCAAGCACTGGCATAGTGTCGGAATGGCACTACTCATAATTCCGTGCAATAAATAAGAAGAAAAAAAGCCCTGGCCTGACTCATTAGTAGAGTAGCTGACTCCCACTTAGCGGACCAGGGCTCATGCCCGGCGGGAACAGTTTTTTTTTTTTTTTCTCATTCCCGGCGATAGCTGCCACGGACACCGGCTGAGGCGGACACCATCGCCTACCGAAACAGCTACTGAAATGAGCCGATAACAGCTTACGCTGTAACAAAGAATGACCAGTCGAAAATGTAACGTCATGTGCTGGTTTTAAACGCCGGTGCAGTTTTGGAAGAAGGGAAGGAGACAATAAGTAGGTCGTGCACGAGAATGGGATCAATGCGAAGGACGCTGTTGACGATGCAGCCGACAGAGGCAGCAGCCATGCATAGCATTCAGAATCACGTCAGCCTTGAGGTTCGGAATACAGACCAAGTGCGGGCGCAGATGCCTTGCGAGCCAGCGTCTACTTAATAGGCGCCAGCCTAACGAGTCGTGCCGAGAAACTTAATCGAAGGGAAACGAGCCGATACGCGAGTTATATTCGTTTGGGTAGTGATCAAGTGTGCTCACGTCAAGCGTGACGGCCACTTTACCTTTCTTTGCCGGCGCGGGAAAAAACTCGGGACGGATACACGGAAGTGGTGCACGTAAGCCCTCTGCCGTTTCCTGTATTTCGTTCGTGTTAATAAGTATTAGTTTCGTTGATACTCTATTCCAACAAAGTGACCATTAAGAGGAAAAAATAATTGAGTTGTAGTAGCAAACTATCCTTCTGCAATACAAGAAAAGCCTGTGTTATCTTGACGTCTGGCTTAATAAGCCAGACGCTGCCTCGGAAGTTTTCGCGCCAGTGCTCTGTGACGTCATCAAATTGGACGGAACTTGCTTAAGTTGTTATAGATAAAAATGGACTACATTGTATTTTAGAAGGGCCGAAGGCAGAACATAGTGAGTTTTGAGAACTTTCACTGGGGTCGCAGAGACCAAAATACGAAATAGCGGTTTGAAATTTATGACCTTGTGTAACGAACCGGCGTCAGGGTTTCGGCGGGAAGTTCGAAGTTTTAAGTTTGACCTCCATTTTCTCCTTTCAACTCAAAATTAACACAGATAGAGTTCTGAAATAATACTTTATCAGTCTAGTCTGATGTACTGTCTCTATGTAGCGTCCCTTTAAAGAGATTAGAGGAGGAGGTTGGGGGACTGGCATAACGTAAAGCTATGCCAATCTCATTTTGTTCCGAGTCCTTCATTAGCCTTCCAGATAGGTGAAAATGCCTCGGGCTTATCCCACATGGGCGACGTCCGAGCCATTCTGACCTCTCATGACGGTATAATGGCGTATTTGGAATTAAAATAAACTGATTTGAATAGGCTTAATGTTACCCCGGCTCAAGCGCACATTGGCAGCGCAAGTTCAGGTATAGGCGAAAGCCCATTTTGGCATGTGTGCCCCCTGCCGGTGACACTGTGCCCGTACAAAAGCGAGAAGAAAGGGGCACTAAGTTTATCGCTCAAGTCATTGTGTTACAAATTGGTTGCGTAGTGTGTTGATTGGCTAGGTCTGCCAAAAAAGGCGGGCACTTGGGAACGCTTAGACGCTAGTATTTTTGTCCGGCGCAGCGCTCACTCGTAGTCACCCCTCACTTCTCGTAGTCACCCCTCACTTCTCGTAATCACCCCTCACTTCTCGCTCACGCCCGAGAAATGAGAGTGAGCGTACTTGTGAGGTGAGCGCGCCGACGTTGATTTGATTAAGCGACGTCAATGCTATCGCATTAACCGACGTGCTGATCGGGAGACAGAGCTGCGTGTGCAAATGACAGCAGACGAGCCGCTTGACGAGGAGCGATTGCGGCGATTGTGAAAGCGATCCGCCAACACAAGCGGGCCTGCCAAGGAAGGACACGAGGCACGGAGCGCGTACTACCCTTTGCTATGGGGCGAGGGCGAGACTCATGTCTCGGTAGTTCCGTGCACCACTGCGGAAGTTACGGAGACCCCCGGCCAATCGATCAGTCGGTTTTGTTTCGCTTTCCGTACTAGTGAATCTGAGGTTGGCAAGACAGAAATTAAGTCTCGACGACTGTTTGACGAGCCTCACGAACTCAACGTCTGAAACAGGAGGGCTGACACAGCTAAAGCGTATCCTTCCGCGCTTTGTTTCCCGTGCAAGCGTTTGTGCAAGCCTCGCGGCATTGTTCCCGCTGCACGGAACTAATGAGGCAATGTACGGTTGTACGTCCACTACGTGCGCCGTGCGCGTACGTACTTCGCACCGCCGTCTCCTCGCCGCTGTCGGCCGGGAGGGCTGTTCTGTGAAGAGAGAAAGAAACAGAGGTTCGGCGAGAGGGGAGAAAGGCCGTTGTCTGGCCTCGCGTGTGGCGGCAACGCGCGCCGCGACTATCCAAGCCAAGCCGCAGCGCTAGCGCCCTCTCTCTCACCCCCTTCCTCGCGTTTTCACACACCGTCCGAAGTCACGTTGCGGCGTCCCACAATCCTACTTGGAACGCGCGCGGCGCGGAAGCCGTGCAAGCAGCGTGCTGGCTCAAAGCTTCCGCGCGCCCAACTCTCCGTGTTCATACCGCTTCGACGTTCTACCGTACTACAGCTATATACAGCCCCTGGTCCCCAAGCGTTCAAGCGTTCTCGTTTCGAACGGCGCAAGCTTTCCTGGTTTCTCGATTACCCGATGTGAAACGTCCCAGCTGATGACAGTGGCGGCCACTGCAGCTGCTTTCTTCTCCCTGTTGCTGCTAGACTGGGACGATCGAGCTGAATAACCCCACCACTCCTGCCACCCCATCGTCTCCACTTTCTCGTCTGTATCTTGCCGGACAGGGCAAGCTCGCGAGGAACGGGACAGCGATGACCCACTGCAACAGACGTGGCTTTCTGAGCGGTTCCGGATTTGAAACGGCAACACGTGATAGCTGATGCGGCCACCCCCTGGAAGCTACGCAGATCGATTTTACGTAGTTTCAGCAGCCCGGCAACAGTGATTACGCCACGTTTAGCTTGGCTCTTGCAAGGCAGTTGGCGATCAAGGCCTGTGCTACACACTTTGTATAAAAACCAGCTCTTTCATCGGCGGTTGTCACCAGTGACCTCCGGGCTTTTCGCGGCTTTCCTGATCGTTGCTAATCGCGCGGCCGTCTACTACAAGTCATCGGAGGAAAGCGTGACAAGGCGGGCCTGTTTCGCTACGCCAGTTGCCGTTTTCAAGTTGAACGCATTTCGCCGGCGTCGTGCTTCGTCGCCCGTGTGGTGCTTCAAGGAGCGTTGAGCTGCTTGCCGCCTTCTCGTTTTGCCCGGTCCCTCGCTGTCAATTGTCGCGCGAGCGGCTTTTCAAGGGCGGCTCCGCTCAACCGGTAAGTGTCCCGTGCTTCTCAGCTCGAAGTGGCATTGTTTTGCCCATGTCTTCTTCACTGCCGTTGACCTAATATGCCAGGTGTTCTTTAGCAGCCGCCTGTGGCTGATTGCGCTGTATTCCATTCTTTGATCGTGATTGCTGGATGTAGAAATCGAAAGGCTTACTTTGACTGAGAACGGAATTTCGATTGTTAAACTCTTAAAGCTAATCACTTTGGAGATAACATTTCGGGGAAAGAAAGAATGAGAGGTGAAACAGCTCGGAATCATTCCAAAAGTGTTGAAGTTGTATATAAGAAGCCCACTAAAATGTCGCAGCGCATACAATTTACACATTCAAGGAGGACCTGCATGCTTCATTGCAACAAAATAAATTTAAGAAAGTAAGAAAGACAACAAAATGCTGGCAAACAAACGAACACGGAGAAGAAATGGGACCACAATAGATATTAGAAGTATTGAGCGACATGGCTTCGTGTTAACATTTCCGCGTTCCTTTGCAACTTCAGATGAAGGTTACGCTTAGCACGTGAGCCCTCAACGCAGCGATAACCGTAGATAACAGGGTACAAAGATTGCATGAGGAAATGAGAGGGAAACATGCCACGTTCTTATCGTGTATCGATCGTTATCTGGCCGTGAAACGCGAGTACAACAATGGGGACAATGTAGGGGCTTCGACTACCGGCAACGCGAACGCCACAGAGCGCGTAGGTTCCGGCTATACGAGGTATGCACTGACGTCATCGAGTTCGCCATATTGTAGTACAGCGAGCACGGTGAAAGCCTATGTGTTCTCTAACTCCGCTTATCTCCAGCAGCACAGTGGACGCTGTGAATAGTAACGGTATGGTGTACGTGACGTCACTTGAATACTCCCTATAGCGTTGCCTGCGGGACTGGTGCCTTTCTCGCAGCATTTCCCGACAAATATTACCAGATACAATTCCGGCGGTCTGCAGAAATCAGTTTCCTGCAATATACTAGAGCCATGACCTACCATGGGAATGATGGGAATTGCGTGGATTTGTCTGATCTTCGTGCTCGTGGATTCAGACGTTCTTGTGGTTGTGTTTGTTACGCTTGGTATATCTTCATTGCCGTAAATTGCAGAGCAATCTATACTCTTCGAAGTGCAAAAGACGCTGCGAACAGGCGCACATCGCTACTAATTGCAAACGATCGAGCTTGTCGAGGTGGCCAAATCGAAACGCGCCAGGCGTCTCAAGGCACTTGCATGCCCCCAATAAATTCATAAGGGCATTTCGCATCGCCTGTCGATTCATGCGTCCGTGGCGTAATGGTTTCAATATTGGCCGTTTCTTCTATACATAGTATGCACGTGACGTCACATCCGCTGCTGTCGTCTGCTTCCGCTACATTCCGCCATCTTGGGGAACCTTATCAACAGGCAAGCGCATAAACCTATAAGTTCCCCAACATGGCGCCGCCGTAAACCGGAAGTCGCGGAGTATCCTTGAATGACGTTTGTGTATACCATGTATAGTGGTCCTGTGCAGGAATCCTGCCGTCGGACAATTTTCATAATGTCTATCGAATCGTTTATTACGCTGTACGTTGTCGAAAATGACGACTGCACTAGGTCACAAGGCCGTTTGAGGCCAGAAGGACGACGTTTAGGCAAATCCATGTACTTCCCATAATTCCCATGCTGGTACAGCCGCTACCACTGCAGCTCCCGTAGACACTAGCGCCAGATTTCACTCTAGTAATTAATGTATGAAACTCCATGGTTGAAATGGCGAGGGTAGCACATACATCTGCATTCGTCTAATCTATATGCTCGTACAATGTCTTCACACGCCGTTGTGCATGTACTACACGCTACTGAAATTTCGGAGCAGTGATAGTTTTCTTAACACTGCAAGACTACTAGTAAGCATCGGCACTCTTGCCTATTATTGCTTATTATTGCATTTACTACTCAATTTGCTATCGAATAGCATCAATTAGGAAAGCTATAAACCGTTTGAAGCCAGAAGGACAAATCTTAGCCAAGCACGTCCACGTTGGATGAACTGTCGTGCATAAATCTACTGTTTGCCAATAGCGCTAGAGTTTCCCCTGATAACCTTTGCGAGGAACTCTTGTGCCCTGTAGTAGTATTATCGAGCTATGCGTCGCGTTTTTATCAAAAGGGTGTCGGCATCGCTCTACGACGAAGACCATTGCCACTAGTGCGGTTATTTCATACAGCAACTTCCACGAACTTAATGGCGACGAATCATCGGCATGTCCATACAATGGGTTCCATTCAAAGCGCTGAATTTATTCTTTGGAGTGTAAGAAACCTTGAAGCAGCGCTTTGACGTTTGAATCCTTAATTTTAATAATTAAGGGATAATAAATGTCATCAAGAAGAGCGAAACATCGGTATGACCACACTGCGGTCATAAGTGATTGGTTGGTTTCTTTCTTTGTTAAAGTGGGGCTTTCTTTATATATGCCAGCTGACTTTCTGTAGACCATAACTTTTTTTTGTTTAAATCGCCTGTGGCAGATAAATAATTTTAGTCACTGAGCTGGATAACTCACAGAGGTAGACATTACTTACGTGTTAAATCGAAACGCGTAATCGAGCAAACAACAACAAAAAATGACTACTTAGCTATTAAATTATTTGCTTTACGCTACATCTTGAAGATTACGAATTGTGGCCGGTGATTTGGCAAGGACTATTGCTGTGTGCCTGCGCCACGAAACTTGTTTGAAGCAAGGTCCCGCGATCATACGTAGACTTTGTTATGCGGTTTCCATTGACTGTAGAAATCGCGAAAGTTTAGCGTAGTAGTGTCACTAAATTCAGATTACATTAGGCATTCGTTCTTAAAACATTATTCTTCCTATTCAAAACAGTTTTCTTTTTTTTCTTCTTTCTTGTCGGGAGTGTGCCGAAAGCTGTCGAGTGGTTGAAATTGTGGAGCCTTAAGGACAGTAATCGCTGCGGCAAAAGTCATATTCGATGACAAATGAACTTCGACAAGGTTAATATCGTCGCAAACAGCAGCAGCCTATCTTAGGTCCACTGCAGCACGAAGGCTTCTCCCAGCGATCTCCAATTAACCCTTGTTTTGTGTAAGCCAACTCCACTAACGGTCTGCAAATTTGACTAACCTCAACCCACCGCCTAATCCTCTGTCGTCCGCGACTGCGCTTCTGTCCTCTTAGCATCTGTTCTGCAACTCTGATAGAACACCGGATGGCTGTACTCTACACAATAGATCGCTTGGAAAACTCCGTCTTCTATTTAGGCCAATCTGTAGTATGTAGCCTATCTCTCTGTGCTTCCCAATTCACATCGCTGTCTTTCTGTATCTAAACGCTAGGAGGTCTGTGATTTCATTGTTCCACAGCGCGTTGCGGGGTCCTCAACTTCTCAAGCTTTGTTGACTTCGAGCAGCGACGCTTTAGTTGAACATTGTTAGAACTCTTCCGATTGGGCTCCTTTCCTTTCAAACATGCCGGCAAGCCGCCGCTCCACCTGGGTGTGTCTGCCCTTTGCTTTTCAATCTATCGATATCGGCCAACAAAGAAAAAGAAAGAGAAAAGCATACAGCAAACAATGCCTTATACGTACTACAATATGGTTCATCTGTGAAGGCGCAGGAAATGTTCCAACCTGGGTCCCCGACAAAACCCGTTGTAGGAAACGTGTCCGTGTGCTCTCCTTTTTTGTTCAATTCAATAGATAAATGGTGGATAACTTCGAGGGCACGACAACGAGACAGAGTGAGGCACGAAGTTATTCCACAGAGCGCTTGCTGTATGTGCGTGTGTGCCTCACTTTTCCCCCCCTGTTCGCTGCGATTAAGTTATTCGTGATGAAACAACTGGCTTGACAGTCTATTCTGTGAACATCTGAAGTCATTCTGTTGAAAGGCAACACAATACCGTGCATGCCTTTTACAAGGTTTACAAATTAGTCAAATTTACGTATTGGCTTACGAAGAGGGTTCTACTTAAATTGAGGACGACGCAACGAGCTATGGAAAGAAGAATGATAGGTGTAACGTTAAGAGATAGGAAAAAAGCAGATTGGGGGAGGGAACAAACGCGAGTTAATGACATCTCAGTTGAAATCAAGAAAAAGAAATGGGCATGGGCAGGACATGTAATGAGGGGGGAAGATAACCGGTGGTCATTAAGGGTTACGGACTGGATTCCAAGGGAAGGGAAGTGTAGCGGGGGGCGACAGAAAGTTAGGTGGGCGGATGAGATTAAGAAGTTTGCAGGGACAACATGGCCATAATCAGTACATGACCGGGGAAGTTGGAGAAGTATGGGAGATGCCTTTGCCCTGCAGTGGGCATAACCAAGCTGATGATGATGATGATGATGATGATGATGATGATGACGTATTGGCCACAGTTCCCCCTGCTGACTGAGCACCGGCATAACGGCGTAGAACGCAGCCACCAGTGCCGCATTTCCGCCTATAGGGATTTGTTTCAAACGCGTGACGTCACCAACACACGGCGGCGCTGCCGTGACTTCCGTAAAGGGAATAAGACAAAGAAACGAGCGCAGTATACTGACGTCATTTTTTTTTTTCTCGCGATACAGGGTCAACGCACGCGAAGTATTCGAAAGGGACTTCCCGTACAAAAATCGTTCGTGACATTGAATTGCATCTCAACAGAAAATACATTGAAAACAAGTAGTTATAGAAACACAACGGAATCTTATAACGACTTCTGTAAGAGTGAAGTTTGTGGGGCAAGCCTTTTTTTTTGAACCGACCTAAAAGCGAGAAATAAGTGTCGACAGTACGCACACACAACAGGCATGCATATACGCATCACACCCCCACCTTGAGGAAAGTGGATCTCTTTCCTAAACGTTGACAATACAGTTGCTTTCCAAGTGCATCAACATCTCATTTTATATATATATATATATATATATTATGACTTCAAATTAGAGGTATCTACGGCTTTCACAAGGTTATAATTGATGCACTTATTGAAAAACCTTGACTGACGTTGAGAAAGGTCGACTGCCTCGCGGAACGAGGAAAATAAATGACCGATTTCTTGTACACATACGTCGCGGAATATTCCTAGAATAAGAAAAAAAGGAAGGGTGATTAACAGGTCATTTTAATAAATAGTTGATATATATGCGAGAGAGAGAGACAGACGGTTTGTTGTTCGTAAGGCACAGTGCATGTCCCAAGAACATCCGCTTTACTAATCCGACGAAGTGTGTACTGGCTACGCTCTTCGCTTGGCGTAGATACAGTGCCAGCTCCCAAGGCGGAATGCAAATTTCGCGGCGGTCGCTATAAGGAGTCGCGCACTTATCACGCGTGTACCGTGCGATGCTTCGCGAGCCCGTTTATTTGGGAGAGACCGCGCTTCCGTGCCGCGATGAACTGTCGCGATATCGGCACGAACGCGGACACCCGGCAGCGCAATCCGGCCGGCTCCGGCTCCAACTGGCTATCGAACGCCCCGTCTCGACTTCGGTCGCAGCTGGCCGTGTGCATACTCGAGCTTCCTGTAATCTCTCCGGCTGGCAGAGCGGAAGTGGAAGGGGTGCAGTTCTGCACTCGCTCCGTGCAGCTTCGCGGTGGTGTCCTCAATGCACCGTTGTAGTGCGGTCGTCGGTTACACCCCCGTCTCCTCGCTTTGCATCTTTTATGCGAAGCGTACTAGCCGCACAGCCACGCTCTTCCTTGCTGCGCCGCGCGCGGCCGCGTAGCTCCCATATGACGTCATAACAGCTGCAAAAGCGGAGGCTCAACTCGTGCGCTCGCTTGCGGCCGCGTAGCTACATAGCCGGGTCTCAGCTCGTGCGCTCGCCTGCATGAGTCGTTTATTCGTCTAGCCGAACCAAATATAGCCAAGCAACAGCAGTTCACCAGGTTAAACAGTGGTTCAACAACTAAAATAAAGGCTAGTATGCTTCGCATCCTGGGCTTAACCTTAGCTAAGCCACAGCCATTTTTCTTTTTTGCGTGTTCATTTTATTTTTATTTTATTTAATTGTTTGTCGCTCCTCGCACGCGGGCCGCCCAGCTTGCTTGAACCTGGTCGCCAATCGTTTCACACTTCGCGCTGTCGACAGTATGCGTTAAGAATGTACGTTCAGGAGTTGGCTACATACTATATATAACCCTTATCTTGCACGGCCTTCGCTGGAAAGCAAGTTTAGAATGCGGCGACGTTTGACCGACCCATATAATTTTGTGGTGCGAGTGCTTGAGTTATGTCCCCCGATTTCCTTTCGTTTCTGTGTTTCATTTTTGCGCTTCCTTGATTAGCTCTTTGCTGCATTACATTATCGAAGTCGCTGGCTCGGGCTATGTACATGCCGTAAGCGGGAAGCTTGGTTGGCGCATTAGTATCAAGCTTCCTTCTTTCTTTCTTTCTTTCTTTCTTTCTTTCTTTCTTTCTTTCTTTCTTTCTTTTCTTTTTTAATTAATTGCTGCCGGTCGCGTTGGCCAAGTGAGCACGACGCACTGCTGCCGAGTACGATACCGAGGGTTCGATTCCTTACAGGGACGACCACATTCAGAAGTGGGGCGGCGACGTAAAAACACCTTTTCCGTTGTTCTGGGTGCACGTTAAAGGACAACAGGTCAGAGATACTTGAAGTCCTCCCCTTGCGGCGTCTCACGTAGTTTCTCGATTTTGGAATGTCAAATTTAACATGTAATTGGTTTTGTGTGAAAGTACAACACTGGACAAAAACAAAACAGCGACTAGTTGTTCTAACTTGTGTGGACACGTCGTTTAACCGATAACCTTACACCGTTTAAAAGTCGGCCCTTGAATTTTCGTTTCTTCGGCCTAGTTTAACGCTCTTTCTCAAATCCGGTGAATCACGACCAACAAGCCCGAGAAGTCACAATTAACAAAGAATTCCATGTATCAGTTAGTCGATCGGTTAATCAATCATTCATTGGTTCATTCGATCAATCAGAAGTGGCCGTGGCACTGTTCCCCTGGCGGTCAATGCCTTTTCGTCGCATTCCGCGCCGGCGGGGGCTGTTTCACGTAGACTCTTTGACACATGATTTTGGTGGCTTCACTGTGCCTGTGGAAACGATGTCTACGAGCCTCATTTGCGAACTCACTCGCGTACTACAGGCTAGCGTATAGCACCATTCACGCGGAACTTAGTTGTTCTCTTTCCATCGATCAGGTGACGTCTAAACCAAGTTCGTTTCCAGGCGTCGTCTTTAGAGAGCGCTGATACTTAGGGCAGGTAGTGACCACGGATCCGGATCATGAGACTGAAATAACCAGAAGAATAAGAATCGGCTGGGGTGCGTTTGGCAGGCATTCTGAAATCATGAACAGCAGGTTGCCACTATCCCTCAAAAGGAAAGTGTATAACAGCTGTGCGTTACCAGTACTCACATATGGGGCAGAAAGGCTTACGAAAAGGGTTCTGCTGAAATTGAGGACGACGCAATGAGCTGTGGAAAGAAGAATGATGGGTGTAACGTTAAGGGATAAGAAAAGAGCAGATTGGGTGAGGCAACAAACGCGGGTAAATGACATCTTAGTTGAAATCAAGAAAAAGAAATGGGCATGGGCCGGACATGTAATGAGGAGGGAAGATAACGGATGGTCATTAAGGGTTACGGACTGGATCCCAAGGGAAGGGAAGCGTAGCAGGGGGCGGCAGAAAGTTAGGTGAGCGGATGACATTAAAGGGAAGCTGAAGCGGTTTTCAATTTCCTTGAATAGCTGGGATTGGGAAGAACAGACCTAATAATTTACGGTTCCGAAATTTTTTTCTTCGTTTTGTTAATATAAGGGGCGGAAATCGGTTTCTAAATCACCCCCGCGGACACGCCCCCATCGCTTCCCAGAGCGCCGGGTGAGGAGGTTACCAGAGGAGAGAACCGGCGAGAGTGACGTCACTGGCGGGGACCGAGCTGCCGGACCGGCGTGCTGGCATGCGCTGGCATGCCTCTTTCCGTCCTGCGCTTTACTGAACGACGCTACGAGAGATTTGCCGCCGCCGCCGCTCACGTTTGTTTTGCGATTTTCGTTAACTGTTCTTTCCTTCTGTGCTGCGTGAGTGCCTACAGCCAAGGGCGCCCAACATGCCCTCGTTCTGTGCAGCAATCGGCTGCGCGAACACACGCGGGCGAGACGATGTGGTGTTTCACAGGTTCCCGAAGCACAAGAAGCTTGCAGCGCAGTGCGGTGAGGAGAGATAAGTTCGTGCCGACGAAATCAACTGTGCTGTGCTCGGACCATTTCCGCGATAGCCGGATAGCCTTACGACAAATGCGGAAACGCGTTGTTGCTAGCGTTGCTATACTCCGTTTCATACATCAGGTGCAATGCTGTGGAGGCTTGAGATAGATACTTCTTGCAGTGGCTGCGTTCGCACTTAGGAAAAGTTCGGTGTTCCTTGACCCGATTTTTGAGAAAACTTCTCATATATAAGCTCAGTTCTGAATGAAAAAAAAAAAAGAATTTACCCATAGAAACAATCCGTGTACTTATACGGCTGCTAACACGTTCTTTTAAATCAATTTTCTTTTCGGCATTCTTTAATTGCAGCCCGTCGCGGCAGCTTCACGTGCATGCTCGCGCGAGCAAATGCCGCTGGCACGCTGCGAACCATAGACGGAAACGCGCGCAGTAATAAATTTTGGTAACCGGACTTCGTGCGTAGCTTCCACAGCGTTGCACCTGAGGTATAAATTGGAGTATAGACTTGCCTAGTGACATTCGACGTACGGTTGCAGTTATCATGTTTACCACACGGCGGTGCTAAAACTGCCTAATATCTTTATGTCAACACTAGCATGGAGCGCGCATACCGATTCTTGATCGAGCCACAATCGCAAAGTCGTCGAACCATATTCTGAATATTGCGCATATAATCCCCCTGACCATCTCGATCTGGATGTGTATGATAAGCAACTTCCATGACTGTACCTCGCAGCACTGCATGTGCGCGCTTTGAAACGCGGCACTTATGTTCGCGATCGTGTATCAACGCTCAGAAAACCACGGGACTTCAGAGAAGCAGCGGCAAGGTGCTTGACATCGCGGAATTGTACCCGTGTTTACAATCTAATGAGAAGTTAGTGCTTCGGCATTCTTCCAGCAGCAAGTTCCCAGTGACACTTTAGCGCATTTTTTCTCCCGTCATTGGAACGTGCAGCTACATGAAAAAAAAAAGCATACGTAACAGCTAAGATTTCCAGCGCGCGAGAACGTGTACACATCGCTCTCGCTTTTGGCACACTCAACATCGTCGTTGCCGCCGTTGCCGCCATCGTTTTCCGTATCGGCTGTCGGTTCGAACATGTAAGGCGAAAATACAAGCTGTCCGAGACAGCGAGAACGTTCCATAATGCTTACGGCTCAGCTATGCAGCCAGAACAGAACAGCGTGCTACGCTCTCAAACGGCGGCGCCGACCGGCGACTGCCGCCACTGACGTCACAGCGGCTCCGACCAATCACGGGCAACAGTGGCGTTCGCGCGATACCCTGAGGCGCTGGTGCGCGTTTTCATGAAAAAACAGCCGCTTGCGCTTGTTTCCGCCCTTTTTGAACGAGATATTCGTGTTCAGGGGGCTCAAAACTGTAGAATGCCGCAGAGAACTCATTTTTTTCGAAAAGTGTTTCAGCTTCCCTTTAAGACGTTTGCAGGGACAACATGGCCACAATTAGTACATGACCGGGGTAGTTGGAGAAGTATGGGAGAGGCCTTTGCCCTGCAGTGGGCGTAACTAGGCTGATGATGATGATGATGATGATGGCCTGTGATACAATACGATATTTTTGTCTTTGGTTGAAGTGCCAAGCGCCTAAAGACATGGCGCGCTGTATTGCACATGAAACGACGGGATCGCGCCTGAACTCTGCGGCGCTGTAAATAAAAGGGGAACGGAAGTAGCAGCGACGGGCGGAAGCGGAGGTAATCGGTCGTAATTATTTGCTTCCGGTATTCGTGCCGTTGTCGCATATACTGTTGTGTGCTTCTGTCAGCGTTCGGCGCATCTATTATTTTGCTCTTGCTCTCTCCCTCCCTCTTTTTTATGTTCTTTGCTAAGCGGTGTACTCGGGGATTCTGGGATTGCCGGCTCTGACGAGGCACCTCTACCTTTTGTTTTTGTTTTTCGTGTAAGTGAAAAAAGCTTTTGCGACGGTTTCGTAATGACTGCTTCTTTGCTTTGTTCTCAATAATAACAATAATAATAATAATAATAATAATAAAGTTATTCAATCAAACAATACATTATTTAACATGTCCAGAAACAGCACGGACGTACGAGTGCTGATGCACTGAGAAGCAAAAACAAAAAATATAGAACTAACAAGTAACAGGATAATACCTTAGATGAAAAAAAAGAGAAACTGCACAAACAGCTACATAATAAACAATACGGCAATATTACACAGTTGCTGGGCAGGGCACACGTACACAAGGAGGGAGAGAAACTGTGCTAAGACAAGATGAGTCAGGATGAAGATAAAGACAATTGTATATGTCTGTATCAATAATGGTGATGATAAATGATATGAAGTGCTGTGCTAACACGTGTCAAACATGATTCGTTCTTTTATGTTACGTCATAGGCAAGCAGCCTATATATATATAGTTTGCTGTCACTGAAATAAAGGTTGTTGTGCGTTGCTCTTGGGTCGTCTCCGTCACTCTGTCACCCACTACAACAATAAAAATAAGTACTTAACCAATAACCCCAAATTTGAAATTCTGAAGAGACTATTGACATGCAGAGGTACGCAAACCTTGCCCCATGGTCATAGAAACAAAGAAAAAAAAATCGCGTTTCTTTCTTCATTTCTTCACTCCCTTCGTTCTAACTGTATACATGCTGTGCCTTTTCAAACAGGCAAGTCGAAGGCCCGGCACCTCTCTCTACGTGCGCGAACTCGCCGCGCTCTCTGCCGTGGCTGGCCTTAATGAGAACCAACGGACCGTGGCGACGGTCTAGGAAGCTTCGTACACCGTGGAAATGCCATGACCGGCCGCGTCGCATGGACGTAGCACGCACACACTCACACGCACACACACCACATGCCACGAACACGGACAGGCGCGGTGACCCCGCGGATTAACGGCGCGCGTCCCCAATTTTTCGAGCGTCGACGTGACCGGGTCAGGGCCCGTGAAAGAACCGCTCGCAACCGCGCTCGGGGGCCGTCATTGGCCGGAGCGGGTATTTATTTTAGCCCTCGGTGACCCCCTCCACCCCCCGCCACCGCATCACCGCCAGCGTGCCACCATCATCAGGGAACGCGGACGCGGCGGAAAAACGTTCTCGTGCGTAGCCGTTTATAACTGCCTGTCATTAACGGCCTCGGTGTTTTGCTTGTGCGCCTTGCGTCTGTTGTAACTTTTTTTTCTTCTGCAGCGCGCCCCTTATAGATCGGGCAGTCAGCGTTGGCGCGACGTGTAGACTGGTCTATAGACCAGTGGAGCCGGCTTGCTCGTCTTTGACGGGCGTTCTCTTTGGGATGCAATCTGCTTGACGGAGCGGCCGGGGCTTGCCTGATTGGCTTGCCAGCCTGGCTACACTCCCGTGTTTTGCGGCCAAGCGCTCCTCGATAAGTGGGTCGCCGAGGTTATACTGCAGTGCGCATTTGGAATATGCGTACGAGCACCGCGGTCTCTGTGATGCTGGAGGTCGCAGGCCCGTGCCAGAAATGGTAAGATACCCGTCGGCCTGTCTGTATAAGCAGTGCAATCTTGACACTTTTTGGCAACGCAGCGCTCTGTGCGCGCCGGTGTGTGAGAAGGCGTTGGCATCGTGTGGCAGGCTGCGAAGCGATTTGCAGCACGAATCGGTTTCTCCCTTTCCTCGTTTATTTTAATTTTCTTAGTTTCTCTTGCTTTGGGCGCGTTCTATAGGCAAGTCGGAAGATTCGGCACATGCCGTCGGTCTCTCAGAGACTATCCGAAACTGCTGTGCTAAGACGGTTTAATCGAGTCGCACGCTGGCATCTTAATCTCCTGGATAGGGGTCTTCGATTAGCTAAGCCTGTTTTGCTCGTGCGCGCGCTCTTCGAGATGTAAAGATTGACGACGGTGTAAAAGCGACCGGTTACATCCGCGTACGCGCGCACCTCCCTCTGCAAATGGGCCGGGCGGGTCCGGCCAGGATCGTGCTGGAGTAAAAAAAAAAACAATCTTTCGATTTGGCCGCCGTCTGCTCCACCGCGCCGTTGCGCTGTGCTTCCGCCGAAAGAAGTAGTGCGCCAATCTTTCGATTTAATTGGCCGCCGTCTGTTCCATCGCGCCGTTGCGCTGTGCTTCCGCCGAAAGAAGTAGTGCGCCAATCTTTCGATTTGGCCGCCGTCTGCTCCACGGCGCCGTTGCTGTGTGCTTCCGCCGAAAGAAGTAGTGCGCCAATCTTTCGATTTAATTGGCCGCCGTCTGTTCCACCGCGCCGTTGCGCCGTGCTTCCGCCGAAAGATGTAGTGCGCACCGGCTGCGAGGAATCGGCGTGATTGTTTTCTGTTATCTTCTGCTCACGAGCTTGTAGAACGAGTTCGATGAGACGGCGCGCGAGCCCCAGGAATTTTCGTTGCGTGCTCGTCGAATGCCCCGCCCCGTCTGGTAACGCCAGTTTTCTTCTTCTTACGCCTAATTAATGCGCCCGGGTTAATGACCTTAGTGTGTGGTTGTGCACAGCGACCCTGCGCATCTCTCGGCGTTGGTTCCGTGATGTAGCTGCAATCTGCAGCGATTGCAGGCTAGGGCGTGCAGTTACCTCTGGCTTGCGTACGCGTATACCCGTGCCTATAACCTGTGCATTGCATCTGCCTTTGCCAAACCTGACGGGCCGGAACTACGTGCCTAGCGTAGAAACTGGAAAGCAAGTATAGATACTGCGTAACTGGCGATGCAATAAAGTATCATGCAGGCAACGTTAAAGAAATACACTGCATATATGTGTATCCTTGTTTAAACCGTGCGTTCTGCCAGTGTACTATAGCTTGTCGGGCTGAAACTTGCTGGGTTACAGAGGAACATAGAAAGGGAGATTGGACCGCGCAACGAGCCGTATTGCAAAATGCGATAAGGGCAAACTCTGGAGTTATATGACGTTATATAGTGCTTACGCAGTGCACAATGCAGGTAGATGATATGATGGCAGTTAGGCCGTATAATGCGTAGAACAGATAACCGCTGCCCTTACTGGGTGGTGCGACATTATAAGGTATATGCGGCTGCTAGTAGTCCTAGAGAAAGCAAGCGTGTGCAAGTGATAAGAGTTTATATTAACAACTGGAGCTAGGTTTCATGGGCATGTAATCGCACCCACAGAAAAAGATAACCGGTTATCTTAATGCCGAGGGAAGGAAGACAAGGACGGCAACTGATTAAATTGAGTGGCGAGATTACAAAATCTGCCGGCGTATAGAACTGTATTGGCTCATACGCAGGACAGCTGAGGAACTGTAGACCATAGGAACAATCATTCATCCATATAAGTGGTATTATGACGTCGGTGAAAATAGCCGTGTTTTTAGCCAGCAGCAGTCTTGTTTCTCGACGTACGTTGTATCACGTACAAAAATGCTACATACGTAAGCCTTTGTTGACGTATTGTTAAAAACTGGTTGTCTGAACGGATCTATGAGCAAACATAACTAGTGGTTAAGTGAAAAATAAGTATGCAACGAAATTGTTATTGAACTCTCCACAATTCTCCACCACGAATTATTTTCTTTGATCCATTCAGGGAGTTCAGGGAAAGGAACTCTTTTCAACGGCACCAGAAGGACGACAGGACAGGAACAGCGCTGGTGATGCACTGACCTGGTCACTTCTGGTATCCACTCTGTCCTGTCATCTCATTGTCTTAGGTATTTAAGCTTCATCTGGCTTCATCTCCGAGAATTACTTCGTTTTGCAGATGTTGTTCGTTTCGTGTTGTGTAATTAGTCAACGAAAGGCCTTGGTCCCTTCGTGAGCCGCTTTTCGTTCTTTCGGTGTGGCCTCTGCGATTGCTGCAGTGCCTGGAGGGTTGTGTACATTCGTCGGATAGCGCGCGTCACACGCATATACTTGCCACCGCGAGTAGTTCGCAGGCGCCTGCTTATATATGCAGTAGATGTTATCTCAGGTGTGTTATAATCTGATATCGTATTCGGAGTGTCGGCGAGTTGGCGATCTCCCTCAGTCCAGGCCGTTGCTGTGGCCTCTACGTTCAGGTTGTTTTGCGCGCCTGTGAAATGCAGTGGGTCCAGCTTTCCCGCTTCGTCTGTCGTGGCAGCCTTGATGTCATTAGGGTAGCATACGAGGGTTTTTTTTTTTAGCGACGTGCCTGCCTTCCTTAGTTTGTGTGTCACGTGACACCATCGGGTGAAAAAAAAGTATCTTCCACGTACGCCCACCGCGGCTCTAAGTGACGCTGGCTAACACTCCCAGAGCTATATAGATCTGCCAAACATGAATATCCGAGTCAGTGGACGGATTGATGGGTGTCGTCGCAGCACTGGCTGCAAGTTATATTTTCGTCCATTTTCATTTCATTACTTTCTACATTTCAATTTCAGCCACAGCTTATTTCCCCGATGCTTTGCTTGGCTTCATTCTCTGTTGGCTTATGTGGTCATGATTAAGAAAATATAGCACCTTGGTTTCTCTTCTTCGCTCGTGTGTGTATATATATATATATATATATATATATATATATATAAAAGGGAAGAAGTTGTGAGTGATTCTGATTGGTCCATGCTGTGTTTTACGCGTCTGGTTTCTGTCAGGGGTTTCCTTGTTAAAAAAAAAAAAAACATAGGTGTCTTTAAGCCATACGCCACGTCGTGATCTCATTTCTTGTTTCCTGTACTTTTAGGTGCGCTGTCTTACGCCGTAAGGAAAGAGAGAAAAAAAAAGCTAAAGCTAACACAAAATCGAAGCAACCCAGCATCGAGCAAGAATTCGAACGAGGCTCTGTGAAATAGGCTTCCATCTTGACCCCACTGGCTGAAGTGAGTATGCCGTTCACTGCGAATGCCGGACCATGTTAGCAAAGTATACTGTATGTGTCGTCTGCTCGGGGCATCTAGGTGTCTTGTGCCAGGGTCGTATGCAGTCGGTGCAGACATCGTCGCCCTTGATGATTTCTCGATGGTGATTGATATAGATTTCTGTGGACACGAAGGTTCTCGGTCAGACGCTAGGCGTCTTTGGCTGAGCGATTAGACCGAACAGTGCAGTTTGTTTAATTCGTGTTGAGCTTAGAAACGTAAGGAGTTAAAGGTCGTGGTAAAGGGGACGGGCAGGGTTGCGAGCGTCGATTGTATCTGCTCCTATTAGCTTTCTGGACTGTTAATCTAATCGCTGCTTGCTTGTTCTTCTTTGTTTCATTTCTTTTGTTTGCCTTCCGTTGCATAGACGCGTTCTTAACGCTTCGAACCAAGACGTCGTTCGCCGCCTGTACTGATCCCAGTCTGCGTTTGTGTTTCGCTTCACAATTGCCGTTCACCTATAATTGCTTCGTTGACCCCGGGAATGAGTTGGAAAGCTCGATGGAGGCAACGCCCGTGACGATTAAGTCGACCTGTGGCCGCAAAATACCTTTGGCGGTATATGCTGTTGCCTCTTCGCTATTCGTTGGCAGAAAGCACGATTCGATAAAGGGCAAGCAGGGAAGGACAAGAATTGACCCACTTCCTTTTCGGGCATTCCGGTCGCTAAGCGGACCCCGCCCGACTGCACGGCTGAGGGAGACAGTCCTTCTTTTGTTTTTCTTTCTTTCTGTACGTGGCTCAGTGGCTGCAGCATTCTGTCGCAGAGTGAAGCCACTGGCTCGATTCGAGCGGCCTCAGCCGTATTACCTTAGGAGCGTTCCTATGCTTAAGTCCATGTTAAAAAAAACCGTCGTCAAAATATATCCCGGTGTCCTTGCTACGGCGTATTTTGTTACGATTTTGGTTCCTTTCAGTCGTTAAACCTCATCAATGAATAAATTAAAAAAATTATTTTCATCATCGTCAGCAGCAGCAGCAGCCTGGTTACGCCCACTGAAGGGCAAAGACCTCTCCCATACTTCTCAAGCTACCCCGGTCTTCTGCTAATTGTGGCCATGTTGTTCCTGCATCTTCTTCATTTCTCTACATTATTTGATTGGATAGGTCGATCGTCCGGCTTCGCTTATTTATTTATTTATTTATTTATTTATTTATTTATTTATTTATTTATTTATACATACTGCAAGCCTAAAAGGGTTATCGCAGGAGTGGGGTACAAAATTTAGGGTGCCACACACACAGGCAGAAGGGGGTGCGCAAGTCAAAGATACAAGGCACACAGCAAAGCACTAGTGAACAAAATATGAAAAAAAAATGGTCTCAGTGCATACATATGCATATAAACGTTGTGAGTAATATATGTATCATATATTACTGACAAGTCTGTCAATTTCCCCGATGCTTTTCCGCCAATTACTGTTATTTTCTTCTTCCGCAGGCCTTTCGCGGGGTCGCCGCCAGATTAGGCTAGCTGGTCGCCAAAAAAAGATATTGTGCCTCGTACGGGACGCGTATACTCGTTAGCACAACCACCGCGGAACCGTCGCTACGGTGTACCTCTCGCGTTCATAGCGCGCGTTAATCTTTCCCGACTGGTTCGGGAACTCCTGACCGGTTTGAGGACGATCGTTGTGCTCGATTGCGATCGCTCGGCGCGGGTGACGGCCGTTAATGGCGCGGAGGTATGTCGAGCCGCGTGCGTGCGTCAGGGCGTGCGGTTTGACGCAAATAAGCCTCATTGCCTGGGACGAGTCCGTTCACGTGTCATCTACGAGTGAACGAGAAAAAAACCAAACGAGCGAGAAGGTATAGCCGGGGAATCGGCGCGTATAATGACGGGGAAATTCAAATGAGCCACGAATGCCGGGGCTTTCCCCCGCATTGTAGAAGGACTGCAATGTTTGAGTAAGTTCTTGTCAAATGGCGCCTATAGGCAGGGGTCATTTGATATTCTTTCGCGTGTTCGGCAGGCCCGCAAACGGTCCTTTCGTGAATAGGCTTTGAGGTATGTGTAGCCGATATTGCTTCCGTGAACGTTGAGTTTCCAATAAACACCGCAAAGGGGAACTCTGGCGCTGTTATAGTCTATACGGAAGCTGCAAATATGATTGGTTCAGCCTGTGGGGGAATGGCGGTTAGTACACGTATCGCCTATCTTGACCACCTGGGGGGTTCCGTAACGTGCTCCTAGCTCTAAGTACACGATCGTTTATTATGTTGTTATTGTTTCGTCCTCATTGAACCACGGCCGCCAAGGACAGAATCGAACCTCCTGCCTCAGGCTTTGCGGCGAACCGTCCTAGCCATTGGGCTATCGCGGTGTCTATTATAGAACTGGTCACGTGGTATTTTGGACTTGTCATTTCTTGCGTTAAATGAAATATCAACCCCCTTTAAACCCATGAAAAAAAATGCAGGTGCGCGTTGGAGAACCCTGAATAACTTATGTTATACTTGTTCCTGGGGACCAGTTTCGGTTTCGTTACCGAGGAAACGTATGCCTCGCGACGTCATGATACGCCGACTAACCTCCGTTCCTGCAGTCTCTGCGGCTTGCACATGCCAAGCCATAAGAAACGCGCACATCACTGTTGTGTATGTCCTATAATTGCTACGTGATCCTACCTAACCTTGTTTGCATACGCGACTCCAGCAAACATTGCCGTCTGTCATGACGTCACGATAACCTCTATAACGGCAGGCCTGGCATTTCGAAAGGAGCTTTAGTAAGAAGTTAAATATTTTAAGTATTTCCCAACTGTTCTTTTACGTGCGAAAAGTGTATACAGTAGTCTGTGCAAATAAAAGAAATAATATACGTCAGTACTCCTTCAAGAAAAGGAGGAAACTGAAGGCTAGCGGTTCCTTGTAAGTTCGCAAATCTTTAGCGACTTCTTGCTATCTTTGCCGAATTTTTTCTCGTATTGGTTGCGACGCGGTGAAAATGATGTACTCAAAAGCACCCCTGCATGTTCAATGCAGCCACTATGGGAGACAGACTTGTGGAATGCATTGTCCACACGCATCGCTCCTGGTCGCCAGGTTGGTGACTTCGTAACAAAGCTCTCCGACCTCTTTGACGCAAACATGGATTACTGGGGGTCACAATAAATAACGCCTACGTACTGACACCTATACGTACTGCTCCGCATTACGCAAATGTCAATTGAGTCTGCCTGTATTTTCACCCGCATAAGTAGGTTCGTAATTTTTTACAAATCGCAACGCCCTTTTGTATGGCCGCTGCGATCGAGCACTGTGTTCGTTCATATCTTTGAATTAGGCCGTTCATATCTTTCAATTTTCTCAATGCCATTCCTTGGCAGCGAGATCGGCATGCCCACCTGAGTCACATGCCAAGTGCGCCGGGCCGCAGTTTCGTATCTCACAATCTCACGCACACCCGCGCACACAATAGGCAGACAGAAGTGATGGAGACGGGAAACTTCATCCCGTGTAATTCAAGAAAGCAGCGCAGCGGAGCCCTGTCACGGCAAACAAACAAACAAACTTTAAACTAACCTGTTGTGTAACGCCTTCTGAGAGGCTCGAGCGCGCTTGAATAGAGTGCGCTTGAATAGACCACGCAAGGCCACCGCCATTTGTCATTCAGGCGATCGCATACGTCGTGTCCCAGACGATCACGTGTCCTGGCTCACACGAATGCGCCCGCTGGAGAAATCGTTGGCGAGCGCGGCTAGGTTGTCCACGTGATTGGTGACCTCACTACACATGTCACAGGGCGGCAACAGCCGGTCCGTATCGGTTGTCGCGAGATATGTCACCTCTACATGGTCGCACGCAAACGCTATAGGCACCGGTGTTACGACGAAACAGGTCCCGTGTCCTCTTGCTTGAAACGACGAGGCTGACCAACCACGCGAACATAACCGGGCGTGCACCATTGATGAATGCACGCGACAGTGATGTAACCGTGGTTGGCGACCGCTTTTACCGATCTATGGCGAAGGAAAAAAAAAAGCTTTGATATTGTCCCGTTGTTGTATAGTGACGACGAAGAACCAAACGCTGCCAGAAGTGCGAGTTGAAAATCGAATTCCTTTACTGGACGAACTTCGAATCAATCAAGCAACAATCGAATCAGTAACGGCAATCGCAACGACAGCGTATATTTCGCACTGTTGCTTGCTTGACGTCGGCGGCGTCATTCTCTATGAATATGCCTTGTTATATCGGCCGGGTGGCCGTTGCAGTGGTTGCATTGGTGCGTATATGTTACTAGTTCCTGTGCTAAATGGACCCAAACTCGAATTAACGAAGTACGTTTGCTCTTGTCTCATATAGTAATGAAGCTGCAGTTCAAGCTAGTCGGCTAGACATTGGTTCGGATAAACACGCTGTTTTGCGCAGAACCAACAATGAATCCTGATCAAATGGCCCAACTTGCCGTCTTGAAACCAATACAAAACCACTTCATAAAGGAACAGGGCGCATCCGCATATCTCGTCGCCTTCTGAGGTCGTTTTTGTAGTGGTTTCGTGCATAACGCCTAGTTTATCAGAAACAATGCCGGTTGTGTGTATCTTGTCTTCTGTTTATCGTTGCGAGGTGACATACATGGGAACAGTGGTTAGACAGTCCCAGCTCGTCCGTGAACGTTATTACCGTTTGCGGAATCGCTGGGTCTCCGGAGTGATGAACGCCAGCAACAACGCTTGTAGCGACACCTTGTGATGCAGAGTCGAACCAGACAGCACGCAAAGCTAATACTTCAGCGACCTTCCATATCCTTAATTGCCCGTGTAAAGCGTTGGTATGGACATAGTCGTCAACGTGCGGTACCTTTATGATTTTCCTTCGACGAGAACACTCAAGCGAGACGTATTTTTCGAAGCCGTTCTAGTTGAACAAAGCGCCACAAGGTCTTGCTGCCAGCTTTGCTGTAGTCACAGATACCCGCCGCGGTTGCTCAGTGGCTATGGTGTTAGACTGCTGAGCACGAGCTCGCGGGATCGAATCCCGGCCACGGCGGCCGCATTTCGATGGGGGCGAAATGCGAAAACACCCGTGTACTTAGATTTAAGTGCACGGTAAAGAACCCCAGGTGGTCGAAATTTCCGGAGTCCTCCACTACGGCGTGCCTCATAATCAGAAAGTGGTTTTGGCACGTAAAACCCCATAATCTCTGTAGTCACAGATATGTGACTATTTTTCACCGCCCCGTTACAAAGGGGATGCCGTTAAATGATCATCATCATCATAGTATGCCGTAGCCGTCCTTGGCTTCTGTAACGCGGTAACACGTTAAGTGTAAAAAAAAAACACGAACAAGCTAAAGCTATCTGACTCTGTTCTCCTGATTATGACGACGGCCACCAACCCCAAGGACTCTTCGGTGGGGCGTTTGACTGACGCGTCTCTCTTTTGTCGCCCGGTTTGCGCAGGTTCTCCCGGTTCATGCGGCTGGAGAGACAATGCCCGGATGTGAGGACTGCGCCGGATTGCGTTACGGTGATGCGCACGCGCAGAAGCCAGAGGGTGCCTTTCCGGCCACGACCTGACGTCGTCGGACGATCGTTACACAGGGGGAGCAAGGTGACTACGCTGCCTGACGTTTTCTCACGTGTACAGCCTATTCTCGCGCCTCTTAATTGACACCTTCCGCAGTGACACAATGGCTTCTACTGTGCTGTTGTACTGCTAAGGCACGAGGTCGTGGGTGCGATTACGAACGAGTCATTACGGACTGGGCACCTACCTAGAAAAGCAATAAATAAGAAGAAGAAGAAGAAAACACACACACACACAAAAAGACACAGGAACAAGCGGAACACGAAATTATAAGGCAAGTATACTTCAGTAAACTTGTCGGCCCTGGTGCCCTGAAAAAAAAAAAGAAAAGGGACACGAGAAATAGTTCTAAATCCCGACATAAATGCTTGAAAAACTGAAACAAGAACTACAGTTGTTGTTGTCTCAAAACTGCAATTATTGTCTAGGCGTCTGCGTCAGCTTAGGCAGTATTTTCCTCGTCCTTGTCTTCCACAGAAAACGGTAGAATTGGCCGCCGGGATGGCAACCGCATCCCTGTCATATTTTTTTTTTTACTCTGATACTGCTGCCATATTAGCAATTGTAATATTTTATGTTGTTTCTGCGATGCTCAACGCTTCTGAATATATTGGGGAAGGTTTCACTCCTATGAACGCATTACCCACAGGTGATCTGTGCGACCTAAATAATAGGACACCAGGGCTCAGTGGTTGTAAGGGCTCTGTGTTGGTTGATGCTGTAGCTTGTGGCAGCCTCAAATTTCTTGTTATGCGTTGCCTATTGCAATCACTCAGTTCAGCCCTTGGGCGCGGCCGGGCAGCCACCATTGAGGGTATGAGAGATTGTTCATTGCTGCGCGTCTCATATGTGGGTCTATTCTCTTTCAAGTTTGCTATGTTTGTTATTAAGTTGCTTCTATTTTTATGCGTTGCATATTGCAATCACTCAGTTCAGCCCTTGGGCGCGGCCGGGCAGCCACCATTGACCTTTAGCGCAACCACGTGACGTGACGTCACGACAGCCGGAGAAAAAGCTGGGCCCCAACTCGCGCAATTGTATGCAACGCATTCTTGGCTTAACCAAGCTAAGCCTGGCCTTTTTTTTGTGTGTGTGTGTGTTTATATTGTTTTTTCATCGGCGAGAACTCAGTCTAAATTATGTTACTCAATGACAAGGAAACTACGCTAAAGAAATGTTCGGGCATGATGCACTCAAGTATGCTCGCTGCACTACGCGAGCGGTGTGTGTCGTAGGTAGAAGACGATTAGATTAAAGCGTAGGACGGACAGCTTGTTCTGGCAGGCGTGGGTGACAGTTTTATGCACTTAATTGAACCTCCCGATTCTTGGCCAATTCCCCACTGTGGGTATTTGCCACGGCCACTCAGGACAACAACAACAATTGCGGCTCACTAGAGAGGAACCGGCTACCTGTCACGATGGTAAAGCTGCCGTAGCGACCATGGAGGAGCAGGAGATCGTCGAAGTGCAATGTAGGCCATGCTAATTAACTGCGAGAAATTGCTTAGAGGCCTTTCACGTGCAGTAACGACTGCCTGGGTATGCTCACGTAAGTTTTCCAAAGTTTAAATGTGCGAAGAAGCTAGAAACAACGTCATACTGATGTGGTGCTCAGAATATAATAAACATTTTCCTTAATTTCTTAAGCTTTACTAAAGCAACACAGAACGAGTAGGAATTCTTTTGCAGGTTAAATTTCAGTGCTAATATTGTTAACCTCGCCTTTTTTCAGCGTCCTGAGATCGTTGTGGGTTGCTCACATTTTCTATCTCTTTCTCTCGCTTTCGTGTTTTCAGGTGCTGGGAAAGGGACGCTCGATGCTATGCGGGTGATCATGCTCCGGCAGAAGAACTTCAAGTACTTCTACTTCGCGGCCGCCATCTTTTCGCTCAGTCTTCTCCTCCTGTCCCTGCTGAAGACCGGTGTGAGCAACGAGGACAACGCGATCGCGCCCGCGTCGCTGCCGTACGGCGACGCGGACGCCTTGTCGCCGTCTTACAGGATCCTCGTCTGGGACGTCGGCAAGCGCATGGCGAGAAGGTTCCTGCGCTCCTTCGGCGACACCGAGAAGGACCCGTTCGCGTCGTGCAGCGTGCGAAACTGCGTCCTGGAAACCTCCAACGACAGGATCGCCGACGCGGACGCCGTCATGTTTCACCTGCACCTCACCAAGGGGCCCCACACGCTGCCAAACTCCCGCAGGAGGCCCGGCCAGTTCTGGATCTTCTTCACCGACGAGTCCCCGCTGCACACGTTCCTGCTTACCAGGCGCTACAACATGAGCCACTACAACGGCCTGTTCAACCTGAGCATGACTTACCGCGGCGACTCCGACGTGCCAGTGCCTTACGGCCGGACGGTCCAGCTGTCCGAGGCTCCCGGTGACCAGGACGTCGCGGTGTCGCGAGACTACGCGGCCTCGAAGAACAAGCTAGTAGCCATCTTGGGTAGCAACTGCGGCGGGGCCAACTTGCGCTGGCCGTACGTCAAGGAGCTAGCCAAGCACGTCAAGGTGGACGTCTACGGCGGCTGCGGCACCAGGGTCTGCCCGGGACACTTCACGCGTGACTGTGACGTCACTAAGGAGTACAAGTTTTACCTGGCCTTCGAGAACAGCAACTGCCGCGAGTACGTAACCGAGAAGCTCTGGTGGAACGCCTACCACAAGGAGGTCGTGCCCGTCGTCATGGGCGCGTCCAAGCAGGAGTACGCCAGGCTGGCGCCGCCACATTCCTTCATCCACGTGGAGGACTTCAGGGACCCCGAAGACCTTGCCAGGTACCTGCTGTACTTGGACGGCAACGCGAGTGCCTACAACGAGTATTTCGCGTGGAAGAGCAAGTACGCGGTGAGAAACGAGCACGGCTACTTTGGCTCCCCGTCGCTTCATTTGTGTCGGATGTGCGAGGCTGTGAATAGCCTTCAGGGCACGACCAAGGTCTACAACAACCTCGAGAGCTTCTGGAATCCCAAGACGGACTGCCGGCCCCCCGTGTGGGTGCCTACTTACTAAAGCGTGTGATATGTAATATGTGCTTTTGTACGTTAGGTATTGCATTGTTTTTTTTTTTCAGTGGTGATATACCCATGGGCTCACATTTCGACTTTCGCGTGGCGAATGTCTAGTCACGAGACAAAGCACTGTTGCGTGATGATTGCGTGCGCACTGAAGTTTTCCGCGCAAAGACACTCAGTTGTGCGGCTTAAATTTCCAAGCTGTGAACGGGATCGTGTGTAGCCGTTCGTGATATGTTTGTTCAAACGCGGTTCCTGTTTGTTGACAGTTCTAGTCACCTTCCCCGTATACGGTCACCTACATAAAGAATTTGTTTCCGCTTAACATATGTTCATAAGATGTCACCAGTTTTCGTTTATGGGCGATTGTGTATCGTGCCTCTAAGCCGCATAGCGCATTCACCCGCTTAATTATAGCATGGAATATAGAGTGCTATATGTTCCAAGCGCGTTCATGTCTGTAAAAGTGGGTACACAAAATGCATTAAAGTGGATATTTTTTCATTCGTGCTGTGTGTCATTCGTGCGCCTCGTAGTGCGTTTGGGTCTCGGAAAAATCGGTCGCGGAGCGGTTAGCATTTTTGTACACTGCTCACGTGAATTTTTATACTTCATTTTCTCTGTTCCTGTTCGTACTCCTGAGGACATCTTGTTGACGTTTGTTTCACTACTTGCATGGTCAGGTGAAAGCAGTTGGGTCCGACAACTTGACAGAACGTTTATTTCCCGCTAGAGCAGCGTTAGTTGCGTCTGCAGGCAGCGTTGTGGTAAAACGTGGAACACGCTAAGAAAGGCAAGAGTTAAGGCATCCATTACACCGGATGTTCTGTGCAAGTGGAGAGGAACAACAGTGGGATGCCCCAACTGCTCAGCGATCATGCAAACTCGACCTCAAACATATGATCTGCTCCTGTCCTGCCACAGCCAGCGTTAGGGACTAGCACACCCGAAGGCACGCGTACGACGACTGGGTCGCACCGCAAGGAGGCGCCACCAGAAGAATTAACTTGCTGTCCTTCGCTAAGGAGGCGAGCATCCTTCCCAATCAGTTTCGTTCAATTAATTAATCAATGTTTGTGCTAAAGAACTATCCTTATTGAAAGAAAGACAGCATAAACACTTCCGCAATGGTGATGTCTTCAGGAAATAAGTGGAATGCGGTGGTTCACTGCTTTTAAAGATCCCCGGTTTCGCAAAGCGCGATGCCCTCCAGATGTAGCCACCGAAACTGTTTCTGGCATTTCTGCGAGCTTGTTCTGATGCTCGCCGTAGATAGCGATCAGTGCCAGCCGCGGTAACCCAGTGGCTCTAGCGTTGCGCTGCTGAGCTCGAGGCCATGGTCTTGATCCCGGCTGGGCTGGCCACATTTTGATAGGGAGCGATGTGCGAAAACGCTCGTCCAATTAAAGTAGAGCCCCAGAGTTTTAACAGTGGACAGCGACCATCCATGCATTTGTACCGTTTCTAACGAACCCGAATCATAGGACGCCTTCGTGATCGAGGACATCGTCCAAGTCAAGAACGATGCAAACTGTTCGCTGTCTAAACAAGGGGGCGGCGCAGCAGCCTGCTGGAATGCTTATCGGTAAGTGGTGAGGTGTTCGCTTATGACCTCAAGCTTGTACTCGAGAAGATGCATAGTTACGTGCGCTGAAATCTTTGGCACACAGTCCCAGCTTTCCACCAAATATGTGCTTGACTTTTGTGTGCTGGCGATCTCGCCGTTTCGATGCCAAATGTTACTGATGTGCGCAAACTTGGCGCGAACAGCAATTCGAGGTGGTTAATTGGCGCCTTTGTAGACATTCTTACTCGTGCGGAAGCCATACTACGAGGAATACACGCAGTTTATGTACTGATGATAGATGGTGATGTACAGGTTAATCACATCATCAAGAGTCCGGGCCACGGCCACCTATAGCCCGTACTCGAGTTGAGTGACGTCTCGGCCACCTTCCGCTATGCGCGGCATCTGGTGATGCGTCGCCGAAACACGCTTGGCGTGCGGGGCCGGTTACCGAACTTGGGCCGCTCACTCATCTTGGATTACAATCTTCACCGGAAAAGAGAGGAGCTAATCGGGCTTCGTCAAGGTGCTCGCTTCTGCACCCTAAAGAAACGTTTTACGCCATTAGAGATGTACCATGTCTCCAAACAATAATCGTCATATGTATGGCTTGTGTTTCTTACCTTGAAAACTCTGCTCCCCCTACTTGCCTATCAATAATGCTTTGTCATGCTGATAACGCGCACGCCATTCGTGAGGCTGAAGTAGCTGCGCGCGCAGCGTTAAAGAACATAATGCAAGATACATGACGGTTATTCTACGGGGACAAGACGCACCCCGAAGGGTTTTTTTTTTGTGCTCGTTCGGAAAGTGGGAATGGTTCACTACGAATGAGGAGAGAGGCTGTGCGCATGGCTTTCTCTCAAGGGTTTATCGCTAGTCGCGTGTACGGCAGTAGCGGTTCGGAAATGGACAGCGAGGTTCGACGCAATGCGAGTCTTGTCCATACCGTACTCTAGGGAAACGTCACTGGAAGGTTTCATTGACGGACGTCGACATCGCACCCACACAGCCACGGCTCACTCAGGTTAGCGCGAGCGACTCGCGAAGGCCATGCTTTGGCCGTATTGGGTGCGCTTAGGAATGGTCAGAACGGCCAGTGACGTCATGAACACCATTATTTTGGACACGAACCACTCGGAGAATAAGGACGCGCCCACTACATACAATGAAATCACTAAACACTACTACCTACAACGCAGACAGTATAGCACGTCACACCGCACGCTCACTCGAGCTCAAGGGGTTACACTCAGAATGCTACTAACAGACACATACCCCACTCAAAACAGATTACACCATTACATGCCTGAGCTCTACGACAAGTCTCATTGCACCAATTGCAATACATCCCTTAACGTATATCATTTACTCTGGCCGTGCTCGCAAGCTCACGTAAACTACGAACAGGACAAGCGCAAGTTTGAAGAAGCAATCCGGAGCGAAGAACTCGCTCCCCAACTCTGGGCCGTCCAGCAGGTCCACGACGCCGCCAGGAAACTCAACCTCCCGGTTCCGCCGTGGGAGACGCCCACTCCATGAGAGCCCAAAGCTCTCGTGGCCTGCAGGACCTGAATAAAGTTGATTTCCTTCCTTCCTTTGGACACCACTTGCGGTGTTTACTTCGTGTGCGCCGCTTTGATCGTGTAAACTGGAATGTACGAGAAGTGCAGCAACTGTACAGCTCGACTGTGTACAACGATGTATTTGCAAATGACGCTCGGAACTAAGGCCAATGTGCAGATTTGGGGAATACCGTATTCATAACCGTGTAATGTGGGCCGCCCACGTAAGTTTTGGAGGTTGGGTGCATTTCAGCTTTGTATGCGGCCCAAACGCAAGTATTGCAGCTTTTGTTTGGGCCTTCAAAACCGCAGAAAACAAAGTCCTATTTATATCCGAACAAATGTATGACACCTGGGATTTAGAAAAATCCTGAAATAGCATGGTCGGCTCTGCCAAAGACGGAAGCAGAAATGCTGCGTGTTCTGTTCACAATTAACAATTTTAATTTAGCTTGATCACCACTGGTTTAGCTGTGCTACTGGGTTCTTATGCTCCACGGCGACGTAAGTGTAGCTTTCGTCTTGTTGCTAATTCTTATAGAATGTGCATCTTTCGTATTTAGCAGGCTGCTTAGCATTGGCTGATCCTAAATGCATCTGTTGATGCGCCGTCTGCCAAAGACATTGACACCACACCAAGCAATGGCAACTGCAAGAACATCAGTGTTTTACATAAAAGGTGAATGTCCACAACGAAGAACATTTTCAGTTTCACACACCCAGTTGTGCTTCACACACTGTGCTGTCGTTTCAGCTAAGTTGTCCATGTCATCTTCATTGCTAGATGTAGCACACTCAAGCTTTGGGACGTGCTGCTCTTGACTCCGCCGACAAAGGCACATCGTCATCGTTCTCTCGTGCAGCTTCCGGAGTGGCTCACATGAAAGCAGCGTCATCCTCACTGTAGTCACCGAGCTCCGCGTTCATCTTCGGCGCACCATCGCCCGCCGACTTCACGGGAGACCCACTCACGAGCGCATAGCGCGAGTCACCCCCTTCCTGCACCTCGAAAGAGGAGTCGTCGAAGCATCTTCCAGACGATCGGTTCACGGCCCAAGCCAGGACGCCCACCGCTCCAAGGTACAACAGCAGAGCCATCATGTGCCAGGTGAACACGCTGGCGGCTAGCATCATGTCCATGTGGCTATGCACATCCCATGGCGGATATGCGGGCAGCGGGCTGTAAAGGATGAATCCGACCTGCCAAAACCAAGTCGCCTGCAGCAAGCAGAAGTAGGCGCGGCCCAGGGACGCAAAAAAACTTCGGGGTCGACACATCTCGACGATGATGCAGGCCGCCTCGGCCGCCACAGTGTAGACCAGGATCGTGTGGACCAGAACGTCGAGGTGGGCTCTTCCGTGCAGGTGGAAGTGGAACAGCAGGCCCTCGACCGTGACGGCGAGCAGGAGCACCACGTGGTCGGTGCCCAGCGGGAACGGGAACCGGCTGTTGGTCATGACGTCGACTACGCCGCTGAGGAGGTAGAACGTGTACATGGAGACGTGCTGAGCGTTGCCCATGTAGACGAAGTGGCCGTTCTCGAAGGCCGTGGCCACCTCGCCGGTGACACCGATGGAGCAGGTGATGATCTTGGCGATGCCCTCGATGCAGATGTGCCGGCACGGGCCGGGCATCACGTACCAGGCGCGGCAGGTGTAACGCCACTTGCGTTCCTTGCTACGGACGTAGTTGCGCCAGGTGCTAAAGGCCCACCAGGTTCCCATAATAAAGAGGAACGTCCCGGGCAGGGCGTGGCCCGCGAAAGTCCCCATGGCCCTGGCTGCTAGGCAGTGACGCCTGAGTCGCTGCTACTTTTCACCTTTCCTGCAAGGAGCGAAATAATGATAGCAAGCATGACCACGGAGTTGTCCCCAAGAGGGTCCTTAGGTGTTGGCAGTGATGCTCGGCTCACAGTGGAAGCCCCTTAGGAGGCAGGCCAAGAACCGAGTCTAGACATGGACCACCGCACACACGCACAGAGTGGCAGACACACACATATAACTGACGCACAGAAATCCTGTGGTAGACTTCGCAATTCTGTAATATCAGCTGCGTTACTTGATGAGGCAGACATTGCTTGCAAGATAAATAAGAAATTGGTGTTAGCTAATTGAAAGTTCTGCTGGTTATGTTACCTGATTAAAAGTATCGCTGATTATCTTGATAATTATCACTTGAGAACAGGTGTCTGCATTGCGGAATTGAATCGGAATAAATAATCAAGTGTCTTCTTAGCAGGGATCCCCTGGTTAACACCAGTTTCGAGAAATGCGTTCTCAAAAACAGCGATGCAATACACTGGTGTGTCACTTTACAATTAACAATCCTCAATTTCCCGCAATGCTGATATATGTTAAGAGGAACATCAGTGCGTTTTGCAACGTTATTTGAGTACGCGTTTCTCTAAATCGATGCTATAGGTACATGATTTTCGCTAAACGAATAATATTTCACTATCTGCTCAACTTCTGTGCCGAAATTGGGACTTGTGCTCGAAAGCGACTAAATACGAAGTGAATTATTGAAACTTGTTATCTAACTGCACTGTACAATTGCTTTTGCAAATGTTGTATGCCTCATGAAGTAAACCAGCTAATGTGACAGAAACGTGATATTTACGATAAGATATATTTACTATGTGATATAGACTGTCCGATTGATAATGCCTATAATTGATGTGCAACATTTCTTTCTATATTTAATCAGAAGCGTTAAGATCAACAGAGAAATGCACAGAGAGGGCGTTAACGAATTGGAAGTAGAAATTATTTGAAATGAAGACAGTGACGAAAATAAAGTTAACACGCTACCCGGTGTGGTGGCTCACCGCCAGAAAGCAAGGGCTGGCCGCCGTCTGAGGAAGGGGGGGATTGGGGGTTAGTCTCCCGACCCCCGCCACCCCTGAACCCCGTCAAGGACATAACAACGTTTTATCTCTCTCTCACTGGTTTTGACGTTGCGCTACTGAGTACGAGTTCACGGGTCCGATAACGGACGTGTTGGCCTCATTACGATTGGGGCTGAATTCACTTTGTGCCGCCATGTATTGGGTGCACAGCAAAGGAACCCGGAGGGACAAAATGAATGGGGGCTCACACCACCGCGCTCTTCTTAAATTACAGTGCCGTTTTGGGATGTTATGCGCCACGATTCTTTTATAACACGGCAACCGTGTTGGGGACTGCGGGAAATGAAATGCGGCGCAATTGACGTAATAGTTAGAACACAGAGCTGCAAGCCCAAACGTACAGTACCATTGGAACACTTACCAATATCCTGCGCAAGCTGACACCGCGGAGGTTCTAGAAGTGTGTCTAAAGCTGGCGGTAGAATAAGAAGCTGTTGGATCGAGAATACGTTGGAGAAATCAGTGTTACGCAGGCAGGGCTATCTGGCGCAGGCCGCGAGCCAGGTGCAGGTTTAGAGCCTAGAGTCAGTGGCACGTGCCCGCTCTATGATGACGATGATGACGATGCCTCAATTAATGGCACAAACCCACTGTGGGGGATAGGCCACGAACCGGCTGCTAATGTGACTGAGAAATGAAATAAATTATAAATAATTAAGTAATATAAAGGAAAATAAATGGATGATCAAAGATGAGAAGTAAACCGATAATAAGTGAAATAAAGTAGTCTATGATAAGGTAGCCAGCCTTGCTTAACAGGAATAGTAAATAGTAAAGGATAGAGGGGAAAATGAACAAGTCACATTTTGAATAGTAATATTAATAATGTTGTAACTGAATTTGTATTTTTACTTTGATTTTCCAAAATTTCTATTTTATTGAAGGAGAAATCGATCAGTCATGGGGATTGGCCAAGGATGCGAGGTCTGCTTCTTCTCCTTCTTCCTCGTATGATGGAATCCGCGCGTAACTTCCCACCCGCCATGATTAGGAAAATCGTTCAGCTCTGTAAGTAGGTAATAGCTAGTTGAGTGAGAAGAAAAGGAATCGATCAAGGAGGTTCCTGCATTTTCGTGAATGTTTGAGCATGTGTTCATGTTCGTGTATGCGTGTTTGCTCGTCGTGGCGATTATCCAGTTCACGTATCACTTGGCCATGCACATTTAACCTCCAGAGATCCATTGCGCATGACATGGGGCATTGCCTTCAATCCGTGTCTAACTAAACCCGCAAGTTATTTAACATATTCTGGAAATGGAGCTGCTGCTGTAGCGGCCCAACGAACGGGCGGCTAGTACGCAATATCACCCACATTTGGTATGAGGCTATGAGCCACACGTCGATTACGCCGCTGTCCACGCAGAACATGTGCATGAAGACGTGCTGAGCGTTGCCCATGTGGGCGATGTGGTATTCGAAGCTGTACTCAAAAGGAAATTTTCAGGCCCGCCCAAGAGTAGGTGCTATTCAAAGCGGAAATTACATGTGAAAATCAAAGTGATAATAGCAGGTAGAATCAGTTATCATTAATTGGAAAATGCACAAAAAAGAAAAGAGAAGATACAAATTTAACAGAATGTTCTGTTGGACACAATAAAAAATTCTGAGACCGGACAACAAAGGTCCTCGTGATGGAATCCTAGAGTAGAGGCCTCGAACGAAATAATAACAGCTTCTGTTAAGTATATAAAAGAGTCTGGTGCTGTGCCTGTTGGTACATAACTTGACAAACAACGGAACCCAGCCATGGAAGACGCGTGGACAAGAGGAGAGAAAAGCAGTGGCGTAGCCAGGTCCTCTGGCACCCGGGGCCCATAGGTCTTCTGTCACCCCCCCTCCCCCCCCGGGTGTAGTCAAGGAACGCGAGGATATCAACAAGTTCCGAGTGTCTTCAGACGTATCCCTCCCTCCCTTTAGCCTCCCTCCCTCCCTCCCTTTAGCAGAGCGCGATCAGCTCAGTGACAGTAAAGTTACCACACCATAATTACCATGGTTATCGTGAAACTTCAGCTGGAGGCTGAGTTTACATGAACGTGATGGCTAACGAAACAGTAAGGTTATAAAGTTAATACTTACGGACTACACGTTAACAGCATTAGTGAACTGGTTTCCTGCTAGACTATGCTGTCGGTGTCCCACAGAAAGGTTGAAGCTCGATGTATGATAGGGAAGCACCGTATATGTTGGGTCGAGCAAACTACGCTTTCCAAATGTTCACCTTGTTTAGACTCCTTTACGACAGTGAAGTTATAATCGTAAAAATCAATGCTTGTTCTGCACGTACAACGAAGTGTACTGGAGCGCGCAAATAAAGTGCGTTTCAGCAGTAAAAAAATCTCATGAACGTGCACACGGTACGGACAGAGGCTATGAAGTATTTGTTGAGGTCGCAACAAGATCCAACAGATCGGCGAAGGACAGCAGGCAATTTGCTTCGCTCGATTCAAGCAAGGGATTCCCGGAAGGACAACCTGACAGCACTGAAGCAGAGGTCAACGAGAACTGGAAACAAACTTTGCGCGTAATGACTGCCTCGTCCTCAAATCACACCTGTGCAGCGGGTGAATTGTTTTTTGACCTAGGCATACCCTGGCTTTTCAGTGACGGGAGAAGCGGAACATTGTTTGTAGCACAGATGAATCTCAAAACTAGATCGCAGCGTGGTCAGTAACATTTTCATCGGGAGCTGGCGGTTCATCGAGAGGTTTCTGTCAGGGTATATTCCGATTATATTCAGAGAAGAACTTGTCAGACATGATAAACATGAAAATTTCCGCCCCTATTGACAGACCTACAACATTCTACAGTGTTAAATCTGTAAGAGAGATAGTTATGTGAATGACGACGTTGATTTTCAATTGCGGCTGAATAAGGGCATTGTCCGAGACGCACTACTCCCAGAACAATTGAAAGCAGTTCGCTCAGATTGATTGAGTTATGGAGTCACATCAGCACTGTACAGCGTCCAATTCATTTGAAGGTAATGTAGAAGAGAACAACTACTACTGCATGGGGACGACCTTGTCGAGGTCGACAGTTTTGCTTCGCCACAGATGACAGAGATGCACTATTCGTATGACAGCTGACAACAATTCACTCAGACTTATAGAACCATGAAAACATTGTAAAGGGTCTAATATATAGATAATAAGCTCGTGAACGGCGACTTTGGCAATGGAATGACACTGTCAAGGTGTTCTGCTGAAACAAAACATTGTTGGAGATCTACTTTTCCAATGACAATTGACAACGGAATACTCAAACAACGGGACATTCCCAGTGATTCACAGGGTTCAATACCTAACGATGATAAGCGTGAAAGCTCTGTCGAAGTTTGTTTCTGCCAATAAGAAAGGAACGATTGTCAGAAATGAATATTCGCAACACAACTGACAACTCGACTCAGATTAACGAAACTAAGTCCACATCTTACAGGGTCCAATCTATAATTGTGATAAGCTTACCAAGAACAAATCTCGTGTCGGGAAGGCCTACCGAGGCTGATACACACTTTTTCTTGAACAAGAAAACAACCTTGTCAGAGATGGTATATTCCGATGTCATTGATAACAGTAAATTTGAATTGACGTAAGCATGCCAGCGTTATACAGGGTCATAATGTTCGTTGTCTGCCCTACGTTATCTTGTCGTTGCTGGTACTTGATTGTCTATGCTGCGGTGGTTCTAACCATCTTGTGCAAGACAATTCACATCATTCGTGGCTTTTGGATTCACCTCACCTGAGGCAATATGGAAAAACTTTCCCTATTGCGCTGACCTCAAGCTTCCTCCCGAGTCCTTATACATATAGCGTCTTCAGGACACGTTGTGGGTTCACCGTCTTCAGGACCATATAAGGCCAGTCAATGGCGACTTGGAGCTTTCGAGCTTCTTCAGTAAAAGAAAAAGTTGCCTGGCTTCAGATTTGGAACTTTGACAGAGCCCCTACCATGAAAACTTCTATCTTATTAACGACAAATATTGGGGTAATTGGTTCTGCTTCATTCAAGGTATAACATCATGACTTCTTAAACTAGGACAAAACTAGACAAACAGACAAGTACAGCGCTTATCCTTGTCTGTTCATTTGTTTCGTGCTTATTCAAGGATGCAAAATGTCTTACTTGTTTCAACTACCGCTATGCCGACGTGTGTGTTGGGTTGTCAGGCGATCTCAAACTGTTTCATTAGTTCTTTGCCCGATCTCCTGCAAGTAAGCTGTAAATAAAAATTCAATTCGAAGTCGCACTATTACATTTTGCCTCATTGATACCTTATACTTGCCTCATTGCTGTGCGCCTTCGAGGTTTTATGAATCAATATTTTGTCTGCTAAACCAGGAAGATGATCCGATGGTACTAATGTACTGTTTCCGTAAGCAGAAAACGGGAAGTACAACCAAGACCAGCTCTGTGTGTGCAATTTTAGTGCTGTACAGCTGTCTGCAGGGCACATTTTCAAACGACCTGGAAGTTCGATTACAAACCTACGCACACGTTTGCAAGAATCGGGGATCAAACATTTTGCTAAGGCACCACTTTCGGGGTGGTGCAGCGTGGCAAATCTTAGTGTGATCCCTTGCTGTTCCGCCGAAGCTTTTAATTTTTCACTCGGAAAGATTGGTCCATTGTGTGCGACGATGACTTTTGTGGGCTTCAAGACATGTTTGTGCATGAGAGAAATGAAAGCATCGACAACCTTTTTTCCTGGCTTTGTGGCGGCTATTCTGGTACACTCATCAATTGCAACCAAGAAAATGACTAATCCGTGCTCTTTCCCCCTCCTTTTAATGTGAGTAGCTTTCCTTGGCTCTGTAGGATGTTTTCATGGTGGTCGGTGGATGGTGCTCGGCCTTCGGCTAGGGAAGGCGAGGAAAAACGCCGAGGGAAAGGGCACTTGCTCTCGGGCAACCCAGTTGCGAAGAGAGGGGGAGGAGGACGTGGAGGGAGGGGGGACAATCGTGCGTGAGCTCTCGCATAACCGAGTGGCGGAAGGGGCGGGAAGGAGTGGGGATGAGAGGGGATGGATCGCACTGTCGCTCGTTATCTCACTCAGGGCCGATTCGCCGAATTGACTCCGTTACACTGCGCCCGCACATGCAGTTGTAAACCGAAATTTGTGCACCAGTGGCCGACGTGTGCAGTTTTTTTCGCATAACCGCTCGCTTGCGGGAGGAGGGCGGTGCGGCGAGGGGCTCGAGCGTAGATTGGCCCTGAGTGAGATAAGGGGCGATAGTGCCCCCCCCCCCCCCACACGCCTTGCCACCCCTCCTTGCCACTCGCTTACTCGAGAGCTCACAAGCAACGGTCTCCCTCCCTCCACGTTCTACCCCGCCTCTCTTTGCAACTGGGTTGCCTGAAAACAAGGGTCCTTTCCGTCGACGGGTTTCCTCGCCTTCCCTCGCCAAACCATCCACCGGCCGACCACTATGAGAACATCCGACAAAGCCAAAGAAAACTATTCACTTTAAACAATGGTAAAAGAATACGAATAAATCAGTTTTCTGGTTGCAGTTGATGAATGTACCGATGATGACAGGTTGTATTCCATATTTACCTATGAAAACTCAACTACGTCCAAGCAGATCGCGTTCAAATCGCGTTAAAATGGCGTTGGCACCAATATTTTTTTCTTAGGTGTTTTTTTTCTGGCGTAGCAAGCGTCTCCTAGCGGTAAGAGTGTTTGTTTGGGTATAGCCCGGAATGGTAATTTACTAGATAAAATCTATTTTTTCTTTCGTGTCCCTTTGTCCCTTTAAGTTTTCTTGGTACCATGCGTGAAGTAACTTGTCGTAGGGTAGTTAGTTCGCGGAGATCATATGGGATACGTTTTTCAAAGACTTTATCTAGGCCTTAAAGAAGTGACAAAATAGTCATTGGTCACAATGGTGGGACCGTTCAGGAGTCAGTCCTGGAAACTCGCCACGGTAGCTGGCGTGGTTGGTATGGCTCAAAACGTACTGACACGTGCACTAATACGCCGGTGCGTCTCCTTTTTCGTTCCCCGCAACCTCTCCCGGGTGGCCGAAATCAGTCCTCGAAAGATTTGGGCTGCCGTGGCCCAGACACCTTCTGTCGTGTGGGCCTGGGGCTCTGCAACAGACAACCCTCGAACGTGCCCGAAGTACACGGCTCCGGCGCCTACGGCGGGAATTCATCAATTTCTGTGGCCATGCCCTGGCAATCAGGATATGAGGCTCAAGATGCATCAAGGAGGTCAACTATGAAATATAATATTCTTGAGCACGGTACCGGTTTAATAACGGACAACCAAATGCGCTTACTCATTTCGCTATTAAACTCAGTTTATTAATAGCGCAGCTGTTAAGGTGCAGCATCCAGTTGTCGGGTGCAGCATCCGCTCCAGCACGTACGCACGTAGACATAATGCACTGTTTTTAACAGGCCATAATGATGCGTGAGGCTAGGAATTCCCGTAACAAATAGCACATGTTTTGTTTTGTTTTTCAGGCTTTTCTGTCACGAATAAAAAACGAAAGCTGTCTTCGTGCCATTTTCTTTGCAAGCTTTTATGTTGATGTACGATTTACGCCAAACAATATATACAGAGAGAAGTTGAAAATATAATGTCAGCACTCCTTTAAAGATAAGGTACGGCACTCCTTGGGCAACACCGTTGATCGCCAGGTCGCCGTGAAGAGGATCTCGCACAATTAGTGCCCAGACTTCGACAGAACCGTGCTTCGCTTCCATTCAGGGCTTGTTGTTTCTGGGTCGTAAGGTGGACGAAAATATGTCGAAAAACATTGCTGATGACGCTTTTAAGCATACTATATGTATGCTTTATGGCAACGCGTCCGCGGTCAAGGATGTAAAATCATTGTCCTCGGTTTCGGTAGAATCACACACGTGTTCTCTTTACTACCTAAATCTAGCTGTGGCGTGATGTTTCGCGTACAAGACGCCCTCTGGCGACTATGTGACACGCATCGTTCGACGCGAGTTTCAGGCCGAACGCATCGTTCGACCTACTCGCCGTCATCCTTTTCTCTGCAGCTTTCCAAAACAGCTGCGACAGCGACCTAATTTGATCCAAGCTGCCTGGCGTCAAATGAGAGCTCGACACCAGTCACAGAAAGAGATGCCGACTGAGTTGCCGTCTAGCTTTTTTTTTTTTCAAATCAAATCAAGTTTATTCATTACAAACAAAGAAACGGTTACATTTTTGTTTTACAGACGAGGGTCCCAAAGTCGAAGACTGTAACCGGGACCCTCGGTGGGTAATTATAAGAAAAAAAATTACATAGGTGGCAGGACAGAAATAAAACTTATACAATGTACACTAACAGAAACGAAGAACTGTAGTGCAACAACAGAAAAGTGATTACAATGTACCGTAATACTAACAAAAAATAAAAATAATATTGGCGTACAACAGAACCTTTAAATTATGTGAAGAAGGAACAGAACGAAATAGAGAAAAATATGATCGGCAGGCCGAGATGAACATGAACTAAAAATATAAGTGTGCTAGAAATATACATATACAAAATTTTAACAGACACAAAAAACATGAGAATACATAAAAAAGCATTATGAGCAAAACGACTAAAGGCAACAGCAAGCATGTGAACAGCAAAACATAAGAGAAATAGGGTAATAAATAATACATTTGGAACCTTAATTGCGTCACTGCGCCAAAAGGAACTCTTTAAGGGATTTTTTGAAGGCATAGAATGATGTGAGTGATTTTATGTTTGATGGTAAGTGATTCCATAAAGATATGCCAGCGAAAGATGATGTTAGTTTACCATAGTTGGTACGGACACGAGGCAGTAAAAAATTTCTGTTAAAGGCAAACCTAGTTCTATTGTGGTTATGTAAATCATTTAGGTCAACGAATTCGTAAAGCAATTGGTTGTTAAGTAACTTAAAAAATAAGATTGTTAAATTATATTGAAACAAGTTCACGGTCGTTAAAATGAGGTTTTGACGGAGCAAAATGGATGCATTTGACTGACGAGGACTGCTAGTAATGATACGAATGGCTTGATTTTGTAAATGCTGAACTGATGACAGGTGGCAATTGTATGTGTTGCCCCAGGCAGCGATTCCATAGTTAATATGACTATGGATAAAAGCAAAGTAAAGTGATAAAAGAGCCTTGCGAGAAAAGAAGGCGCGTGCTTTTATTAGAGCGCGAATGCCAAATGCCGTTTTTTTCTTAATGTTGTTAACGTGGGAGTCAAATTTGAGGTTAGCATCCAGGAGAACACCGAGGAATAGAACCAGGTCACCGGCTGGTATTTGATGAGCACCAAGTGTTAATGCTTGTGGAGATGTTAGGACCCTGTGACCACTATTGAATATAATATATTTAGTTTTCTCTGGATTAATAATTAGGTAATGACTGAGACACCATTCTATAACGTCAGTTAGCGCAGCATTTAACTTTGATGTTAATGAGATTAACGACGTGTCTGATAATGATATGGTGGTGTCATCGGCGTATAAAACGCAGTGAGATGAATGTAAAAGGTTTGGTAAGTCATTAATGTAAATAATAAATAGTAATGGACCGAGAATGGACCCCTGGGGTACACCTAAGTTAATTATTTTAGTTTGAGAAAGGGCACCCGCTACAGAAACCACGTACTGCCTATCCAACAAATAGCTTTTTAATAGATTTAAGGCGGGACCAGTAATGCCGTATGCTTCAAGTTTAGTGAACAAAATGCTGTGGTTAATCGTGTCAAAAGCTTTGGTGAAATCCAAAAAGACAGAGCCAACGAATTTACCACAGTCTATAGATTTCTTAATAAAATCGGTTAAAGAGAGCAATGCTAAGCAAGTAGAACTACCGGAACGGAAACCGAACTGACAGGGATTAATTAAACTAAATTTTTCAAGGTAGTTATTTAAACGTTTAACTAATAAATGCTCAATAATCTTACTTAGAGACGAAAGAATAGCTATTGGTCTGTAGTTAGAAATTAGGTCTTTGGCACCTTTCTTAAATACGGGAATAAGCTTAGCCTTCTTTAGACATAGAGGAAAAGTGCCAGATTCGAAAATGCGGTTAGTTATGATACATATTGGTTCAGAAATAATATTAGCAACTAACTTTAAATGGTGTGCGCAAATGTTATCTAAACCTGGACTTGTGTTTTTAAGGCTACAGATTGTTAAATGCACCTCTGGAACAGTAACAGGGAAAAGAAAAAATGAGTGAGGTAACCTAGACAAGGTTGGCTGAGTGACTGGATTGTTCGTTATTTGTGTCAGAGCAAAATAGTCGCTAAAGGCATTGGCAACATGAGTGGGCTCGCGGTATGTTGTACCATTCAGGTTAATTTTAGAACATTGTTCAGGCGTGGAAGATTTATTCATGAATTCGTTCAGAAGCTTCCATTGCTTTTTTGGATTATTGCTGTGTTTATTAAATTCATTATCATAGTAGCGCCTTTTAGCCTGTTTAAGTAGCGTGTTGAGAACATAACAATATTTTTTATAACGCAGAGCCAACTTGGAGTTAAAAGGTTGCCGCTTAGTTTTCCTGTATAGGTTATCTTTTTTCCTTAAGCTGGTCAGTAAAGCGGACGTCATCCACGGGTTGCAGGCATACTTATATTTATTCTTACACCTAACTGTCCGGGTGCTTATTGATACGGCATGTAAAAACAGCGCAGAGAATTTATCAACTGCTGCTGCCGGATCTTCCAGCAGATTTACCTGAGTCCAATTAGTATTGCTAATGGTATCAATAAATGTTTCTTGGTTAAATACTGATGTACTGAATGAGATGTTGGGGGTTGGCACTAAACTGTTAAATGTAACGAAAATGGGAAAATGATCGGTTATATCACTACGCACTACTCCCGACACAGGGGACGGTGTTATGTTAGATAATGCATGATCAAGAAGTGTTTGCGTTCCGTTATGGCTACATCTGGTATGGCAGTTAATAAGCGACTCGTAGCCATATCCGAAAAAGCAGTCCGAGTAGGCAGAATATGCGCTGGTATTTGTGTCGAGTAAGTTGATGTTAATGTCGCCCACGATTAAAACATTCTTGTTTTCGAACGATAATTTGTTAAGTATGACGTCGAGAGCAAGTAGGAAATCAGTGACAGAAGATGACGGGGAGCGATAGATGGAACCAAGAATAAGATTTTTCCGATTATGTGCAAAGGAAGGTTGTTCAGCCTCAATCCAAATAGCCTCACAGGAACTAACATTTATTGATAGATCGTGCCTACGGGTGTAAGTGATGTCCGAAGCAATGAAAATGGCAGCACCTCCATGATTATCAGACAAACGATGACAGTACTCAGAACTATAAGATGGAAAGCCGTATAAATTGAAATCGTTGTCAGAAAGCCAGGTCTCAGAAACACAAATAAACGAGAAAGAGTGATCAAGATTGTTGATAAAGTTACTAATGTTATCATGATTCCTCCTTAGGCTTCGAGCGTTAAAATGGATCAATGAACGATTATTATTTGAAAGTTCATACTTAAATCTTTGTGGGGATATCAAAGACATGGCAGATTAAGGTGCGCACGCGCAAGGAAAAGATGAATGAAACACGGTTAGGTGAAGATGCGCAGGTCCGCTTCAGATGAAATGCGGAATACTCTGCTGTCACTGGTCTTACGAGCTTTAATGAGACAATTATCTGTCCACAGGAACTGCCAGTTGCTATCCTTCTTTAGCGCGAGTGCCTTCGCGAAAAGCCTCTTGTTGTCGGGAGTTAAATGGTCATTTACAAAGACTGGAGCTGGGGGTGGAGTGGAGCCTGAGAAACCAATTTGGTTAGTTTGTAGGCGAGCCTTTCTCGCTTTGCGCAGAAACTCGGTTTTCTTGTCACGGCAGCAGAAGCGGGCAATTATGTTTTTTTCGCCAGACTTCGTGGGCACGCGATGTACGGTGTCTAGGTCAGAGGGCGAAACAGGACATTCAATCACGTCGCCCATTAATTTGAGAATCGCGACACAGTCCTCCCCATCGGTGGACGGGACACCCTTAATCTCAATATTATTCGTTCGGGAATACGCTTTGCATGGGCGAAGCTGATGTCGTGTGTATATAGATATATATGTGTGTATATATAGTGACTAGGTTTTTGAATGAGCCAAGCGAATTTACACAGATAAGACGCACCATTTCGCGATTATCTTTCGTTTATTTGCCCAAGCGTTTCGGTCAGTCCACCGATCTGAGCTGTTGGGCACATATAGCAAAGATAACAGCGAAGTTGCGCTCCTTACCCTTCTGTATAAATATGCCACGACATAACAAGCCAACAAAGACGCAAAGGACAGCAAAGGTGAAATTACTTGCATTCATTTATTGAAATAAACAAATGGATAACTTTATCATAGAGTTAGTGACTATAACATCTAGAGTGAAATCCGGCTCCACCCGTCAGGCAACTGGGTCAATAAACCCACCAAATGCTTTCACCCAAAAAGTTCACGTGCTCTCGTAACGCCTGCGGTAGAAAGTACGTTCCACATCTGCTGCCAAGGCTTGTGAGTGGTGGCGCTAACACTCCCAGAGTTAATTCTAGTAGATAAACATAAATAACCAAGAAAATGGATGGGTAAACGGCGCCGCAGTAGCTCAATTAGTAAGAGCATCGCACTCGTAATGCGAAGACTTGGGATCGTATCTCGCCTGCAGCCAGCTGTTTTTTAATTCACTTGCATTTGCATTATTTTTACCCATTTCTTTAATTCAATAAATAAGTGCAAGTCATTTGCCCTATCTTCTCGTTCATGCGAGTGTGTGTGTGTCTGTGTGTGTGTTTGTGTGTGTGTGTGTGTGTGTGTGTGTGTGTGTGTGTGTGTGTGCGTGCGTGCGTGCGTGCGTGCGTGTGCGTGCCTTACGCCTCATTTGGAAGAGGCCTGTAACGATTCGCTCAAACTATCTAATTCAATTGCCATCGCCAATTAGATGAAACATTGAAAAGTTGACAAATTACATATATTTAGCTAATTGCATGTCAGGGACTAAAAATCACTTGAGGTTTCTCGGCAACACTCCGAATAACGTCCACTTTGTTTTATTCTCGTAGAACGATCCATCATTTTGTATAGGTTGGCGTCATGAATGAAGCATTAAAAAAAAAACATGGATGATTGTACGAGAATAACACGAAAGTGGATGTCATGCGGAATGATGTTGCGAAACTACAAGTAATTTTAGTCCCTGACATCAAATATGTTGACTGAATGTAATTAAATAGCCGTTATTCTTCTCCTCATATATATACACATATATACATACACACACACACACACACACATATATATATATATATATATATATATATATATATATATATATATATATATATATATATATATATATATATATATATATATATATATATATATATATATATATATATATATATATATATATATACAGGGTGCTTCAGCGCACACTTTCAAAAATCTTTAAAAGTTGCTTGTGGCAGACATCACAGTTCTAGTTCATGAGCTGGTCTACTCGAAGCGGCAGGCAATACTTGAACGAAAATTGAGATGCAAAATTGAATAATTAATAAAAATTCACAAATTAAGTTTCTAACTAATTACATTATGGCCGATATTGCGATTTACAAATTATAGCCGTGGAGTTCGTAAGGCGGATACACTTGGAAGGACTTTACAAGATGACACCAGCTTCGAGATATAAATTCCCGAAGTTTGAGGAGAAATGCATTGGCGTTCAAGTTAATTTAACAAAACGCCGTTTCATGCACTGAAGCACACAAGAAACTGGAACGCCAATGCATTTCTCCGCAAAGTTCGGGAATTTATATCTCGAAACTGGTGTCGTCCTGAGAATTCGTTCCAACTGTATCCGCCTTGCGAAGTCCACTGCTGGAATTTGTAAATTGCAATATGGGTCATAAGAGAATTAGCTGAAACGCTAATTAACGAATTGTTGTTAATTAGTCAAGTTTGCATTTTATGTTTTCTGCAAGTATTCCGCCGCTTCGAGTAGACCGGCTCCGAAACTAGAATTGAGCTATCTGCTACAGGATACCTTTATAAATTTTTTAAAGTGTTCGCTGAAAGGCCCAGTATATATACACATTGTAATTGTTGTGATATATATATATATATATATATATATATATATATATATATATATATATATATATATATATATATATATATATATATATATATATATATATATATTACCAGTTCTGTTCTGCGCGCTGCGCCACAAAATGTTTTGCACTGCCGAAGTGCCGGTGAATATTCTGCTCTAGGTGTGGCGGGAGGAGGTAGTGAGTAGGCGTCAATCAACAACTTAGTCAATCAATTAAGTGGTGGGCTTAGTCAATTAACATCAAGCGAATCAGCCAAGGGAAGCATCAACAAAAATAAAAAATAAGAAAACGAAGTCTGTGGTTTGATTTACGAGCCAAAACCACGATATGGTTCTGAGGCACACCGTAGCGAGGGCACTCCGGGTTAATTTTGACAACCTGAGTGACAACCAGACAGAGGAATCAGTGCAGGAGCGATGCTGTTAGACGGGCTCGTTTGTAAATATTTGAGATATACAACCAACGCAAAACAAGACTGGATCCTGAGGCCAAATCGAACTCTTAGTCCACCGAAACGGACGTGTTCACAGCAACGCTTCTTTTTCTCACTTGCACCTCGCGATGATGATGTTAATGAGGATTATGATGATGACGATCGTTGTGGTAGTGGTGCGGTGATGATGATATGCGAATCCCCCGTTAGAAACGGTGCGATGGCACGTGCCATTCAGCTCGCTCTCGTTGCAAAACGCTCCGCAAACGCGCACCACGCACAGCTCGGGGTGTCAGTGTTTGTGGCATGGTTACAGCTTCGACGATGTTCGAGATTCAGCGTTGCTCATGAACCATTGAGGCGCGGACGCAGAGAGCCCATCCGAGTGCGAGGTTGTTTGTACGCCCCTCTTACCTGGGAAACGAAGCCGCGCCCCCTTTCCAGCCAAATCGAGGCTTAGCTCGCACTCTCGAGCATCCCGTCGGCGTCCGTCAAGCAGTACTGAAACGCACGTCCGCAGGGACAGCCGGCTATGCAGACCGCGCCGCGGCTTCAAACAACACCGCTGGCTTCTTCTTCGACGCGGCTCTGCATGCACTGATCCAGCCAGCTCGTCAGAGTCAAGCGACCTCGCTCGTCTCGAGGCCACGCAGTGTCGACCCCCCTCCCCCCCCCCCCTGGCTCCCCATGTGTTGTACCTGTGCGGCCTCCTGGGTCGCCCAATATCCGCACCTGTTGCAGCAGCATGGGAGATGTACTCGTGAAAACATGGACATGCGCATGCGCCGCTCACGCAGCTGCACATATAGAGATGATGCGGGTTGGTGAACAAAAAAAAGCACGCAAAAGTGCAGGAGGCCGTCCCGCGCAGAGGTACGACAGGTACACACACGAACACGCTGGACCAAGGCACTCTATATGCGCCATACGCAATCCGTGATGGTAGGTGTAGGGGCGTATACGCGCTGTTTCGCTCACCTTTCCGGCGAGAGAGCTTCCTGAGCTTCCGTAATGCCACATGGATTGTTGGCAACACAGACCCCCCCACTCCCCTCGAAAGCACTACAGAAGCTGGTGCAGCGCGTGCTTCTGTGTTCACTCACAACGGCTCAGATATGAACAGCTGTCACTCTAAGGAAATCTCGCAGGCTGATGTATACGGCTTGATGCGAGGAAAGTATCCGTGAGAAGCAGAAAAAAATGCACGTCGAATGATGGTATGTACCTCGGGCTCGTTAGCACTGAATCACGACGCTGAGACGCGCATTGGGCAAATGGTCTGTACGAGGAAATATATGCACAATTTGAAGTGCGCGTGCTTTGCGGTTGAGAGAGACTCTTTGCTACCGAAGGAGCGTATAACCTCCGGCGTACGAACCGAGACGCGTTAACTCCCACTCATTTGGGGCGACGCGTACGAGGTCGCAACGCCGATTTCCGGAATGAAACGTCGTGGCCACCTGGCGACCTGGGATAACGGAATGACAGCCAGTTAAAAGGCAGCTGTACGGGCAAAGGAAACGGACGTAAACAAACGCCCAATTTCCAGTTATCTGTACAAAGTTAACCAACTCAGCGGTGAACGGCAGTTTATTCCCCGTTCCTGAACTCAAGTACGGCTTTCTACTGGTAATTCACTCAGAGAAATCCAATATTATTACTGTAGTGTTATTGCCTTGTCAAAGAAAAATTTTCCACACTCGTGCTGTCTTTTGTGCTTTAACTTTTAAGCTTTCTGTCATACTTGGGAGCTCAGTATAAATTTGCGTCTCATTATCGCAGGTTCGTGAGTTCGGTCCCCCTGTGGTGGTGCTGGGCAAAATTTATTTTTCTTCGACGTATGACGAGCTTAACATTGAGGTTGAGGGGATTGCTTGTTGATGGTGCAATTGAATAGACGGACAGACGGGCACATCCAAGTGAGTTTCGACCGTTTGACTGATGTCGCGGTACTAATAGCAAAAATTAACAAATACCCTAATGAGAACTTCTGAGCCTGTCCGAATGACCCTGTTGAACTACACCAACACGTTATTTCGGGAACATGTGACTCACTAAACATGATATGCCGTAAAACACCCGCAGCCAAGAAATCGGACACATTCTTGCTTACGAACAAATTCCGGTGACCAAATGAGCCGCTGATGATTTCTCCGAAGTAGATGGCTAGTATTATTCAATTGCTTCTTTTTTTTGCTTTTCTTATGTGATGTAATTTTTTTTTGTTACGTAGGTATTGTAGAAACGCTATTGTCATCCTGTTCCCAATGTGAGTTTCCTTTGGTAAGGGGGTACAGACCTCGTCAAGTATCTTTTTTCTGTTTCCTGTCGCCACTCGATCCTGGCTACCGTATATTTAAATATGCGCGATTGTCAAACATGGGCTGCTAAGCACGAGGTCGCGGGATCGAATTCCGGCCACGACAGCCGCATTTCGACGGGGGACGAAATGCGGAAACACCCATGTACTTGCATTTAAGTGCACGTTAAAGAACCCCTGGTGGTACATATTTCCGGAGTCCCCTACAACGGCGTTCGTCATAATGAGATCGTGGTTTCTGCACGTAAAACACCATAATTCGATTCGGCTGTCAAACAAACCTTGAATTTGACGTAAACAGTCCCGCAATCTCGCATAAGCGTGCTCCATAGGTGCAGCTACCGTAGTGCAGACTGAAGTACCAGCGCGACCTATCGTCCGAGACCTATAGTGAACAAAATATACCGTCACAGTCATCAAGCACCGCACAGCCAATGCCGTTTCCAAGGTTCCTGTACACTACTAGCGACAAATCAGCGCCGAACGACCCTGCACTCAATTCGCGATTGGAAAAAAAAAAATGGCCAGGCTTAGCTTGGTTAAGCCAAGAATGCGTTGCATATTGCGCGAGTTGGGGCCCAGCTTTTCTTCCGGCTGTCGTGACGTCACGTCACGTGGTTGCGCTAAAGGTCAATGGTGGCTGCCCGGCCGCGCCCAGGGGCTGAACTGAGTGATTTCAATATGCAACGCATAAAAACACTGTGTACATAGGTTTTGTGGGAGCTGTGATGTAGCGGAGCAATGTACTTTGTACCACGACAATTACAACGAAGAGCAAAGACACACTTGCCGTTTCACTACCGTCATCGCGGAAAGAGGGAATAGAAATAGACCCACATATGAGACGCGCAGCAATGAACAATGGCTCGCACCCTCAATGGCGGCTGCCCGGCCGCGCCCAAGGGCTGAACTGAGTGATTGCAATATGCAACTCATAAAAATGATCTCGATTACTACAGTGGTGCGAAACTTCCTTCTTACCCTCCCATCGTGCCGCAGGCCTCATCGTCCGCACTGCTTCCGGCGCATGCTCGAGTGACGCGCCGTAGCGCTTCACGAAGAAAACTTTCGAGACCTTCGACACATAAGCCACGCCACTACACTTTTTTTTCAGACAACTATCCGCCAGCACGCACGCATGCCAACGCGTGACTGAGACGCGGAGCGCAGATCGACACACGCTCGGCACTGAGTGGTGGGCCACGCAAATACATGCACGCTGGACCCGCCGTGTACGTGAGTAGCCTTGGGTCGGGGCTCCCGAGGGCGCTTGTTTCGTGCATGGATTATTGACTCGCGGAGACGGTACATCTGCGATGCGCGATCGTTAGTCACACGCGGGAGAGTAAACAGACCGCGATACGGTCTCGTGCGGTGGGACATTCATATTCGGCTTTGTTCGGTTTAACGAATAAGAAAAAAAAGAAACAGTGAAGGGAAGCAACGAAGAACACAGTGTGTGTTGGAAAAAAAAAGTATTTACTCATTGGTCACAACAGTTTTTCCCTTTCACCCGCCTTACCTTGCCCGTCAAGAGAAAGTGAAACAAGCTGCTACTAGAGCTTGACGCATAAACACCGTTGTCGTGCAAAAAATCTGCACGAAATTTCCATACAATGTTCAATAGAACGCTTATTGAAAGCTATAGAAGTGCGCAAGGGTTTAGCAGAGTAAAAAAAAATTCGGCTGGAACTAAACTACACACCGACGCGGACAGAACTTCACTTCATGGTGGGTGTTATTCCTTTTCGGGGAAATATATAGCACGGGACTTTTGGAAAGCCTGCAATAGAAAACGTAGCGTACGCATCTCGAAGTGACCGAAATGCGAAAACTGTGATGCGCATGTCAGCCACATTTTTGACAATATTACGCGAGCAGGACAGAAGGTGGACCAGCGCACTCCTGAAGAGAAGAACGCGGCAGATGACGCTTGCACTGAAGAGTGCTTCGTGCGTGATATCACAGATCTCTTTCCTTCTCGGCGTTAGGAGGCACTGCCACAGTGTGTGCTGTTCGACATGCGAGTATTCAGATTGCTGACACGGATTTAGGTGAATGTTCGACCAGCGGAGCTTGTCCCAATATTCTGGAATCCCGCGCTACGACATTTCTTGCCCCAGTGTTGCTTTGGGACCTTAAATCCAATTTCAAAAATATATCAGGATAGCCGATCTAAATTGGACGGGCACTGCTTTGACGGCAGATGGAGCTAGATTAGCCTTCCAAAGCGAATAGCTTTCTTCGGCTCATCAGACCAATTTTCTTCTATGTCACCGTTCATGTGGGCCGATCTCGAAGGCAGTGGAGTCAAACACATCTTCTCAAAGCAGTAGCTGCCACGAGGGTAGAATGCGAGAAACGGACACGTGACCTACACGCCGGACGTATCAAAGCGCTACTTTGGCACCATAGAAGCATGCGCGTAATTGTAGCCTACATGAACACCCTTCTTCAGGGTTCTGTGGAAGACATCCTAGAAAAAAAAACGGATAGCATCCCTGCAGTCGCTGAAGCAGTTTTCTACGGTATCCTCACGTGGACATGAAGCGGGAATGTGTGTACCGTGGCACATAGCACTGAGGGATTTATTCTGATGACATTGGATATGGCATCAGAATGAGAATCTCTCGCCTGCAACCATGCCTTACCTGGGAGGGCTGCTGTGTGCCGTTCAAAGAAAAACGACGTTCTAACGTCTGGTGGCAAGTACTATCGTGAGCAATGTGAGCGGGAACACGCGAACGCGTGGCGAATAGCCTCGAAACCGAGTTAGCACGATACGCGGATGGCGTTGTCGAAAAGAGAGGAGGAACTGGGGCGCTCTTCCGCTAACGGTTTGCACTCCCTCCTCGCTATGCTACGAAACGGAAACCGATTGCGTTTCACCGGCTGCTAGCGATGATAAGGCGGTTACAGCACACAGAGCGCGGCAATGTGTTGCCTTACCACCACCACCACCATCATCATCATCATCATCATCATCATCATCAGCCTGGTTACGCCCACTGCAGGGCAAAGGCCTCTCCCATACTTCTCCAACTACCCCGGTCATGTACTAATTGTGGCCATGCCGTCCCTGCAAACTTCTTAATCTCATCCGCCCACCTAACTTTCTGCCGCCCCCTGCTACGCTTCCCTTCCCTTGGGATCCAGGGAAGCGTGCAGGGGGCGGCAGGAAGTTAGTTGCGCGCAAAATACACTATCTCTCTCTTTCTCTCTACGACACACCCGGAACATCTGGCAGCGATACCGGCTTGATAGTATAGCGCGTGTAATAGCGTTCACGCGAAGGAAAAAAGATCGTGTTGTTTTTTATACCTATTTTGCTGTGTCCTGCTTCCCGTGAACGGAGAGAAGTTGCACGCATCAGTCGGTTGAAAAGTTTTTGGGCGCTTGCGACTGGTAGCAAACCTCAAACGTACGTACATAAAGAAAATACCCCATTACATCAGCATTAGCTTGCCCTTGCGCGATTAGTGGGCTAATAACGGGTCATGGCTCGCCCGGCTTGAATGACGGCTTCGATTATTTTTGGCAGAGAGCATCGACGAAGGCTGTGCCAACTTGAAGACGTTTCCATTTTTCTTGTGTGGCTTCCCACAGTTCATCGCCGGTCGCCAAGTCGAAGGAGAGCATGGAAAGGTTAGTCTTCATACGCGCCCAAACATGTTCCATTATGTTCATGTCCCCCACCCTTCGCACACTACTCAAGGCACATTAACCCTCGTTCATCTAAAAGACGTGTCCCGACCTTTGCTGTATGCGCAGGAGACCAGTTCTCTTGGAATACATAGCACCCATCCGCGTGTGGACCATACGATGCATAAGGGATCATCTCGTGCTCCAGCAAAGTGCAATGCGTAGCACTCGTAAATCTCCCAGAGATTCTTACAACGGAACTTAGGCCGTCAGGCAAAATAGCCGCTCACACGTTTACCGACGTGTATCCGCTTGCGGCTATCTCCTTGATGCTCTGCGGACAGAAGGGTGTGTTCTCCATGCGCCACACTCTTTTCTGCTGGTACCAAGCGGCTCGAGGTAGTAGATTCGTCGGAGATGATGACATACTTCCAATCCGCCACTCTCCGGTTACGGCGATCGACAGCGAACTTCAGGCGATCAGTTTTGTTGGCAGCTGTGAGAAGGGGCTTCTCAGCGGCAATGTGACTTCAGAGTGCGGCTTCCCTTAACCTTCGCCGTACCGTGCTGTCAATTGCATATGCCAGGTCGAAAATACTGCGCACGTCCTTCGCACTTTAAAATGGCTTCTCATTGACTGCAGCAACAATTTGTAGGTCTCGGTCCATCGACGTGGCGCGGGGTCACCTCTTGAAGAACGCATTAAGGACGCGCCGCACATATCGCTATGCTTGGACTGTCCTGTTGATGGTCTTCAACTGGTAGCGTGTCAAAGCAGCAATGTCGCGCTGCGTGTGCCCTTTCTTTGACAATTCGCGACTTCTTCCCACTTATGCAAATGCACTCGCGAAGTCATTAGGCGCTGAAACACAGATGACTGCTAGGCACGGACAGCCGTGGTCTACTTTATAAGCATATTTCCCGAAGAAAAGAAAGTAAAACAGACCTATCAGTGCTCAGCCAACACCACCAAGATATAAGCAAATCCTGTGTATCACGGGAGGCTACGTCACGGCCGATCCCTCAGTAGTTACGTAACCTGATGGGTCATTGGATGTGACTGCGCGCGCTCACTTGAACTCATATCATCGCTAGTGGCCGGTGACAAGCAATCAGCTACCGTTTCGTAGCAACGCTAGCGAGGCGAGGGTGCAAACAGTTAGCGGAACCGCGACGCCCTTTCCACTTCGTTTCCGACAGCGGCCGCTGCGAATCGCCCCACTTCGGGTTCGAGGCTATTTGCCACGCGTTCGCGTGTTCCCTCCTCATATAGCTCACGACAGTACATTTGGCGGACGCGTTTGAAAGCATCCTGGTATCGACATCTCAAGTATAGGCAACGCAAGAAAAGGGTGCAGGAGAGAGCGCGTCTGCCGTAGCTGCAGAACAGTCTTCAAAGTTCGTCTATTGCCGTTCGAAAATACCGAGGACGCCTCATACGACATGTTATTGCTAGTTGATTTATGCACTCTCTGTAATCTATAGCAGAACATACGATAGGCATGCGGAAGCTCCGCGATCAAGGCAATCGTTTTCGAAAAACTATGGTATATTGACACGTATACTTATCTTTATCGGGCAACCACGTTTCGCAGCCTAACAAAAGTAATCGCACAGCGTGGGACGCGCCTGTATGTACCGAAGTTTCTGGAACGTTATCGATGCTTCTATCTGCTGTCTGTTGTCGCTGAACGTTATGTTATCTGATTGCATCACTTGACGCGAATGGTGTAGAACTTTGTAGAAGGCATGCGGGTCCGAACGATTAGTCTGGAACATTCGATGACTGCTCTATAAAAGCCGACGCGCTTGACCCGCAGATCAGATTTTCGACGATCGCCGAGCGTGTTCGCCGCCATCGTTGCGCTTTAAGTGTAGCCTGTTTTGTGGGCACAGGTTCGCCCAATAAAAGCTAGTTTTGTCTTTCACAGTACTGCTACTGTGTTCTTTAACGTCACTACCACGTGACATCTGGTGGAGGTGCTTGTGCGTTCATGTACCGAACGCCCCCGCAAAGTCGCGATCCAAGCCCAAAGCCCGAGGACAAAACTAACATCGCCGAAGACCAGCGTGCTAGCCGCAGACTGCAAAGACTGCCCCCAGAGCACGGACTTCTGCCTGAAACGACAAAGAAGATAGTGATCAAGACAACCCAAATGGCTGCCCCAGTGTCCCCCGTTATCGTACAGCAACCTCGGGACCCACCAACTTTCCATGGAGCAGCAACTGAGGACCCGGAATACTGGCTGGAGACGTACGAGCGAATCGCGACTTTCAACAACTGGGACTCCGACGACAAGTTGCGGCACGTATACTTCGCCCTAGAAGACGCCGCCAGAACGTGGTTCGAGAACAGGGAGTCGACATTGACAACATGGGACCTGTTCCGTACCGGCTTCATGCGCACCTTTACAAGCGTCGTGCGCAAGGAAAGGGCCGAAGCCATGCTGGACGCCCGAGTGCAACTACCGAACGAGAACGTTGCCATCTTCACGGAGGAAATGAAGCGTCTCTTCCGCCACGCCGACCCGGATATGCCCGAGGAGAAGAAAGTCCGCCTTCTCATGCGTGGTGTGAAGGAAGAACTTTTCGGCGCAATGGTACGAATCCCACCGAAGACCGTAGAAGAGTTCCTTCGCGAGGCAACCAGCATCGAGAAGACACTCGAGATGCGAAACCGGCAATTCGACCGCCGCACGAACGCGACAAACTACGCCGGACTTCAGTCACTGGCCACCGACGACCTGCGCGAGACTATCCGAGCTGTCGTGCGGGAGGAGCTACAAAAGCTGTCCCCATCATCACACCCTCAGGTGGCTTCGATTGCCGATGTCGTGCGTGAGGAACTCCAACAACAACTTGGAGTAGCCCCTGAATCGCCGCAGCCCGAGCCGCAAGCAATGACCTACGCCGCCGTCGCACGCCGTCAAGGCCCCCCTCCGCGACCGCGCCAGGGCCCTGTCACGCCGTAGTTTCGTCGTCCGCCGCCGCCGCCGCCGCCAGCACGACCACCCGTCGCCCAGCGCACCTACCCGAGGAAGACAGACGTTTGGCGCGCTCCTGACCACCGCCCGCTCTGCTACCACTGCGGGGAAGCCGGCCATGTGTACCGCCGATGCCCATACCGGGAGATGGGACTGCGAGGTTTCGACGTTAACGCGCCGCGGCCACAGATTGGCGAACGACCTCGCGATATCGCCGACTACCTCGCCGCCACTCAGTGGAGCCATCGACGAGCTTCCCGTTCGCCGTCACCTGGCCGCTACCTGTCGCCGCAGCGCCGACCATACACTGGCCCAGCCCGCGGCCGGTCCGTCAGCCCATATCCGGAAAACTAAAAGCAGCAACCGATGGAGGTGCGGTTGCTGTTCGTCGAACTGACGAAGATCCTCCGCCGCCGACGAAGACGACGAAGCAACCATCTCGACGACCTAATGACGACACGCCGCCGTCCCGACGAAGTCAGGAAGCCAAAACTACACCGACGAAAGACGACTTGACGACGCGACGTTCAAGCTTCAGTTTAACACGACGCAGCCGTGATCCGACGCCAAGACCTAACTGCAATGCCAGACAAAGAACCACCGACCTCGACGTGCTTCTCGACGGACACGCGGTTACCGCCTTAGTAGACACAGGGGCTGATTACTCCGTCATGAGTGGACACATCGCCGCCCAGCTGAAGAAGGTTAAGATGCATGGGAAGGCCCTCAGATTCGAACCGCTGGAGGACACCTCATCACGCCGACTGGAATCTGCACGGCAAGAATAACCATTCATGACCGAACTTACCCTGCCACTTTCGTTATCCTCCAACAGTGTTCACGAGACGTCATTCTCGGTATGGACTTCCTGAACCAACACGGCGCAATCATCGACCTGAAGTCACAGTCAATAACGCTGTCGGAAGATAAAGCGATATCGCCGGAGAGCCCTCGTAGTCACCATGCCTTGAGTGTGCTCGAAGATCAAGTGAGCATCCCGCCTCACTCCAGCATTGTTATTTTGGTCGGCACCGAAACACCCGCTGACGTAGAAGGCGTCATCGAAGGCGACCAACGTCTTCTGCTCGACCGTGAAATTTGCGTCGCAAGAGGGATCGCTCGACTGCACGGAGGAAACACGAAAGTGTTGCTGACAAACTTCAGCAAGGAGTTCAAGCACATCAACAAGGGCACGACCATCGCATACATCGAGGAAATTGTGGAAACCAGCGATGCCTTTGTCCTCTCGGATTCTGTCGCATGTACCCCGACGACTGTAGTTCCCGAGCCAGACTTCGACATAAGTCCAAGTCTCCCCGTGATTAAGCAGCAACAGCTCAGAAGTCTGCTTCGACGATACAAAAGCTGCTTTTCGACGTCATCGAGGATTCGACAAACACCAGTCGCAAAGCATCGCATATTAACCGAAGAATGCGCTCGACCACTACGCCAGAGCCCTTACCGAGTTTCGACGCGGGAACGTGAAGCTATAAGAGAACAAGTCGACGAAATGCTGCGCGACGACATCATCCAGCCGTCGAAAAGCCCGTGGGCATCCCCTGTTGTCCTGGTAAAGAAAAAGGACGGAAGCCTACGTTTCTGTGTCGATTATCGTCGACTGAACAAGATCACGAAGAAGGATGTATACCCCCTCCCACGGATAGACGACGCATTGGATCGGCTCTGCAACGCTAAATACTTCTCGTCGATGGACCTCAAGTCTGGCTATTGGCAAATAGAAGTCGACGAAAGAGATCGCGAAAAGACCGCCTTCATCACCCCAGACGGCCTCTACGAGTTCAAGGTTATGCCATTTGGACTGTGCTCGGCACCTGCAACGTTCCAGCGCGTCATGGACACGGTTTTAGCAGGATTGAAGTGGCAGACCTGTCTCGTTTACTTGGATGACGTCGTTGTCTTCGCCGAAAATTTCAACGATCACCTTAGGCGGCTTGCAACAGTACTCGAGGCCATCAAGTCATCAGGGCTCACTCTGAAGCCAGAAAAGTGCCGCTTCGCCTACGATGAGCTTCTGTTCCTAGGCCACGTCATCAGCAAGTCTGGAGTCCGCCCCGACCCGCAGAAGACAGCTGCCATCGCAAAGTTCCCGCAGCCCACCGACAAGAAGGCAGTGCGTAGATTTCTTGGCATGTGTGCCTACTACAGGCGATTTGTCAAGGACTTTTCACGCATCGATGAGCCGCTGACACAGCTAACTAAATGTGACATTGAGTTCAAGTGGGAAACGCCGCAGGCCGACGCATTTGAAGAACTCAAACGACGCATGCAGACTCCGCCCGTACTTGCGCACTTCGACGAGCACGCCGATACCGAAATTCACACTGACGCCAGTAGCCTAGGCCTCGGTGCCGTCCTAGTCCAGAGAAAAGATGGACATGAACACGTGATAGCTTACGCTAGCCGGTCGTTGTCAAAAGCGGAAGGCAATTATTCCACAACGGAAAAGGAATGCCTCGCCATCGTTTGGGCTACAGCGAAATTTCGCCCCTACCTATATGGCAGGCCATTCAGAGTGGTCAGCGACCATCACGCGTTGTGTTGGCTAGCTAACTTAAAGGACCCTTCAGGACGGCTGGCACGGTGGAGCCTCAGACTACAAGAATACGACATTACTGTAACATACAAGTCCGGACGAAAACACTCAGATGCCGATTGCCTATCACGCGCCCCCATTGACCCGCCGCCGCAAGATAACGAGGATGACGACGCCTTCCTTGGAATAATAAGCGCGGAAGACTTCGCTGATCAACAACGAGGGGACCCGGAGCTAAAAGCCCTTGTCGAGTATTTGGAAGGGCACACCGACGTTGTCCCTAGGGCATTTAAGCGTGGACTATCTTCGTTCACGCTTCAAAACAACCTACTCGTGAAGAAAAACTTTTCACCAGTCCGCGCCAACTACCTTCTTGTTGTTCCGTCGGCGCTGCGTCCAGAAGTACTGCACGCCTTACACGACGATCCAACCGCTGGGCACCTCGGATTCTCCCGGACGCTGTCGCGAATACAGGAAAGGTATTACTGGCCGCGTCTGACCGCCGACGTCGCCCGTTACGTTAAGACATGCCGAGACTGTCAACGACGCAAGACACCACCGACAAGGCCAGCAGGGTTACTACAACCGATCGAACCTCCTCGTCGACCATTCGAGCAGATTGGGATGGATTTGTTGGGGCCGTTTCCGACGTCAACATCCGGGAATAAGTGGATCGTCGTGGCGACGGACTATCTCACCCGCTTCGCTGAAACAAAAGCTCTACCGAAAGGCAGCGCAGCCGAGGTGGCGAAATTTTTCGTCGAGAACATCCTGCTGCGACATGGCGCCCCAAAAGTCCTCATTACCGACAGAGGAACGGCTTTTACAGCAGAGCTCACCCAAGCCATTCTGCAATATAGCCAGACAAGCCACAGGAGGACAACTGCCTACCATCCGCAAACGAATGGTCTCACGGAGCGCCTGAATAAGACCCTCGCCGACATGCTAGCGATGTACGTCGACGTTGAGCACAAGACGTGGGACGCGGTCCTGCCGTATGTAACCTTCGCTTACAACACGGCGGTGCAAGAAACAACACAGATCACGCCGTTTAAGCTGGTTTACGGCAGGAACCCGACGACGACGCTCGACGCCATGCTGCCCCACGTCATTGACGAAGAGAATGTTGACGTCGCTAGCTATCTCCAGCGCGCCGAAGAAGCCCGACAGCTCGCCCGCCTGCGGATCAAGGACCAACAGAGGACCGACAGTCGATACTACAACCTCCGACGACGCTTCGTCGAGTACCAGCCCGGCGACCGTGTTTGGGTATGGACCCCGATACGCCGACGAGGACTCAGTGAGAAACTACTCCGACGCTATTTCGGACCCTACAAGGTCATCCGACGCATTGGCGCTCTGGACTATGAGGTCGTGCCAGACGGCATTTCGCATTCACAGCGGCGCCGCGCACGATCTGAAGTGGTCCACGTGGTGCGCCTTAAACCCTTTTACGGACGCTGACAAACTTCGCCATTTTTGTTCTTTTCTTTGCTACGAGTGCTTTTGTTCATTACCTTCGTTTATTTGCAGCATCGGGTCGATGCTTTTTAAGAGGGGGGTATTGACACGTATACTTATCTTTATCGGGCAACCACGTTTCGCAGCCTAACAAAAGTAATCGCACAGCGTGGGACGCGCCTGTATGTACCGAAGTTTCTGGAACGTTATCGATGCTTCTATCTGCTGTCTGTTGTCGCTGAACGTTATGTTATCTGATTGCATCACTTGACGCGAATGGTGTAGAACTTTGTGGAAGGCATGCGGGTCCGAACGATTAGTCTGGAACATTCGATGACTGCTCTATAAAAGCCGACGCGCTTGACCCGCTGATCAGATTTTCGACGATCGCCGAGCGTGTTCGCCGCCATCGTTGCGCTTTAAGTGTAGCCTGTTTTGTGGGCACAGGTTCGCCCAATAAAAGCTAGTTTTGTCTTTCACAGTACTGCTACTGTGTTCTTTAACGTCACTACCACGTGACAATATGTACTAGGGTACATGCGGCTCAGGAAGCCGCAGCCGGAGCGGATGTTTCCGTTAGATGCATGTGGTTTCCTTCCTAGTATTATGTTTGTGTACATCAAGCTTGTAGACTGCTACTGTCCTTTTTTTTCACGCAGTAAAGAGATAAAAAAAGAGTGTAATCATTGCCTGTTGGTCAGAGAATTGGGCTGCTGTGATGGAAAGCACCTTCGATCTCATCATCATTCGAGCATTTCTTTATAGTATTATAAGTGGGCTTCATCCACTCGAGATTTGTATCGCGTACCCTTCACACCACACTGTACGCGAAATCGCAAATTTGCAAGATAAGTATTTGGTTATTCGCTTATATTGACATTCATCATCGATGGTTCTCCCAAGTTTATTTTTTCTTTTTTTTTGGCTTGACACTGTTTGGTCACTGGCTAATGAACCTCCCTTTCGCTTTTAAACCTATTTAGTCGGTTTGCATATCAGTTCGGAGTGACTCCGCTTACACTTAAAAGGACCCTGAGCCAAATAACAACCCGCGGATAGCATACGCTGCTGTGAACATCTCAGCCATGTTGTGCAGTCGTTCTTGGTGCTCGCAAGCGGAGCACAAAGTCACCTTTCTCTCAAACGCTCTCTTTTCAACAGAAAGCTGCTGCTCACGCTTTTCTGGACGCTTTATTTCGTAACATAGCCGACTCCCATACGCGGCTGCTATTGGCCAATAGCTGACGTCAACCAAGAAGGGTTTTTGGGTCAGCCGGCTTCTTCCTACTGTTACTGCGTATATTTGTTGACGCAGTTTAGTAAACAGGCTGAAGTAAGCGAGGCTGCTTTCGAATTTCGATAATTATGCGTACTTCCGGAACAAGCCGTCTATCCTCTGCTCGCGCTTGGCAGCGGCCGCAAGAGCAGAAACTATGGCCACGCTGGTTATCGGTGTCGCAACCGTCCGGTCTCGCCAATTTCGACTCGTTTTGAACACTCAACTATAACTTCCACCCATGCAAAACTTAAGGTCAGGCCACACGCACTCTTGCCAGGGCGCGCTCACCCCTGGCCGGTCCTCGTTAGATGTCTTGGCACACTTCGCTTCGTGATGAGTTACTGACAGCGTTTTCAAAATGCGCAAGTTGTATGCGGCTACTATCCGTCGGTGAACCTAGTGCAGGACAAAGCCGGTCCGCACCTCTGCACCACGTAGCACAGCGAGACAGGAGGGTATGAACGCGAGCGCGCACTCAAGCCAAGTCATGCACAAAGCAAATGCTTCAGTGGCATGTTCGGTGCACCTGCGGTCTGCTACGTAGTGTAAATACCGCGGCCGCCGCGGGGTGCCGCCACGAGCCCACTGGCTTTAAAACCCCCTAAACTTCGTAAAGCAGTGCCACGCTTTGAAGAATGCCGCCTCCTCCTCGCGCGCTCTGGCCGAGGCCGATGCCGCGCCGCTATTGGCCTAATAGTATCACGTGGGGCCTCGCGCCGTGCGTCAGCGCCATTTTCGCTCGAGAAGCGTCTACGGAGTGGCGAGGAGCGCATGTTGGCGCTGTTGCTATGCTCGAGCATTGTAGGCGGCGCCACGGTCGAGGAGTGAGCGTAAAGAGAGGAGAAACGAGGAAGAGGGGAGGCGGAGAGGGTCGCTACTTTACGAAGTTTAAGGGGCTTTAACTGGCTTAAGGGTGCCTCGTTGTCCACCTCGCAGGCGGGCAAGGAAGTCATAGGAGGTGGAGGAGGAAATAAAGAGAGAATTAGACAGGGACGTTAACAAGAAATGCGTCTGGTTGGCTACCCTAATCTGGGGGATGGGAAAGAGGGAATAGAAAGATAAGATAGAGAGAGGGAGGAAAGCCGCAGTCAGCTCGCGCACGTACGCGCAGGGCCTGAGCGAGTCAAAGGCGTTCACGTAGGCCAGTCTCGCTGAGGACAACCGCGTTTGATGCGTCGTAGGCACCAAAATCGGAAGTTTCCGCGTCTACGTAAACACGCGAAATAAAATTGGAACAGCGTGCCGCGGTGACGAGAAGACGGAGCGTCTTGCGCACACCCCGCTCCACCGTAGCCTTAGCAGTGAAAGTCATTGAAGAAGAAGGGGAAGCACCGCGAGCGCCATGTTTGATTGCCAATAACTCCTCTTCTGCTGAACGCACTGAAGAAATTTTTTGCGGCAAAGTATTATTGGAATAGTCTAACTTAAATGCATTTCTCGACTTCGATAAAAAGTGGTTCGGGGCCCCTTTAAGTCCCTAATATGGTTAGCATTCAGCTCCAACCATTCCGGCTGACTCGTCGCAACGGGGTCCTGCAATATAACACAGAGCGATGATTCCAGGGGAAGGGAAGCGTAGCAGGGGGCGGCAGAAAGTTAGGTGGGCGGATGAGATTAAGAAGTTTGCAGGGACGGCGTGGCCACAATTAGTACATGACTGGGGTTGTTGGAGAAATATGGGAGAGGCCTTTGCCCTGCAGTGGGCGTAACCAGGCTGATGATGATAATGAAAGTGCCACGTTTGTCCTGTTATTAAATCTAGCGAGTTCTGGTCCCTTCACCCATAGAAAGTTGTTTGGCTGTTTTATGCTACTAAATGTATCAGCAGCAGATAATCTATAAAACCGGGACACCAACCGATTCAATGACAAGTTCAATATGGCGTTACACACCAATCGTCAAGTTTCCCGATCCAACAGATGATAAGCCTGCCACAAAGAGCGTTGCAGCAAAGAGAGAGAGCGACAATAAGCGAAAAAAAATACAGCTCTGTTTCACGCACTACGACATCGCTTCTATTGTCCCTTCATTCCACTACTGCTACTGGCCGGAAGACACATAAGTTTCGGTAAATACTGCTCTTGACTCCACCGACAAAGGCACGCCTTCATCGTTCTCTCCTGTAGCTAGCCGGGTAGCACATACGAAAGCGTCGTCATCATACCGTTGTCACTGAGCCCGCGTCGGGAAACTCCCCGGCTTCGGTGGCAGAGGTAATTGGCGCCATCTATGAGGAGGGCGAAGCCGAAGATCCGTTTCCCTTGCATGGCCTCGTAGATCGCCGCGCGCATGAGCGCCGATCCAGGTGACCGATCCCTTCCTCCCACAACACCTGTCCCCTCGCCCACCCTCGTAACTCCCTCGCAACTCCCTCACCTTCAGCTGTCTCCGCGCGCGCGCCGTGCGGCCCCACCGGCCCGGCGCCAGCTTAGCCCGCTGCATGACGTTTCATGTTTCGTTATCTGGTGTTATCGGGAAGCGTGCGCTCCTGTGCGTTGACCGGTGTGGGTAGTTTCGTCAGTTTCGTGGTCCTCGGTAGCCGTGTGCTTGTGCTCCGCGACGTTTCACCCGTTTCATGACTCGTACAGCTCGAGCATCGTGCAGAGGTGCACGAATACCTCAAGAACAAGCCCTGCAAGGTTGTTCCGGGCGCCTAAAGACAACAGGTGAGCGCGCTCACCTGAGCGCGCTCAGTGGAATCTCTGTGTGTCACGTTCTACAAACGTACTAACAGCTGAAAAATTACTGTTCGTGTTTAATTGTGTATTATCTCAGTAATCGCCGATGGGAAAACCACGCGAACAACTTTCATGTGTAGGCATGATACGCTTTTTTTTCTTCTGGAAAGCATGAGCATTGCAAGTGTCCTACATGCAAATTTGTGCAGTTCGTGTTTATTATACAAAGGAGTGCCCAGTAGGTACAACTTAAGTGAAGCGATTTTACTGCTAAGCATAGCATACGGGGGAACAAAAAGTCGTGTGGTTGGCTTATTTTACCAGGTCTTTGATTGAGGAATACGCCTTTCTGCGAATGTTTTCTATGTGCTGCTGCAAAAGCCGACTGCCTTCTGTTCCCCCTTGCCACCGTTGCTCAAGTCGTGGCCAAGTGCAAAATAATGTGATTATGTGTATTTCAGTTTTTAGTACAATGTTATTTTTGTTCTGCCATGTCTTTTTCATTTTGCTCAGTAGTAATGAACACGTCCCGCATTTCATATACTTTCGTGCAGGTTTATAAGTAGGCTTTTTTTTTTAGAGCGCAGCTCTTTGGCGTCCGTTCCTGGGTTTCGCGTCGTCGTCGGCGTTGTCGTCGGCCTCGTAACCAGCTCCGCCCCCCTTTCATCCCCCCAGCGCTAGCAGCGACCGACTGATACCGCTGGATGCCGCTGACGCCGCTAGAGAGTCAAGATAACGTGACTGCATAGAACACCGTCGCCGCCATGCAGAAAGAGGAGGAAAGGGTCCCCCCCCCCCCTGTTCTTGTGTGGCGGATAGGGTGCTCTTCAGTTGCCGACGCGCCGGTTATTTCACGTAGGCGCCGGCACGTCGACGAATACGTGACCACCTTCCCACGGCTAGACCTGGTTCTTAGCGCTGCGGAAGCGAGGGTATCATATTGTTTGTGTCGGCATCGGCGGCGTTGTCCCTGAAACCAACTCCGCAGCTGGGGTTGACTCACTATCGGCGTCAGCGGCATCAGTCAGTCGCTGCTATCTCTTCCCTCCTCCCTTTATCGTGTTGTCCGCTTGCTGCGCGCGCTTCTGCCCCCATCGTTTGCCGCTGGGTGTACACGCCGCCCCCCTCCCCCCTCTTCCTGCGAGTCTCCGGTTGTCAAAGCGCCGGCTCGAACTTAATTCCTTTCTTCGCTCCTCCTCCAATGCAACCCCTGTGCGGTGGCAATCAGAGAGCCAGATCGGTGGCGGCGGATCTGTATATGTGCACCGCCCGAGCCGAAATTGCCGCTGCCGTTCGCCCTGTGCGGTGGCAATAAGAGAGCCAGATCGGTGGCGGCGGATCTGTATATGTGCACCGCCCGAGCCGAAATTGCCGCTGCCGTTCGCCACTGCGAAATTATCTGCCAGTTCTTTCTGAGCCATGAGCGAGACGACCGATGGAAGTCCTCCGTCTGCTGCTGCTGCTGCTGCTAAACGAGCTGCCAGAGCAGAGGCCCAGCGCCGTAGCCGTCAGAATCCAGAGGTGCGTGCCGCCGAAGCAGAAGCTTACCGTCGCCGCCGTCGAGATGATCCAGGAGTACGCGTCGCCGAAGCAGAGGCTAAGCGCCGCCACCGAGAAGACCCTGCCGTTCGCGCCGCCGAAGCGGAGGCTCATCGCCGCCGTCGAGAGCAACCAGCAGTAAGCGAGGCTGAAGCAGAAGCTCATCGCCGCCGCCGAGAAGACCCTGCAGTTCGCGCCGCCGAAGCGGAGGCTCATCGCCGCCGTCGAGAGCAACCAGCAGTAAGCGAGGCTGAAGCAGAAGCTCATCGCCGTCGCATATATCAGTCTATTTCTCCGACCACAAAGCTTCCTTCATGACTGTCAAGAACTGTTAGTGGAGTCTTTGTTAAAGGAATACGTGTGAAAAATAAAAAAAAAATTATGTGATAGCGCATACATGTGTTGCTCGATTTCTTTGCCTCAATCTATCGAAAAGGTGAAACAGCTTATTTGCTGCGCTCAAATTTCGCATTAGGAAGTAACGTAATCGTCGGTAATTTTTTTGCTATGTCGGTCAATCAAATAATGTTAGCATTTTATTCTACATTTTAGGTATTTTGCGTGTCATTGTTTTTGTCCTTACCAGTGAGTTTTCCCTTTCTATAGTTGTCAACTTGTCATGACTATGTCATACACGTCGTCCAGTTTTGTGCAATATTTTAGTGCATATATCAGAAGCTCGTCTACATTCCGGTGTTGAGAGCATTATATCAAAATCTTGTTTCTTTATACGTGTGTGTACATGAAACGGCATTCGCGTTTTCCAGCGCTTTCTTTTTTTGTTATTTCACCGTCTGTGAACTTTTGTGTTTAGTACTCTTGTATATGGCATGCACCTTTCACTTTTGCTCATTTTTGAGCGTGTATCACACCACGTTATAAGAAAAATGTTTTCGGTAATGAAGTCAATAAAGCGAGGCCAAAGATGTGTTGTGTTGGAAGTGGAAATTTTTTTATGTAAAGCCAGGGCTAATCTTAATCACATTCTGTGGGAATGCCCGCAGGCTCCCTCTGAGGGAAGAATAAAGTGTTTAGAACAATGGGAGACCTTATTACTCAGCTCCGATCCGGAGATTCAACTGAAGACCGTCCGACTGGCCGAAACCGGCGCTAGGTTCCAAGGACTCCTGGCCGTCGTCTAGGTGCGGAGGCTTAAAGCCTTCCCTACATGTGTTGCTCAAATATAGTTTTACAATCCAAATCCAATGTCCCGGTACATGTTGGTATAATATAAGTATGGGCGAGACTGCGTGCGTGCCAACGCATAGCCCAAGACGCACTACGCGCCATTTCGCTAGCAATGCCAATGCGCGGCGCAGCGCGCGCGATTGAGAAAAAAGAAAACACAACGCGCCGCGCACAGGTAAAAGCAAACAACAAAGTAAGCGGCGTGCGCGGCATGGGCAAAAGGGAGCGGAGCGGGTTGGCATAATAAAAACAAAAAGAAAAGAAAAACGTTTGGGAGAGGAGGCACCGTGCGGCTGCTGTTCCTGTTGCCATGACAACGTAAACAACCGCGTGTGCCGCCATTTTGCTTCTGCGTCGCCCTGCCGTTAGGGCCGTAACTGAAGGGGACCTCGGCGCTAGCGTCGAGAGAGCGTCTGCTCGAAAACAGCCACTGGCAGCCATGCGTAGAATTACCCCTGTGACTGAGCTTCGGCGCGCCGTGACCCGCGGACAGCTCCCGGCCGGCAGACTTCATCGGCTACTCTTTAACAAGGGCTTGGCAGAGGTCATCGTCGTCTTGAAGCACCGCGGAGGCATCTTCGCAGCACCTGCCGCACGTTCGGTTCACGGCCCAAGCCACGGCGCCCAAAGCGCCGAGATACGCCAGCACAGCCACGATGTGCCAGGTGAACACGCTGGCGGCCAGCATCATGTCCGAGTGGCTATGCACATCCCATGGCGGATGTTTGGGTAGCGGGCTGTAAAGGATGAATCCGATCTGCCAGAACCACGTTGCCTGCAACAGGCAAAAGCACGCGCGACCCAGGGACGCCAGCACGCTTCGGGGTCGACACATCTCGGCGAGGATGCAGGCCGCCTCGGCCACGGTGATGTAGACCAGGAGCGTGTGGACCAGAACGTCCAGCTGGGCTCTTCCGTGCAGGTGGAAGTGGAACAGCAGGCCCTCGACGGTGACGGCCAGCAGGAGCACCGCGTAGTCGGTGTACGGCGGGAAAGGGAAGCGGACGTTGGTCATGACGTCGACGACACCGCTGAGCAGATAGAAAAAGTACATGGAGATGTGCTGAGCGCTGTCCATATGAACGAAGTAGCCGCTCTCTATGCCCGCGGCCACCTCGTTGGCAATACCCACAGAGCAGGTGACAATCTTAGCGATGCCTTCGAAGCTGAAGCGCTGAGACAGACCGGGTATCGGGTACGAGCAACGGCAGACGTAGGGCCGCTTTTGCTCCCTGCTGCGGACGTAGTTGCGCCAGGCGAAAAAGGCCCACAGAGTTCCCAAAATGAACAGGAAGGTTCCGGGCAAGGCGTGGCCAAAGAAGGTTCCCATGGTCCCGACCGCTGGACAGTGACGTTCGAGGCACTCCTACTTTGCACTTGACCTGCGATAAGCAAAATGATAATGAGTACGATAAGTATGATTACGGCTGTGCGTAAATTAAGCCATAATGATTCTCGACTACGGCACCTCTGCGAACCACAGCAGACAAGCCACGAAGCAGGTAGTTACAGTAACGTGAAATCTAAACACCAATATACTATATAGAATCTGTTTTAATGAAAACCGACTTTGAAAGGTCTCATATCAGCTGTGTTAGCTTGAGGAGAACACCACTTGCAAGACCAATCACAAAGCGCTGTTAGCTAAGTAAGAATTGGTCATTATCATTGTTGTAACTCACTTCAGAGCACGTGTTTCTATTGCGGAATCGAAACCCAACAGATAATGAAGCAGTATTTTATTAGCACAAGTCCTTTCCTTAGTTCCAGTTTCTACAAATACGACATACGTCTTCAAAATCCGTGGCACAATGCATCGGTTTACCAGGTCATATTTATCAGCACCACATTTTCGACAGTGCTGATAAGTGGTAATGAAACATCAATGCTTCTTGCACAAAATTTGAGCGCATAACTTCTCCAAACCGATGCGAAACACATGATTTCCGCTAAAGGAACATCATTGGCTTGCCTGTTCAGTTTCACCTTCGCAATTGGGACATGCGCTCTAACGTGGCTAAATAAGAACGTAATTAGTTCAGGAAGGGCTGAATGACTCTAATTAGGGAAGACACTCAGTAGCTCAAACTTTCTTGCGGAACATCGTCTGCTCTGCCACGGGAAGCTAAGGCGCTAAAAATTAGTGCCGTTAAAGAAGGATGATACAACAGGTTTCTCATGAACAGAAAGTTTTCTAAAACTTTCAGCGGTAGCATACACCGTAGGTCCTAGAGGTCTCAGGACCGGACTTTTTAAGGGTTCATGTGCGAGGTCTGCTGCTTCTTTTTCTTCCTTATGTGCTGTGATGCACGCGTTACTCCACATCGGCCAAGATTACGAAAATTGTTCAACACAGTAAGAAGGCAATGGACAGCATAATCCTGGAAAATGTCAAGTCCCGCGTGGGTTAAGCCACATTGCAGCCACACTTGCAATTGACAAAATCCCCGATGGCGAATGCAGTACTGCACAGGAAAATTCAAATCATGGCAGCACAATAAAGGACAGTGTGTTCGATGTGGTAAGGTGTTACCTGTTGGTTTATAACTTGTATCCTGGACAGACTCATCTGTATAATGAAAGATTAGTTGCACCTTTAAAGAAAGTTCATCGATTATATTCTTGTATTTCCATGCACGTTCTTGCGCCTGTACGTTCGCGTTTTCTCGCAATGGGGATTGTCTCGTTTGCGTTTAATTCGACAACAGCAAATATCGCTTTCGATACATCTAGTAGGCGTAAAGCCTTTTGCAACAATGAAAACTTAACTTTAAAAAAATGAAGCGTTTGTTCTACCCGTACGTTCAAGTGTAATGGAGCGTAATTAAAGTTCCAACTCAAGCAGTTTCCGCGGTGCGGAGAGAAGACCTAGCATATCAGATTTATGAGGACATCAAGTAAATTGCTTCACCAGATTCAACCAAGTGACTTCTCGGAAAAAAAAATTGCGACAGTAGTGGAATAGAGAGAGCAATGAGAATTAGAAACAAACTTTGCGGGCACGGTCTGATTCGTCCTTAAATCGCACCTGCGTTGCGGGTTAATTGATTTTGAACTAGACATACCCTGTCTTTCTCGGAAACGGAGAGGCTGCACACTGTAAGCCAGCTGGACTCGCAAAAGCAGGCCGCTGCGTGATCATAAAAATGTTCGTCCTAAGGTCACGGTGAATCGAGCAGCTCCTCTGGAGCTATGGATTCCGGTTTTCGGAAAGACCTTGTCCGACGTGTCATGAAGTCATGAAAGTCATGAAAGCTTTATGAAAATTTGCGCTCCGACGGACAGAATCGGCGCATTACAGAGGCATAAATCTGTGATAGATATAGAAGACAATCACGTCGAAGTGCACCTGCCGAGGTTGGTTCTCAGCATCTGCTGAAGAGAAGCGTTGCCACAGATGCGCTCATATTTTGGGAACCACGTAAACTTTGCAGAGTATCCAATCTATAATTAGAATATTCTGATTACGTTGGCACCAGTAAACTCAGATTGACGGAACCAAGCCAGTATTGCGCAGAATCCATTCGTTATTCGTGATAGGCCTAAAAGTTACGAACTTTTGCGTAGGGAGTGACAACGCCGAGGTGCCCCCCCCCCCCCAGCTTTCCTCTAATGTTCGCTTTTTCTGAAACGTAATATTTCGATGATAATTTACGTCACAGTCGCCATATTGAAGGCACCACGCCGGCATTTTGCAGGGAACATAAAAGGGTTGTAGGAATATAAACGGTGACTGTTGAACGGAGTTCCGAGATCGCATCCCGTGGTATATGACCCTCCTCGTGTATTTTATAACTTAGATTAATCTGTTATAAATGCGTAGTGTTTTGTTATAAGCCGAAGGTCTTCAACAAAGAAGTCGACAGGTAAGATATAAATGTTTTAATAACGTACTGCAAAGCTATTTGCGTTGGGGATCACCTCGACCTGTAAATAAAACGATTCTCATAATACTCACAATTTGTGAGACGTGCTCCTATTATTCCACGAGAAAAAGAGCGTCTTAATTTGAGAAAGAAGAAATTATGACATGTACGCTCTTTCATGTCAATAAGGAAATGGATCGTGGAAGCCAAACCGAGAACGTGGAAGCCGAGTTGACCACTTCACCTTAGCACATGGGTAAAAAAAACATGGCTGTGGCTTAGCTAAGGTTAAGCCCAGGATGCGAGGCGTACTAGCCTTTAGTTTAGTTGTTGAACCACTGTTTAGCCTGGTGAACTGCGGTTGCTTGGCTATATTTGGTTCGGCTAGACGAAGAAACAACTCATGCAGGCGAGCGCACGAGCTGAGACCCGGCCATGTAGCTACGCGGCCGCAAGCGAGCGCACGAGTTGAGCCTCCGCTTTTGCAGCTGTTATGACGTCATATGGTAGCTACGCGGCCGCGCGCGGCGCAGCATGGAAGAGCGTGGTTGTGCGGCTAGTATGCTTCGCATAAAAAGCATAAGAAATTGGAAAGTCTCGATGTCTTGTGCGTTTATAAAGATAGCGCTGCTTCGGAATTCAGGCCAATAAGCGTCGACAAAGCGTCGTAAATTAAAAGTCGTGAGAGGAGTCCGAAGCCAACAGCACGAATCCCATCGTTCCCGTGGAATGGTTGAACGATTGTCGAGACAGAATTGCTTTACGTAGTTTTAATAGGGCGCTCTATGCCGGCAACCACTGAGGCCAGGCTCTGACGTCAGCCAGCGTCGTCGTTTATCACGGCGGAAATGTCACGCCTGCGGTTTGAACCCCGCGAGGAAGACGCTGCCGGTTCCTCCCCATCGTGCACATGTGTTCGGAGCCGCACAGAAGCTGTACACCGCGCGTTTTTTCAGCACGCGAATAAGGGGTGATGCTTAGCAAGTGTGAAGGTTGACGACCGCGTTCAGGACGTATTAACTTGATGCTGACGTCGTGAAACTATAAGGCTTGTTGCGATTGTGTCGCTAAATAAAAAAAACAAAGGAGTGCTGCTCTCGTTTCTTCTGGCTATGCTCGTGGGTGGATGTCGTGGCAGTCGCAGGAACAAAGCGAGTGTATGTGCCGTGACGTCGTTAGGCAGGCGCTTTCTGGGCGCTGAAACTGGTTTATAAAAGCAAGCGTTATAGTAAATGTCAGGGCTATGGTAGCCACTATATTTTGGGGGGAATTAAAGGTTTTTTTATTCGTTTACTTAAGGATGTAAGACGCTAAGCACGAGGTCGGGGGTTCGCTTTTCGACCGCGGCGGCCGCATTTCTATGGAGGGGGGGGGGGGAGGGGGGTGAAAGGCAAGAACGCTCGTGTGCGGGTCATGGTAAAGAGAGTCCCAGTCAGCGCTTGTCTGTGGTATTTGTTTCCTTGTGTCCTCGTCTTTTTCGCGCTGTTTCACCTTAGTCCCAGGTAGTCCGAATGAATCTGGAGTCCCCCCCTTAATGGTGTGCCTCGTAATCAGATGGAGGTCTTCGTACGTAAAATCCCAGAATTATTTTTTTTCTTTTACTCGCGCTGGATGCAAGAAGTTTGGCATGTACGAGCCGTAGTATGGGAGGACTTCGAAGCAAGTCACTAAGGGTTGCTCCATTTGTGACAGTGGTATCAATTACAGTCTTTCCAATGGTATGTACTAACAGACTGATTGATTGATTGATTGATTGATTGATTGATTGATTGATTGATTGATTGATTGATTGATTGATTGATTGATTGATTGATTGATTGATTGATTGATTGATTGATCGATCGATCGACTGACCGAGTGGTTGGAAACCGACCGGCCGTACAAAACGACTGGATCGGTCCCCAAGCAACACAATGGCTACAAAAAACGCAGTAGAGGAGGGTCTCCGAGATTCCTTTTTTTGGCCATCTCACTGTCTTTAACGGCGCACTCGTAGCATGGCACGCGAGCGTTTTATTTTTCCATTCCGCCATTATCGCGATGCGGTCAATTAAACGTTCAACCCACGACGAATTAGTTACGACATACGAAAATTGCTTGTTTTTATCACTTTGTGTCCTTTAACGTCATTTCATTGATTGGCAGAGCTGCACGTTTTTCCAGACGTACTATCGTGCTTAGCATGAGCTACAACGCGCTTGCCTTGCATGGGGTGCTCTCCCAGCTAAAGCTGGTGGCGCTAACCTGCCACGACGTGTCACGCTCGAAGTTAAAAAGCGTTTCAAAAAAAGATTGCTGCACATTCGTGCTTGCAAAATCGGTTGAAATCGGTAGATTTCTTCATACTGGCAAAATGTGAACTGAAACGATTTTTTTTTTCTCTTGCCAGCGCGCATGCAGTTGTTGCCGTTATATGTCTAGATTGTGCCATATGCGAAGCAGGGACGCCAACACAATGACCTTCAAGTATTCCTCGCGCTGCATGTGGCTTGAAAAATATCCTCACGGGGAATCACGAAGTAGAAATAAACGTAGAAAGATCCCTAGTCCGAATCGTCAATGAAGTTTCAGAAAAGCCAGCACATGACGTTTGGTATAACTGAAGTGGTGCCTCAGATTTCGCTTCAGCCTAAAAATAACAACAAAAGAACACGCAAAGAATCGCTCGTTGCTCGTGCACTGTAAACGTTGATCGCGCTTTAGCCCTTATCTATTGAAAGAGTGGTGGTAGATTTTCTAGAAATTAAAAAAAAATATGGGGTTTTACGTGCCAAAACCACTTTCTGATTATGAGGCACGCCGCAGGGGGGGACTCCGGAAATTTGGACCACCTGGGGTTCATTAACGTGCACCTAAATCTAAGTATACACGGGTGTTTTTCGCATTTCGCCCCCATCGAAATGCGGCCACCGTGGCCGGGATTCGATGCCGCGACCTCGTGCTTAGCAGCCCAACACCATAGCCACTAAGCAACCACGGCGCGTTATTTTCTAGAAGTAGCCGAAAAAAATCTGCTTTTTATAAAGTTAGTAAACTTAGCGATCCGTCACGTTGACCACGAAGGAAATCGGTACATTCTGAAAGGTTTATTACTGAATTAATAAAATGGGAATACATAAGCAGACTTACTCATAAACTATGGCGTTCACGCTGGCTGCGGTTGGTACGCTTAAGATTCATAGCAGAGCGAAGGTCAGCAAAAACAGGGAGAAACACGAACGACGAGGCGCTGATCTTCAACTAAACAATGTTCCGTGCTGCGTAGCGAATATAAATGCAAAAAAGGGGTGTGAGGAAAGAATCATGACCTGACTTCGAGAAAGTTCGTATGAAATGCCGCAGCTCAAACGCGCACGTCCACAGCAGTCGAAAGGATTCTGCAGAAATTCTGTGATGTTTTTTTTTTTAATTTGATTAAGGCTTGAGCATTCATTGTCTCGGCTGTTACTTCGCTTTCGCGTATTTGCGTTGCTAGCTCATGTTAGTCTACTCAGCGCTTCTTCCGGAGCCAAAAAAAAAATGTTTACGGACACCTGGAAGACCAACGACAACTCGTCGCCAGGGCCAAGAGGGCAGTCGAAGCCAGAGGGTTCCTGGACTAAGGAGCCTTCCCACCTTAGGGTAATACCCGGCCTCGCCCGGGACACTGTTTCGTTTAATAAACGTTTTTCTCTCTCTCTCTACGCATTAATAGACGATTCTCAGAATTTATGTGGCATTTTACAGCGAAGCTGTACATGGCTAGCCTAGAACTCCTCCGGCGCCATCTCATGCGCGTGCACGAAAAAAAAAAAAATAGAGAGAGAGAAAGAGAGGCGCGTGATTGGCTGCGCCAGTAGTGACGTCGTTCCTCTCCGCCGCAGCCGAGCGCAGTGTTGCCAGGTTTGGCTACATACAGCCAAATTGCGCTACAGAAAAAAATGTTTGGCGTCGACTTGGGCGAGTTGGCTTTGTGGCTATATTTGGGCTACTGAAGATCTGCGACTTGGCTTTGTTTGGGCTATACGTGGCCAAATGTACACCCTTCGGGGTGGAAATTTGACAAACAGCAACAATGGTCGTCTGTCTTGCTTGCGTTTCCTCTCTTGAAAACGCTGCGCTCGCTACTTTCCTGTCGAGAAATGCTGTGTCATGCTGATAACGCGCGTACCGTTCGTGACGTGCAAGTACCGGGCTCGCAGCGTTAAAGAAAGGAAATGCGGGCAAGACAGATGACGATTATCGTTGTCTGGCTAGACACGACCAATAGGGTGCAATTTTGTTTAAGAGTGTAGTCGAATGTGAAAATATATGTACAGATGAAACTGCAAATAAAAAATGGCCATGTTTGGCTACAAATTTTTTGTTGCTCTTTTTTATTTTTTGGCTACATTTGGGCTACAATTTCTCTAGCTTTGGGCTACGCCGGCTTGCCCAACTTGGCAACACTGGGACTCCGAGAGCGCGCGTAGCAGTTTTTCTCCCGCTCCCGATTGGGTAGGCCACGCGTCATACGTACTCCTGAGGAGCAGGCAGCTTTGTTTTTTTTTTCCTGTCCAGTCTTGTCCGAGGGTGGCAACCGCGGGCGCGATTCAAACCGTGACCTATAGCTCTGAGCAGGGCAACGCTCAGAGCTAGAGCTATCACTGCTCTACCGCCGGGGGTTAGACGAAGAAAAACACGGTACTATGTGCGTTGCTGGAATGGCAAAACCATCTCAAATTTTGCTCTCAAGAGTGTGACTCGTAAGCAGCAACCAACTCGGTCGGGAGAGGGCACTACAGCCACGGTTCGAGCGTGAAGGAAGTGAGGGAATGGATGGATGGAGGGATGGAAAACTTTATTTGGTTCTGCAAGCTCGCAGTGAAATTGTTTATGAAGAACGACTGAGGAATGTGGAAGAAAGTAAATGGTCTGGGAGAGTGTTGATGTATTTGTACAGGAAAAACACTGATTCACAGTGGAGGAAAAGACCTATAGGCAGCTTACCAGCAAGTACGCGGCCTGTAGGGTGAGCAACACAGCAACAAAAAACGTCAAGCGGAAAGTCAGAGAGGCTGAAATAACCTCATGGGTGGCGGCAATGGAAATGAAACCTGCCATGAGTAACTACTTAAGAGGAAAAAAAAAGACGAAATCAGGAAAGAAACAAGTTATGGTAACTCAAAGGGAAGCTCATTACTTTTCGAAGCGAGAGCAGTATGAACACGCGCCTATAAAGCGATATATAAGAAGGAATAAGCAGCATGTGCTTGCGGCGTTAAACTATAGGGAAACGATGGAACGTGTTTTATTAGCATGTGAAGATATCTGCCCATCGGTCGATTTAGGCGCCACAGGGCTCCTTGAAGCACTTGGCTTCAGTGAGAGCAGGGGGAAAGTAATCGTGTCTGCAATAGAGATTAGTGAGAGGCGATTGAAAGTGCAAGAAAAGTAGGGAAACGACAAAAAGGAAACGTACAAAAACAAAGATCCCAATACGGGTCAGAAAATTTGGTGATGGGAATTCATCGTGCGTTTTTTCTCGTTTTTTTTTTCTTTTTTAACCTAGGTAGGACATTAAGCAGTATAACAGCAAGAACTTGGTGGCGCAACTCACCGCCCCGTTCCAAAGGGCGGTGAGTTTACGCTTATAGCATGCATCCATCCATCCAGCTTTGCACGACATACTGAACGTATGAACGTATACCACGCACCAGCAATATATATATATATATATATATATATATATATATATATATATATATATATATATATATATATATATATATATATATATATATATATATATATATATATATATATTTACTGTGATAATTAACTTTGAATGTTCATGCTGCTTCTTAATAACAGTGCTTGAGATCCAGAGAGTTTTCAGGTGCAATGTTTTTTCCCTGCAGAAGTCTAGACACCGGTGTTTTGATGTATGCCGTGTTTATGATGTATGTACGCGTGACATTATTCTAACCATGGGCTAGAAATTCAAATAACAAGGAGCATCGCTTTGTTTTTCCTCCCCGATTTTCCTTGTCTGTGAGGGAAAAAATAGAGAACAAAAACTTTTTTTTAACGCTTTGTTGTTATTTTTTGCAAGCTATTAATTCACCAAATAATTTACGACAGCAACAAAACACGAATACGCAGAAAGAGAACCCGATAACGTCTTATATCGTTAATCCTTTACAGAGGAGGTCCATGACCTTTTCGGCGAATACCTGAGCCCCCCCTCCTGCCACCTCACCGCCGAAATTATTTTGCCCTACTCGCGTCTACACTTCGACAGAAGCGTACTTACATTCAGGAAGTGTTGGATCTGTGTCCTACGGTGGAGGAAAAAAAAAAAGGTGTCCATCAGCTACGATGAGGACGCGACATGTATGCTCATGTGTGCGACAACGTGTCCACAGTTGTTGAGGAATCGCGGAATGCTTTCGGTTTAAGTATGTCAAGAGCCGTGGAATCCAGCACACCTTCGCCCTATTAATCAGTGCCTCGGCGCGACTTGATTGCGTCGAGGTGACCCGCGTCAGAGGCCCTATATGCGGACTTAGTCAAGCGAATTCTTCGACCGCTGCTTGAGACTGCAATTACTATGTATAAATGTCAGCTCAAGATCGCCATCTTTTCCTCGGCGCGCTTTCGGAACTGCAGTACCAGCGATCAAATTTATACAGACTGTCGTCGGACGAGAATTTGCGAACTCTGGCCTTCAGCCAGTGCGCTGTTTGTTATACTTCGGCCGACGTCCGACAAAGCCACACGCCGTTTTAGAAGTATGGCCACCTGCGTCAAGATTCCGACTGAGTTGGACCGAGTCCGACTACGTATACAGGTTCTTCAAAGCTTGTCTAATAGTAATTTTAATGAAAACGCTACGTAAGTGACGTGAAATAATTTGTTTGCGCATGCTAGCTGTCTATGTGCCCTTTGGCGGGCACAATTTCCGCCACAATTGAGAGAGTCCCCAAATGCATACTTAACAACAGCTACTTCATTATTTATTTCTTTCTTTTATTACAACGACTGCGGTCATGTCTCTATTTTGACATTTCGAGACAACCCTCTTGGAAGACAACGTCACAGCAACCCAAGAGCCATCTGTTCGGTCCTCCAGGAGCTTTCCGCTTCCTAGATGCACATCTCAGCGGCGGCACTAACCCGCCGTGGTTGCTCAGTGGCTATGGTGTTGGGCTGCTGAGCACGAGGTCGCGGGATCGAATCCCGGCCATGGCGGCCGCAATTCGATGGGGGGAAATGCGAAAACACCCGTGTACTTAGATCTAGGTGCACGTTAAAGAACCCCAGGTGGTCGAAATTTCCGGAGTCCCCCACTACGGCGTGCCTCATAATCAGAAAGTGGTTTTGGTACGTAAAACCCCATAATTTTTTATAGCGGTGGCACTGGCGCAGGCGGCGTTGCAACACCACGAGGTCAGCTTCCCGTGCAACAGCTGCACAAATTCTTAGCTCAGCTCGAACGGAGAACCGGCATATACCACGACGTGACAAAAAAAACATGACGAATTACTGGCACAGGCAGAACTGTAATGTCACCGTACTTCAGGATTCAAGAACTTTAAACCAAAACAGTGAAATGTGATATATTTGGACATGCTGTGCAGTCAGTTGATAGCTGAGCGTCTTGTTTAGTGGCTCGTGTTATCTGCACATTGGTTTTTGAGTTCGATAAGTGTGCGTATAAGGGGGTGCACCACCAATGACCGCCGCTCGTCGCACTAACTGGTAATATGGTATTGTTTATTGATCGTTTCAGATCACTGCGACAGCACTGAAGAGATTGTACTTGGGCTGCATGTCGCTAATAATTAAGCCAACTCTAGATATGTGATACTGAGATCTCAGTATTTGCATTCCAGCCACTTCAGTCGAATGATAAAGCCCAGTCGCTTGTATCTGATACCTTAAGCCGCCTGTCCATAGCTTTCGGAGCACATTAAAATGACCACTCGGAGATTTGACGTTAAACACGAGAAATGAGGGCAGTGATGAAGCTGTTACATTAAATCAAATTATCGGGCTTTACGTGCCAAAACGACGATCTCATTGATTATGAGGCCCACCGTAGTAGGAGACTCCAGAACGTGCATCTAAATCTAAGTACACGGGTGTTTTCGCATTTCGCCCCCATCTAAATGCGGCTGCCGTGGCCGGGATTCGATCCCACAACCTCGTGCTTAGCAGCCCAACACCATAGCCACTAAGGAACTGCGGGGGTGCTGATGATGTGGGACAGGCTAATTTGCTGCAAGGCTCGCGAAACGTGTTACCATAGCAACATCTCTCGGGACGCTGACAAACGATAGACACTGACAAATGAAGATTATGATGATGATGTGTAACATGAACAAATCTGCAATGTAACGGGGCAGTGCCACATGTCACTGAACTCGTCCTTATCACAAACTCTCCACGAACACGCACCGCAGATTTCGATCTGTGGCCATGGTAACATGTTTCAATGTTGACGCGGGTTTCAGCGTGGGTAAAGGGGCCCAAAGGTGGGACCAAAGAGTAATGGGTGTGCAATGTTAAATCATGGGCATGCAAGATTGTTAAGGTTGGTCTTACCTGTGGAACGAAGCCGCTCTCCCAGCCGGTCACCGCTTGGCTCGCACTCTTGGCCATTCCGTTGAAGTCCGTCACGCAGTCCGGGACTCGCAAACGCAGGAACAGCAGGTAATATGTACACCGTGCACTGCTTCAGACACCGCTGGATTCTTCTTCGACGTGGCTCTCCCCACATGCATCCAGCTCATCGCAGCCAAATGCCTTCACTCCTGTCTTGAAGCCACGCAGTGTCAACCCCCCACCCCCGCCTTCTCTCGTACCTGTGTGTTATACTATCGGCTTAAGTTTAAACACAAACAGGAAATAGCTGATAGGAACGTAATTACATGGAATTGTGAGGTGTAACCGCTCTGCAGTATGAAGTAGTCCCAAGTACACGTTTTGTAATCTTGATTAAGATGCTTTTACAAATGCAGGTGAACCGGAAAGTGTGACGACGCATTATCGTGGTTTCTGAATTGTTCGCGTTTGAACATATTTTGATCAAGCCTCTACTGCCTCCTGGGTCGCCCAGTACCCGCACATGCTGCCGCAGTATGGGGAGATATGCGGAAACATGAACATGTGCCGATCACGCAGCTGTATCTGTACAAAGGTCATCTGCCTGGTGAACAAAAAACACACAAACGTTCAGAAAGTCGTCTCGTGCTCAGGTGTAGCACGTATGTGCGCAAGAAGCACCCGGGACACCACATTCTATGCACGATACGCAATTCTGGGAGGTGTTTGAACTGCAGGTTAATTCACGAGGTTAAAAACTTTAAAAACGCGATATGTCCTATACGTAATCGGGAAGACCAGATGAAGAAAAGGAAGATTATTGGTGTTACACGCACCAATATATCTGCCACGTGTCAAGCCGCATCTAGAAAAGCTACTTCAGTATCATGGGGCGTTATGGAGGCGTGGCTGACAAAACGTGCTCCAACCGAGGTGCTCAGTCAAGCAAGTCACTTACCACCGTATTCAGAATAGTCCATGCTTCACTTGATCTATTCGACGCCTGTCTTGAACGCGCCGGATGAAACGCAGTCCAGGCATCATTTCGATCAAATCGAGCATGGGCTTCAAGTTCAAATGCATTTCTGAATAATGGAGGAGGTCAATTAGCGGGAAAAAAATTTGCCATCGTCTCCATCACAGGCTATTCATTGCTCAGATCATGGCTACGCGATTATCTGTTGTAACTCTTTCCTGTGTTGTTGCGTCCACTCCTCTCTGTGTAACACTGAGAGTCACTGACAGTAAATGAAACGAAACATTCTTCTTAGCCCCACAACGTCCCGTAGGCCTCATCATCCGCATGGTTTCCCGCGCACGCTCGAGCAACCCATCGAAACGATCTATCACGTAAACCGCGTTGTATGCCAACGCCACCGCACCTTTCCCTCTCTGTTTTTTTTTCTTTTGTACAACAACTCTCGGCGAATCCGCACGCGAACCATGTCAAAGCGCGACCGAGGTCCATCACGCACAGGCATGCGTGGCACACAGTGGGCCATGATACTACACGCACCATGATGCACGCACCAACCCGCTGTATACGTGAGGAGCCCTGGCTAAGGACTCCGCAGCGTGCTTTTCTCGGGCCTGTATTATTGACGCACGGATAGGGTACATCTGTGACGCGCAGTCGTTACTCACCCGCTCGCGCGTAAATAGACTGAGACAGACCGTGTGGCACGGCATTCATGCTTGGCTTTATATTAGGTTGGCCGGGTGACAAAAAAAGAAAGCGAAACTAAACAAAAGAAGCGAAGGAGCTCCTATTGTGGTTTGGAAACAGTCATTATTCATTGGTCATGGCAACAGTCCCTTGCCCCCCCCCCAACTCCATTCGCCTTCTACTCTCTCCACCCCCCATCCCCCCATAAAACAAAAAAGAAAGTAAGAAAAACTGCCACTCGAAAATTTAATTAGCTCTAACAAAATTGTCTTAAAGGTACTAGCACCAAATTTCAAGAGATCTTGAATAGAAAAATCATTGAGAGCTTTAGAATCTCCAATGTTTTCGAAAAGGAAGAAAATTTGCGCTTGCAGCTCCACAGATACACCGTGCCGGACGGTATATCACTTTGGGGTAAGTGTTTTTCCTCTACAAAGAGCTTTGTCTTAGTGTTACCCTTTTTTGCCTTTTAGTGTGTTTGTGTATGATGCTCTACTGCTACTGTATCAGTTGGTTTTGATGGTCGTTTCGATTGGGCGTGATGCCCGTGATGCATGTACCTGTGCACTTCTTGTGCTGTCATGGTTTGTACGTTTACTCATGCCGGCATGATTTTATTTATTACTGCAATTCATTAGCTGTATTCTTACGTATGTATACCTTGATGTGGTATTTGTAACTTTTTGTTGTTTGAAAATTTTTTTACACCTTTCGGCATAGGGGCTGCAGACAGCGTCAAGCCATTTTCGTCTAGCTTTCTTTATCTCGCTGACCTTCCGTTTCTCTTCAAACTCCTTCACGGTTTCCTCACCTGTCAACAATTCCTCAGTTTTGTCATGCTTCGCATTCCGCGCAAGATCACCAGAGAACATAGACATTTTTATGTCCCTGCCTGTCCTCAAGAGCACACAACCGTCCACAGAATGTGGTGTCGTTATGAGGCTTATTTTCGGGATGTTGATATTTTTCCTAACTCGCTGCCATCATTCCTTTCCCAGCTTCGCCTTGTTTTATCATAGTTTCATGCATTGTTAAACTGGCATTCTTCTCATTTTGCGTTTGGATTTTATATTGCACTTTGTTGTATCTACTCTTCTTTCGACAATTGTTATTTTTGTTCATTGCTTTTTTATTATATTTCCTGCAGTGTTTTCGGTTTTGTTTTCGGATTTTAATGTATTTGTGCGCCAGTACTCATACTTTAGGGTTGTTCCTTGGCCCGTTAAATAAACATTATTATTATTATTATTATTATTATTATTATTATTATTATTATTATTATTATTATTATTATTATTATTATTATTTCAAATTTCTCAGTGAAGACCGTGTTTTAAAGTGTATTCGGGGTGTATTCGTGTATTCGCGGGCTTATTTCATGCTTGGAAAAAAAGGACAGTTTTGCCCGAAAGGCTAAGCATCGATTGCGATAGCAAATTAGTAGACAGCTATACGAAGTAAGCGTATCAGTTTTATCGGGCGTGTAAACTTGGAAACATTCGCTTACTAACTGAATTAACAAGCATGATGTCAGCGCGCACAAGCAAACATGAACACATCACACTCGATGAGCGCGGAAACTCGCTGGAAAACGCTGGACGCCAGTGTGAGCAAGCGCGGCAGCTGCAGCGAGCGAAGTTCGCGCGGCCAATCGCTTCAACGCAAGAGCGGCGAGAGCACAGCGCGCACAAAGCTATGAGCCGTCTGCAGGTCCCTTTCAAGATACGGGGCGCGTCACCGCACGTGACCGTGAAAAGTGCACACTTGTTGGTGGAGTCAAAGGCACTGCCTCCCCGCGTTCCACCATATATGGCGCGCGAGATTGAGCGGCGATCGACAGTTGCCCTTATGGCCGGTCGCGAAAGGAGCAGTTGCTGCCGCAGCACAACGCCACCCCCCTCCCTCTCTTTCATACCCCCACGGCCTTCCACGCGACGCAAGACGGCGCGTTTGCTCTCCGCTTTCTCCTTCACGCGCCCCCCTCTCTCTCTTTCATCTCCCCAAGGCCTTTCACGCGACGCAAGACGGCGCGTTTGCTCTCCGCTTTCTCCTTCACGCACCCCCTCCCTCTCTTTCATCCCCCCACGGCCTTTCACGCGACGCAAGACGGCGCGTTTGCTCTCCGCTTTCTCCTTCACACGCGCCAGCTGGAGTCGCGATAAAGCACACGACGCGCGGCAACGTTGTTTATCGCCCTTGGACTTTATACGGAACATGACGGCAACGGCGACAACAAAAATGCGCCTGGAGTGTCCATACAGTTGCTATTGCAATAAAACACTTTTTTGTGCACGTATTGAGCAGCAGAAAGCTGTATCGGAAGTTTTTTTATGTTGCTCTACAATTTTCTCATGACATGTTTAATCTAATTATCATATTTTAGAAGTTGATTCATTATTGAGGACTAAATATGTAATTAGGCGAAACGTAAAAAATCGTCTGAGTATCTCCAGACGACGGCAAAAACATTGCCTTGGTTCTGTACAGCTTCGTGGCATTTTCATATTTTTGAAGTTTGGCTCAAGTCACGTGGCACACCCTATATAGACAGATAAGAGGGAATAATTACCCATGTTGTTTTGTGAAAGGTGCATTGCTCTTCCGTCGTATGAGCGGTGTCCAGAACAAAAAAAGAAAAAGGGGGGGACTGTTAACTTGTTTACGAATCAGTCTTATGTATTTGTCCCTCTGTGTTTCTTTTTTTCTCTCTTTTCTATCGACCACGGCCCTGCTAGCGCCAAATTTCAATGTTCTCAAATGAAAATTTATTGAGGGCTGTAGGACGTCCGGAAGGGAAAATTTTGAAAGGAACCAGAAGAAATCGTTGGGCATTAAAAAAAAAGACCGTCCTCGTCATACTTTTTTAGATGTGGGGCTCGACTTTTAACCCATGGAGGCTTTCTTTTTTCTTTTTCAAAAATTAAACTACCATAATTGATCATTTTTAATGACGTGGTATGTGACAATCACGGGATTAGAACGTAGAAATATGCCGCCATATATATTCTGGGATATCTAACTCTGTAAAAGTGATCATTGGTGACATAGGTTGTTTACTGGAAGCGCGGTATAGACATCGGATTTCGGGCACCGTAGGAGCAAAGTCCAACCAATCCTTGTGCTGGACATGCTATTGGCGAAGGCGGTTGGCCAATGACATGGAGCCTTTACGAACGAAAAGCTTTCTGAATTCGGCCCCAGCTCTTCATGGAGTGTACAACCATGTCCATATTCCAGGTCTTTTCTGAGCGCCTTGGCAGTGTTGCATATCCCAGAGACCGCTACTTAAGCAGTAGTTCAAGACCACACCTAATTGCAGCAGTAACTAAGCACTGCTGCTAAGTGTGAGCAAACTCTAATGACGATAATGAAGCCATGCCATCGCAACGTATACACTAGTCGCATTCTCTTATTATAGATTTAATGTTGTCCTTCACTCTAAGGTTTCACAAGCGCACTGCTCAAATGGCGCAAATTAAGCCTAGGCACAAGATAAGAGTTAATCCTACGTCTGCCTTTTGTTTCGTCTTTAGTTATGAGCCTGCTAGTTTGGGGTAGTCGGTAAGACACATTAACACATTAACAGCGCAATTCCCGACGAAGACAAGAAAGGTGGCAGGACGTCCACTTTCATGTCACCTTTCTTGTCTTCGTCAGCAATTGCGTGGTTGAACTGTTCTGGGATTGTGATACCGAGGACGCTTTCTTTTTCTTTTTCGTAACCATTCCTCCCACTCGCGTCTGTGCGACTGTTATCTTATAGACCGTTCACTGCCAGTTGATCAAATTGTATTACGGAACAATGGGATTTTATCCCATTGATCCGCAGTCTTACGGTGACGTCAGCAGAGCGCGGCACTGACCACTGACGTAGCGTGAAAAGGAATAGCATCAGTAAAGGCATCGCTACAAAATCGCGTCCCAGAAAGCGCGAACCAACTAGCCCAACAACACGTGCAATTAAGCTGTCTTTCATATCTTTTGGTACGCAGCACTGTCACAGAACAACAAAGCGACCCGGTCGAATACACGTCGTTACCTTGCAAATCCATGGCCGAGACGGACAAAATGGAAGCCATTCATACCACATGACTTTCAACGCCACCCAGCGTCAGTCACCACCACCACGGGTGTTCTTCGTTGCGACGTTCTCATGAGCCTCGAATGCGCGGGAGCGTCAGGCACGCCAGGCCCATACCAGTGTATGCTCGCCGCTTGCATCAAGAGTGTATAGACGAGAACAGGCATTGATTGAACAGTGCGCGCTCTCGTGTAGACGTGAATCACGAACGGAACGGGGTCGTCCCATTGTTTTACTGGCTGGGAAAGTGGGTCGGCGACTTCCGTGCACTGCCCGCAGACAGCTTGCCCGCGCCCTCTTTAAACGCATTGCATTTGTTCTATATTAATCTTAATTTTTTTTTTAAATCGTAAGTGGCACCCAGCACTATTGTACTCTTTGAGCTAGATTATTCGAAGGTGAGGACATTGCTTGCTTCGAGAAATGTAAGCACATAACTGACCAATTAAAAACTAAGGTTTAGGTGACTAACTTTTTAACTAGTCGCTATTGAGATACCTTGAAAGTCATTAAAAATTGAGCCTGTGAGTTTGGAAGGTATAGCCACTTAGGCCGAAATTCTGAAGGTGGCACCAGTTTCGATGTACATGCATGCGTTCTTAAACTGTGCGACGAAAGGCGCGTTGCTCCTAAATTAGTCCTGCGCTGTTTAACGACATTTCGTTAACAAAGCAAGTGTTTTGGTAATGCATACCTTCTTTATCTCAATTTGCTCGACGAAAAAAAATGGTGCGTTATTACAGCAGGAAACGAAAGGCCAAGGATCAACTTTCTTAAATGTCACCCAAGATCATTGACGTCAACGCAGGTCCGGACAACGTCATGAGTTTCAAAGTGTATATCACCTTGTACTTCAACTGTTCTTGCGGGGAAGGAGTTTTTGAAACCTGTTAGGTTCGGGTAGTTTACGCGCGTACTGCCCGTATGTGCAGTCAGCATGTTCATGCAAACTCGCGTCGAACGCGCCGGGGTAGACGCGTCGTTGCCGTCGTTGTCACACATACACACGCTCGCGTCACGCATACTCGCCTTACGCGAACACGCCGGTCTACCTGGTAACGTTTTGCAGAACCCCGCGTGATGGTCGACAGCCACCTACCAGCATAATGCGTCTCATAACGCCGACTCCCGCAGCGCGTGTGATTTGCATAACCTATTTTCCCCAAAGGCCTTCTTTATACAAAGAAACTGTGAGGGGCGTAAGATTGTAGGGCAGACCTCTTTGTTTGTTTTTATACTTTGATCGTGATCAGACATGACATACAAGAGGCCTCTGACAAGAAGGCTGAGCCTGTGCGAACACTAAATAAATTATAGGGTTTTACGTGCCAAAACCACTTTCTGATTATGAGGCACGCCGTAGTGGAGGACTCCGGAAATTTTGACTACCTGGGGTTCTTTAACATGCACCTAAATCTAAGTACACGGGCGCATTCGCATTTCGCCCCCATCGAAATGCGGCCGCCGCGGCCGGGATTCGATCCCGCGACCTCGCGCTCAGCAGCCCAACACCATAGCCACTGAGCAACCACGGCGGTTGCCTGTGCGAACACTAGGCGTAACTTGCTGTCGCGATTAAAACGCCAGCTGAGCGCGCATCTCGGAGGCACATATGACACAAGGGAGCTGCATCAACCAACACGAAAATTTCACTGTTATGCTATCGCGAGTAAAAAACACTGTAATGGCAACTAGGCGTGCATATTGTTTACAGTATATATGCACACTTGGTTTTACGCATGATACGAACGCTGGGTTCATTACAAATTCTATGCGCGCTGTATATGCTTCCCCTTACCTTCCGGACACTTTTTTTCTTCAACTGTGATCAGGAGAGTTGTCGGAGCCACATCGATTTTTGGCAGTCACGCACGAAATGTGCTAATTTATACATTTGGGTCAACAGGTGCTGAGCCTACACGTTGGGGGCGTGCAGCCTGCAGGTGCAGCAGACGACATACACAGTGCAAGCGAGTCGTCCGCTGCGGCAACATGCCTTTCTATGGCGCCGTCTGCTACGGTTCCACGCCAATACAATTTACATAAACGTCCCTCGGTACAAGTACAGCATACGGACCACAGTACGCTCAGGCTTCCCGGGAGGTCACTTATGCAATGCATGTCATGTGAACAACACTGCGAGTCTGACAATACGCGATGGGGCATTAGAGAATAGGTGAGGGTCACAGAGCGTACGTGTACTAATACGTGTACTTAAATAACGGCACGCATCATTGACATCGGCAAAGCGTTCGTTTGTTTTTGGTCCTGTTTCTCTTTTTTTCTGGGTGTTCGCCGCTTCCCGACGAACAATCGACTTTGATGAGATTGTCTTTCTGATATATTTGTTCTAGTTCATTCATCTATTGTCTCCATATATTAATTGGGCCTGACAGGCACAGAATTTTTTTTTTTTTCAGATTTGAGGCACCGCTGCCAGCTGCGTCCGTATTGTACTCTCTTACCACCTCTAAAAAGTCACCTGTGGGTTAACATAAGTACATGTGGTGATAGATGTAGGTTGGCTTTGACGTCCTCCTTTGTACTTGCTCGGTAGAAGTACTGCTGACCAAGAAGTAAGCGTTTCATTAAATACAACTCCCTCCGCCAGCAATGAACTGTCAGCAACCATGCAGTCGGAGTAAATCAATATTTGGTAGTGCTTTCTGAGGGGGTGTATAATGGCTGCTAGCACATGTGAAATGTTTGCAACACATTTTACATGTCACTGTTGCGGCATCTCTATGAAACGGGCCTGCATGCTTATATTTAAGGGCAGTCTAGCTCCGTCTCTTCTGATAAAACAAAAAAATTCGGTTTGATTCGGCATGTTAAAGCACATTTAGGCCTTCGACGTGGGCGTTTTCGTGATATTGTGACGTCACGTGACACACAGGCGAAGTGGGCATGGCCAGAAATTTTTATTCCACCCATCGGGGAGGGCTAGTGGCAGCAATGGAACAGAAACAGGTTGGAATAGCTATACTTTATATAGCGCCCGTGGTTAGACTCCCCATAATAACAAATTGATTTGGCTAAATCATGACAGTAGAATCCCGGGCTGCCTAAACGCGAGACATTCGTATTGAACTGCTAGAACTTATTGATCGGAACTCATTTTAACCGCGCTTTCTCTCAAGAACTGGTGCCCCTGCGGAACAATCACGCCTCTCCTGCGACCACAATCGTACGCAACCGTTCTCCCTCGATATTTCTCCCTCGATACTCCAACAAGCAATAGTTATTCGTTGCAGTCGAGCAGAAACGAATATCCGAAAATGTCGAAATCCTCGAATCAAGTACGGATAAAACAGCAGATAATGTAAGATTTGTACTGGAAATTTCGAATACTCGCTCAACCCAACTAAAAAACAAGAAACAAGCAATTAAAGTTTATTAAAGCTATGTCGACCCTTTTGTCAATAATTGTTTGCCATAATTAGATTATTGGTCTACGTGAGTGTCACGTCGAGCAGTCTCTTTTTTTATTAAGCCGATGATGCATTCAAGCAACGTGTTTCTTTTTTTTAGTATTTTTTAGCTGTACGTGCAGACGACGTTACGCTACAGAAAGGCCCCGCGCCGTTTGTGTGTAAAGTGCAAACTTACAGCATGTTGTCAAGCTCAGCATGCGGGTGTGCTCCACGCTTCCTTCTCGAAAGCAAACATGTCTAAACTGACGTTAAGAAGACGGCTTCTTTTCTTCGCGCTGGCCACGCGAACACGCCTTGACAGCTAGCCTCGTCGGAATGGCCGACTGCAACAGCTGCGACACATGTACAGCTGTGACGAGAGTTTTGAACGCACGCCTTCTCTGCGTCTTCCGCCGTCACAGCGACGCGTGAAGTGCTTGACAGAGTAGACAATCGTCGACAACCAGGGCAGACAGCCATAGGTCAGTGACCCCAAGTGACCCCTCGCAGAAGGCAATATATACGATGCTCGAATTCCCGAAGTCTACGGGCCTACGTGATTAACTTCGAAAAAGGAAATGCGCGCCGTACTCATGACTGTGCACACGTATTGTGCGGTTTATGCTCCGTTCATTGTGTTTGTGGTATGTTATTGGAGTAAACACTTTTTTAGTATTTCTGTAACCTTTGCCCCATTGCAGGGTAGCAAACCGGAGGTGCATCTGGTGAATCTTCCGGCGTTTCCTTGCTTCTGTCGCTCTCTCTTTATCTAATTAGTATTTGAACACACGTTGCTTGAATGCATCATCAGCTTAATAAAAAAAAAAAAGACTGCTCGACGTGACACTTACGTAGACCAATAATCTAATTATGGTAAACAATTATTGACAAAAGAATCAAAACTTAGCTTTAATAAGCTCCTAATTGCATGTTTCTTGTTCTCGTTAACATTGAACCATACTGTACCGCCTATCCATGGGTATTTTCGCCAAAGGATTACAAAGTTTGGAACACCGAAAAAGAAAATGAAGACCCAGTTACCTGAGTGACTCGAAAGATATGAAGTTTAATCAAGAACGGGCCTAAATGGCAGCCTCAGGTTGAAGTCAACGTTTCATCAAGGGAACCTGCCCTCGTCACGGTGACGAGGACTCCTGTTGTCGTAACATTGGTTGCAGCTTGACCTGTCTTCGTCAAGATGAAGACAAGACCCTTCGTCAATGCGTTGGTTCAAACCTAAGACACCCCCTCGTTCTAATACTGTCACCGCAAGCCTCCAGTCTTCCCGCGGGCACTTTGTATTGTTTGGGCGGAAACATTTCAGACACGTACGTTGCATGTAAAGGGAGAGAAGCGAAATCAAGGAGAGAAGGCAGGGAGGTCAATTATGCAGACCAGTTTCTGGTTTACCACCCTACACACGGGGGTAAGAAAAAAAAAATGGCAGTTTCGCCCGAAAGGCGAAGAACACTGACTGCGATAGCAAAGTATTGCGTGGCGTTTGAACCCATCGGGACGGTGTGCGACTATATGCGAATGCAACATGCGAATTCGGGTGGACCAAGATTTCTGGCACCTTTAAAAGCTTTAACATTTCGCGTAGGGACTGTAATGACATAGTATGAGGCTTTACAGCGGGGGAACCAACGGAGACAAAGGAGGCACACTAAGTATACGCACAGACGTGGCACTGCGTGCGTGATTTGTCTCCGTCGGTTCCCGCACTGTAGCCAAATGTATACCCAAACTGTAGCCAAAGCCGTCGTTCAACCAACGAGCCCAACTGGTGACTCTGCTCGCGTTTAGTGACATCGCACAAGCGCCACTGTCCTACCGCTAGAGAGCGCGATGTCACTGAAATTATACATTCCCTTGAGATTGTGAGCGCTAGTAAATTTTAGCACTTCTTAATAGTCTGACAGCACTCGGGATAAAAGGTGTGCGCTGTGATTAAAACATGCTTCGTGAGTTTTGGTTGCACGATGCGATTCTCAAAAAAAAATGTTTTAAGGAATAATACATTCAAGAACTTAAAACCAGGTCTGAACAACTCTGGCGGTGGGATACTGCATGCATCTAACTTGCACACACGGCGCAGATAAACATTGTACATACAGAACCAGCAACAGCAACAGTGTGTTCGTCCAGTGCAGTATGAAGGCCTCTCCCAGGGATCTTTAATTACCCCTTTCTTGCGCTAGCTGATTCTGACTTGCGCCTGCAAATTTCCTAATTTCATCGTTCCACAAAATTTTCTGCCATCCTCAACAGCCCTTCCCTTCCTTTCCCTCCTTCTGTGTCTCTCTCCGTTTTTCCTTCTCGAGAGAGTTTGCAGAGTCGCTGCTGATGTATTCAGAACAAAAACAAGGGATGATGACATAAATTTTTTTAACCAGTTGTTAGTGCAGATAACTAAGCAATGTATAAAAGGAGCCACTGCAGAGGAGGCACCGAAAGTGCCAGGCCAGTTCTTTCTGTTTACTGTATCGTTAATGAACGTTCGGAGGAAAGAAACGTAGAAGTAATCGATCAGTTTTGAGGAATTCCTCAGTTACATTGGCGGGGCAGCAATTGGTAATTGCAATTTATGACATTTTTGGATTAAGTAATTGTAATTGTAATCGGGGTCACTTTGTTTTCTGTAATGCGTACAAGTATCGTGTGTACTATAGGTTGATGTTTGACTTGTCAAGGGAAAAAAGTACGGCTTAGCCAACGCCCTCGTTGAAGTCTACGCTGAAGTTTACGCAACAAACCCGCAATGCGTGCAACTGTACCTTATTTCCAACTTGTCAAATTGTTCACTCTTTCGGTTTAAATGCAAACACAAGTTCAATGACTTCACGGTGGGCGGGCTTTTGCGAGTGGTGAAGGAAGAATTGTGAGGCAGAGGTGTAAGTACGGAGTACGAAACATACCGGGGCATGTTTGGCGCTTCAACACATCACACGGAAACATGACCAACCATAAAAGGGGCTGATGACTCCTTGCTTTAAAGCAGGAGGCTGTCGAAACCGCCCACCCGCCTCCGCGACTATTTCTTTCAAAGGTTCGCCGCTGGAAGTTCAAAAGAGAACGTCGATGAACGACCTTTGCAAAGTGCTTGCCCTGTCCATATGCGTCGATAGAAAAAAGAAGTATACATATATCGAGTTGGACGTTTCGCGTGGGCCGGGCTCACAGCTGCGGATTTGAAATTTTACGCTGAAAGGGGCAAGCCTAATGCCACGCTCTGCTCGACACGCTTCAGCGCATTTACGCCAGGCGTCGTCTGCTTCGACGTTAAGCCTTTACTTTGACGGGGAGGCGTCGTGTAGTCGCCCGGAAGAGGGCGCTCGGGAAACGTCCGCGTCCGTCTGCTGCTCTTATTTTTAGACAGACGGCGCCCTTCCGTAAACAGACGACAAGGTGTCGGACTGCAAAAGGAAAGCTTTCGACGATTTCAATGCACCGTACCCTTCTCTTACCTCCACCCCCCCCCTCCCACAGACACACATGCCCTCAAGTAAACAGCATAAAGATAGATAAATAACGGCAGGCTATAACAAAGAAATCCAACGCGTCTTTACGGTTACGTCCGTCAATCGATATTCTGTGGAAGGGTTCCCAAAGGAAAGCACTTCAAGTTACAGGAAGATACGCCTCAGAAATCTAATTTTCAGTTCAATATGTTTAAGTTAAGTTCAAAATGGATGTTTTAAGTTTATCGACGCCTTTTTTATATAGTTACTTCCCCCTTCCCCCTCGACAAGTGGAAAAAGTGTGGTCTCTTGGGCAAGTCTGGAGCTTCGTAACAAGACTAGCATAGTTTTATAAAGCAGCCTACACTGTTGCAATACACATAGAGCACAGACTGCAAGAAAGCTAAAAAAAGTTTGTTTCGTTTTATTGTTTATTCTTAAAAAAATAATTGTCGTACATTGTCGAGTGGTTTCCCAAAATGCACATAACCAAGAAAGTTGAAAGTTATAATAAAATCTAGATACTTTTGTTTTTTATTTATTTATCGCAGTGCCCTCAGCGTCAATAGCGCATTACATAGAAGGAAGGCGGGGAGGGGAGAAGGGTTGCGCGAATTGCACAATATGTAATAATGGGAAATGTGCAGGCGGCACATGGATATCAAAACCAAGCATCAATACTGGATTTGTTTACAAAAATACTTCAGGCCATATACATCAAGTACGAAGCATCAAATATGGGATTCCAAAAACGAAAGTATGTATCATAATGTTAAATAACAGGCATCAAATACAGATTCGAAAAATATACAACCTGTATCACAGTAGTAAACATCAAATATTGAATTTAAGAAATAAAACATCATATCACATCAATTAACAAGCGTCAAATACTGGATTTGAAAGAAACTTGCAGCGGAGGGTAAAAGGAAGCGTTGGAATTAGCGTGGGCAACATTGTCCGTTAAGCGATTGTGAAATTGCGTGATGAAAAACGAATTTCTAAATTTGTCAGTTCTGTACTTGAATTCATTATAACGTTGTTAGTATGATCTACTGGTGCAGCAACATAATACTGTAGATGTATGTACTTGTCTCTTTCCATGGTCTGTTCTTAAAAATAAAAGGAACACTGTGAGGCATCTTTAGCCTTGTTCTTTTTTCTTTTCTACGCTTTTTGAGCGTTCCCCTTCCAAGGCTTTCTTTCGCAAAAGTCGCGCTAAAATTACTTCTGCGATTGCTAAATACAAACCTTATCACTAAATTTTGCATTCTTCTTTTTCTATATAGTTATTTATACCTTTTCTTTAACGCGGAGACCATACTGTACAAGCGTATACTCCAGCATAGACTCCTGAACGCTAGATTGACATAAAAGCTGCTTACTTACTGTGAAGAAATGTTTCGCATTTCGCCGCCAGAAACCAAGTACTGATTATTCGCACTCATCTGCGAATAATCGCACAGAAGAGGACAAGCCGTTGCAGATATTTTTAATAAAAATCAAAAATAACAAAGGACCTAACACGGACGCCACTTTTTTCGGGTTACGCGGGCTTTGTTTTGTGCTTGGGAACAAAAAAAAAAACTTTACTTGGCACGTATTGAGCGACAAAAAGCTGGATCGATATATTTTCAGGATGGTCTACAATTTTCTCATCGACGCTTTTGCTCTGACTATAGCATTTTAATGAAGTGGAATAGATAATAAGAATTATTTATACAATTAGGCGAAATAAAAAGAAAATATTGTCTCACTTGCTCCAAGCGACGGTCAACAAACAACTTTACCTTGGTTCTGGCCAGCTACGTCGTACTTGGGTATTTTTTTTAAATTTTGGCACAAGTTACGTTGGACACATGGTACATCGCGACAATCTTGTCTGAATATAGCTATATTCAGATACATGTCACACGCGGACTTCCAGGCGGCGCCACCAGATGGAGCAGCGTGTCCAGAGGGAAGAGCGAGAGAGCAGCTGCCTGCATACACGTCTCATAAATGACGCGTCTAGACAGTTGGTGATACGGTATGCGTGTGACTATGGTGCTTCACGCTGATCGAGTTCAAGCATTGCACAAGTATAGCAAGCTTCGCACAATGCAAACCTCGCTTACATTACGGAAGTGACAGTTCCACGGTTCGGCGTTTTAGTTTCGGTTTGCTCTGTGAAATTGACTGGAATTTATTATTTTGAGGAAATCAACCGTTGCGTCAGCTTTCTTCAGGTCTTGAAGTGTCGCATTACAGGAGCGATCGTCAGGCTGTTTCGATAGGAAGGTAATTAGTCCGATTGGTTGCTCGTCTAATCACAACCCCGAATCACTTTATTATCCGTGAGTACCACCTGAGTAAAACCGACCCGGAATTGTTTTACTGTCTAATCTTGCCCATTATTGCGGAATTTCCACCGCATTTTTATTCACGCTAGCACTGACAAAGACGCTATTATATTAAAGTATAGATGTACGCATGGAAGGTGCATCACGATCATCAAAGTTAAATTGCCCTCGTTCGTGTTTCCGCCGGTTCCTCTTGGGGAGATCGCAAGTAGCGAACAGACAACACATACATGCGCGCACACAGTTAAGAAGCACAGTGACAATGACTGATTAACGCTCATCAGCTGTCCAGGAGAGACGCCAATGCGGCAGGGTTGTGGGTTATTGAAAACTACCTGGGCAACCCCTCCTCGAGTGAGGTTAGGTCGTGACCAGACAGAATGAAACACAGTCTTTGTTGTTGTTTTTCTTCGTCTTTTATTACTCAAGTGAGGCGATGCGACATCATTGCCACGCAGGCAGCTATGTACTTCATGTTAATTAGTCTTGATCATCCACTCCTTGACGCATAAATAACTCGAGGCTATCAGATCGGGTGAATATGTATTAACAAAAACGTGAGCATGTTCCAGATCGGCCTGAATTGTTCACGCGTCATTCGAAAGATCTGTCGTATGCTCTTAACGGAATGCGCAAGCAAGTCCTTGACTTGTGGCGTGTTTCGCGATCAAGCCTTGAGGTGTCGCCAACTTTTAAACGATGACAGTGCACTGCCGGCAGTGGTAAACGAAGCGGCATCTAAGCCTTTACATTGTAAGCTTTCTTTCTAACGCTTGAATCAATGCGTACAGCAGAAAAACGTTGCTCTTTTCATCTTTAAAGTTTTCGGAAGCAGATTTGGCTTAACGCTGAAATGCTTTCCATCATGACACACTTGAATGGGCAACGGCCAGAGAGACAGTATGTATAGGCAATCTGGACGGTCTGGACCAGAAGACGAACTGTCGCGACAGAATTCACGGTTGTGCAAGTCACGTGGTTATGCACAAATTGAGCTGCGGTTGGCTGAATACTGTGAACGAAGTGGTGTCTTCTGCTACATCTTCTGCTATCTACTTCTGCTTCTACTATCTTCTGCTACAAAAGTGTAGGAACTGGAGCCCCATACCAGACTTCGACGACTCTATATTGTGGTTGGACGTATCTCTTCATTCAGCGGCGGACAGATTGTGTCTGCGATGTGCTTGTGTGTTCGCCGACGTGTGTGGTGGGACTGTACGTAGTATCTTTTTTTTGTGCTTATAAACAGTTATGCATGTTAAGCATCGATATATCTGCTGAAACGCCGTTCACGTGACTTTTATTTCATGTAAAGATCGATGCTGTATATATAATAAAGCCACTTTCTTGCAGCGAGCTTGTGTGATTAGTGTTCTGATTTCGCTTGGCCTTTGCGGCATGCGCCAACCTCCAAAGGTAAATGCACAAGCTACTTCTGAATTCCAAATAAGAAAAATATGTAAAATGTAAAATTTAAGAGACACCTGACCAGAGCAAGCAGGAAGCCGCAATAACAGAAGCAATCGACGGTGGCGTCGATCGTATTTATTGCGGAACGCTTCACAAGCGTCACTGCGCTTTCGTCACACATCTAACTTTCTAAGTGTCTACAAATTATTCACACGTCACGTATCGTTGTTAATTTTAGATTATAGGTGACTAATAATCAAGACATCATCTGGTATTCGTATGCGAGGATTTTTTTTCTGTTATCAGTGGAACTGCCGCTAATACAGACACCGCTAGCATCACCTTCAAAAACCAGCCCCACTAACTTTGTGGAAACATCGCAAGGTAGTGTTAATTACAAACATGCAACTCGCTATAGCCTGCTAAAATATATGCATGCATAGGACCCTCCAGTTGTCACAAGTTTTGCTCCCAATTAGAACGTTTCTCTATATTTCAAAAAATACCTATAAACGTACAAGGAAGCTTCATGTTATCTTGGTACATTAGACGTGCTTTGTTTTTATTTATATATTAGAACACATCAAGAGCATGTAGTTGTATACCGATCTATACGGCACACAATATTTGATTTCTTCCCTGGCAAACTTCTGCGCCGTAGACGCGGCACCGGCGGTTTTATAAGGCCGCGAACACTGCTGCCACAGCCGAGGGCAGATTACTCTACACTTGCCTTAATCGTTTCCGCGATGCTCCTCCAACAGTCCAGACGTGTGAACGTCGCCGTTGCTCCGCCGTAGAATGAGCGGGCCTTGCGATTTGGGCCATACGCTTTACACGGCGCTGCGTGCCAAACGACTATATGTGGCCACAATCCTTGTCGTCCTGACCCATGGGTGGGGCAGACGCCCCAGAGATCATCCAAGGCCGCCAGGCGGCCCGCCTCCATCGCGCACGCGCAGAGAAACAAAGCACACACACAAACACAAGAAGCATGCACACACATGTACATACATACGTACACACATGTACATACATACATACATACATACATACATACATACATACATACATACATACATACATACATACATACATACATACATACATACATACATACATACATACATACATACATACATACATACATACATACATACATACATACATACATACATACAGACGCACACAACCCTTAAGGCCTGCCGTTCATAAGCCTGGCAGAAGTGGACGACAGGGCCAAACATCCTATTAAGCGAGTGTCGGGCTCTCATCCATCGGTGCCTGTAATTTCATTTCGTAGCTCTTGTATAATGGCACCCGGAAGTGGCCTTCTTTCCAGACAGCCGTCGTCGATTAAGAGTTACTGCGTCGCCGAGAGACATCCCTGGTTCTCTAACCATCTATTTCTTGCTATGTCATAGAACAAAAAGAACAAGACATTGGACATAAAACAGTTACGTTAGCTACGAAGTTTCCGTTATATAACGGTCACTCCGTTGTTTCAACACAAGAACACTGAGAAGCCATGTTAAGCGGATGATTTGGCATATCTGCGCCGTCAGATTCAGTGTTAGTAACTTTTTTTTACAGCTCATCTGTCAAAGCAACTATATAGTCACGCTAGAAAACCTTATATGTCACTTTTCAAGGCCTTCTAGAAAAAGAACCTAAATGCTTCACAAATTTTATATTTTAGCAAAATGTTTGCAATGTTGTGGGCAATAGGCAGGCAAAATTTTAACGGTCCAAGTGTGTTAGGGGTTAAATGAAAATTTCCAAATGCTCCTTTCCGGCCTGTTCAGATGCCCTATACGAAACGCTTAAAAAGTTTGCCCGCTTACCTTAGGAGACCAGGAATGGCAGAGGTTTCACATCTATAGCGAATTGAGAGAGGGAAGGGGGGGGGGGCACCTTATGGATGACGTGTACCGCAAGTTTGAAGTGTCTATGTTAATTACCTTTTTTGAAAATAATTGTTAAATATTCGTCTTCTGGCAATTTTTATACGTTCTGCGCGGCGGGTTGTTGGTGTTCGTCGATATCCTTGAAGAACTATGTGAGGTACTGCTTTTACAGTTTTTTGAAAAAGGAAGAATGCCGTGCATGACAAACGATAAACGTTTCATGTGTGTAGCTCAATTACAGCCTTTGCATGAAGTTAGTGATTCGGGCCTTCCCGAATGTCATACTGCTCTAATTCGCAGCATTCCCGAAGGTCCTCAAAACAACTGCAACGTCGTCAACTTCAAGTTCGATTAACATATTTAGCACGTTAAGCCTAACATGTGAGCAAACTTTCGCGTTCTTGGTTTGAGTAGAAGAGTTGCAAATAATTGCTGAACCGTCGTTGTTTTCTGATTTTCGTGTGTCATATACAAGGCTCGTGAATGGATGGATGGAAAACTTTATTTGGTCCTGCAAGTAGTGATAATTAACCACTAAGCGGGCCGCTCCCACGTCGGGACCGGAAGGCCGAGCCCCACGGCCACGTCGTGAGCCTTCTGGACAGCCCAGAATTGTTCATCCAGGCCCGGGCTGCGAAGTGCAGCCTCCCACCTGGACGCATCCTTGATCGCCGACCGAGTCTTCAATTCTTTCGCAAGACCAGAGCATGTGTTCGAGCGTGGCTAAAGCACCACAACCTTGGCAATAAGGCTCTCTATACGTCTCCGGATAAAACATGGTCAGTCTGCGTGGGCAAGGATAAGTACCAGTCTGTAGTAAGCGTAATGTAAGTGCCTGAACCCTGTTTAGTTTAGGATGCGGCAAACCGTAAACCCTGCTCGTGGTTGGCTCCTCCAATGTGTCCGGGGAACTGGACAAGACACCATGCTTATATTTCGTGAAAATAAGGGGAAGGTGATGGCTAATGACGAAGTTCCAGATACGTGGAATAGATGCGGCATTTGCCATGAATTACCGTGTCCAAATGCTCCGGAGCACTATGAGTGTGTTTTAGAAGCGTCATATTTCTTCCGCTGCAATGACAAAACTACACATGCCACCGAAATCAGTCAGCAAAAATCACATGATTATGTAGATGACAGTTCACAAATGAAAGCTTTTTGTGAACACATTTCAACCACATGTAATCGTATGCATGCAATATCACGTTATGCAATGATCCAACATCTGTACCGCAATCTTTGCAAATAACATTTGTTTTTTCATTCTATGCATATTCTTTTCGTGAGTGTGTTTGTTTTTGTTTTATTCAGTAAGGTATGCCTGTCGTTTGAAGTTTACCTTCCCTTATTTTGGAAAGACTAGCGTGCCAACCTTTGGCCGGCGTCGAAAAACGACGATTCGCTTGCATGCAGAAAGTTCCACAATGTCTAGTTTTTTGAACGCGCTGCTCCTTCAGGCTTTTCTACTTACTACTGCTACATTCCTGCTTTTCCAAATGACTAACATTGCGATAAGAGTAACTAATCGCTAAAAAATTGTTTACATAATTATTTAATGTCAGTGCTTAATCAAATGTCTGTTGCACCATCCTCCAGACTGACCTGGCTGAGCTGCCTTTGGAGAGTGCACGGCTAGCTGTTTTTTTTTGGGGGGGGGGGGCGGTGCAGTTCGGGAATTTTTTTTTGGTAGGAGTTATGCGGAACTTCTGTAGTCTTTTTTTTAAAGGGAGAACTTCCCATTGTCTCTCCCAATCTTACCTCTCCCATTTGTTTGTTATAATTTTCATCATCATCATCATCATTTATTATCCCTTAAGGGCCCTATTGGGCATTACATAAGGGGGGGGGGGGGGGTTAACAAGAGAAGTATTCACGTGGTCATATAATTATAAAGCGAAATAAAAAGACAGACAGGCAAAGTAACGTTATACATTGTTATGGAACCATGGTTGAAGGCAAAGACGCAAAGAACACACAAGCAGTTGAGCTCCGCATATGTTTGCAATTGAATAAAAAGGTTGCAATACAATTCAATATAAAATTCAATTCAATACAATATTCAATTCAATACAAAAATGCAATTCAATACACATATATATACACACAAGTCAAAGCAGAAAATGTGACATATGTTATGTCCCATCTTAAGGAAGAAACCACAAAGTGAAATACGCGTTGGATATATGAAAAAAGCAGGAAATGTTTACCGATTATGAGATTATTTGGCAAAGTGAGCCGATATGAGCTGCCTGAATTTTGAGTTGTCACGTTCATTGACTAATGGTTCTGGAATCGAGTTCCATTCTTCAATCGCCAATGGTAAGAAAGACTTATTAAATGTGTTTGTCGAACCAGTTATGCGTTGTATACTCATAGAATTGAAAAGACGTCGTGATGTCCGTATGGGTGGCACTAAAAGGGTGGTTCTCAGGTCAGGGCGATTATAGTATAGATTTTGAAACAGGCATAGCCGTGAAATTTTCCTTCGATGAGCTAACGACTCAAGATTAATGGATGATTTAATGGCACTAATGCTAACCCGTCTATTATATTCGGAAACGATGAAACGAGCAGCCCGATTCTGAATGCTTTCGAGTGATTCGATTAGATATTGCTGGTGAGGACTCCATATTGAGCTGGCATATTCAAGTTTCGGCCTAACGTACGCCTCATAGGCGAGTTTTCTGATATAACTGGGGGATAAAGAAAGGGCACGCTTAATGAAACCAAGTGTTTTGGATGTCTCTGCCACTAATTTCGTGATGTGTTCAGACCAGTTGAGTTTGTCAGTGATAACAACACCTAAGTATCGATACGATTCAACACGTGATATGGCAGTGGAGTTTAACGAGTATGAAAAGTTAAAGGTGGAAAGCTTTCGAGATACTTGCATGCTCTTGCATTTGGATATGTTTAGATTCATCAGCCAGGTGGTGCACCAAGTTTCTATTATATCAAGGTCTTTCTGGAGGAGTCTCTGGTCAGAGGTGGTAGTTATGCGACGATAAAGAACGCAATCGTCAGCGAAAAGGCGAATTGTGGAGGAGATATTTGTAGGAAGGTCGTTGATAAAGACTAAAAATAAGAGTTCAGTTGCACAGAATGTCGATGGTTTTTTTTTTCTTCTGCCTGTGGACTTGTGCTGTTCGATGCCGAAGTACTTCATGAGCGTGCGTAGAGAATATGCTACAAGATTACGATTTTGAATATTGTCTGGAATTATGCTTGATGTTCTTCTAATGATTAGTATACGCGAGCTTCTTTTCTGGGTTTGGCCGATCTAGTCCCCTCTCTAGGTAAATGAAGTAATTATTTTCTGACAGAGGGTGGTTGGTTTTCCCATAGATAGGTATTTACCATAGTTGTCGTACGATTTACCGCTTACCGGCAAATTATAGCTAATCTTGGTAATAAAAGTAAGTATACATATGCTGTTATTTTGATTATTGTGATGGTTCGGTGTTGCTACGTCTCTGAGTGTTTTATCCATTCTTTTCTTGATTGTTTGGCGCATTTGCAGCGAGACTTTACCTGGCACCAAAAGAACGTCTAGTAGTTTCGCCTTTTGGGCTATTTGGATTTCTGTCGCAAAAATTAAACCATTGTTCTTGCTTGATTTAGTGGCGCGCCAGACATTGAGCTGTATTCGTTGAACAATTCAGTAAAATGACTACAGCTTGATCCATTTCTAAAGGTTCGGTAACGCATACAGCTGCAAGTAACCCTAGTGTTTGACCGAGAGAGCGAGAGAGCGAGAGAATTTGTTCACCTCCAATGTGCGCGGGATGAACGTCGGTCAACGTGGGGAATGAACGGACAGTAGAGACTTTTAGCTTGTACGCTATTCCGGTAAACTGGAGCGGTTTGGGCGGATTACCGGATGGTCGGGGCGTAAACGTGAGCGGTGAAGCTGCCTGGTGTTGTAGAGCTCAACCAGACAAATGCATAGCTAAAGCTGCAGTAACTCACCATATCCTGTTTCGCCACTAGTGCAAATTTTTGGCAGCGGCGTAATTGTCAACACGATTACACCACTGTCGAAAATTTACGCAAGCAGATAAGCAGAATATAGTAATTAGCTCTGTGTTTGTGTGGTTGAGCTTTGCACCACCAGCTGGCGCCACCAATCTGGCCGCTCACCTTGACGCCCCCGCTAAACCAGAAAACCGCCCGGCTTGCCCGAATACCGGACACGCTAAAAGTCTCTAGTGACAGGGTGACAGGTGACAGGAGAAGAGTGTTCGGTGCTGATATTGTGACGAAGGCTGCACTTCGAATGCTAAACACGCTCGGTGTAGGAATGTAGAAAGGGAGAAGTCACCCCTCGCTACCTCTCACGCTTTCATCAGGCACTCCGTTTTCGATATTGGATTCGATATTCGGAGGTCATTTTTTCTCTAACACTCGCATTCGATTCGGGAATTTCGATCTTCGAACACCCATGAATAACCGTTTACCGTAAAATTTCCCTCTTTGTTCACTTTGGTGGCTGATATATGTGCCACAAGATTAAAGTCTGACTATGTCGCCGATCGGCTGTGGTAACGTTGCCATCTCATCTCATTTCATTTTACACACACACACACACACACACACACACACACACACACACACACACATATATATATATATATAGGTATATATATATATATATAATGAACGATAACAAAGGGCATCGAGGGGCCCGACATTTATTTAGGGGCATTAGGGGCCAACAAACAAAGACATCAAGGACAACACAGAGCAAATTACTTGTGCTTAATAAGTTAATTAAATAAATTATAAATTCATGGAAATGAAAGTGAATGAAGAAACTACTTGCCGCAGGTGGGCAACGATCCCACGTTTTCGCATTACGCGTGCGGTGCCCTACCAATTGAGCTACCGCGGCGCCGTTCTTTCTCCCATCCACTTTCTGGGGTATTTATGCTCGTCTTAATACTACGAACTTTTCATACACTTTCATTTCCTCTAATTTATCATTTCTGTAGTTCAATTAGTAAGTACAAGTAATTCCCCTGTGTTGTCCTTGCTGTCTTTATTTGTTGGCTTCTTAACACACACACACACACACACACACACACACACACACACACACACACACACACACACACACACACACACACACACACACACACACACACACACACACACACACACACTCGGGAAATAGTTGGTGCGTCACTGGCTGCCGTGGCCTGCTGAGCACAAAGTCACCGGTTAAATTCACGCGTATGGCGGCGGCCGTATTTTATGGCGCCAAAATGCATCCGGATCCCTCCACTTCAGTGTGTCTCATAATCCAGGGCGCAGTTTTGCAACGGTAATGGACACAATGCAATTCAAGTTCATATCATTTACAAAATAGAAGAAAAAAAAAATGTTGAATGCAAAATAAGGCTCTGCCGAAACCCGGGATCGAACCAGGGACCTTTAGATCTTCAGTCTAACGCTCTCCCAACTGAGCTATTTCGGCAACTGCTCATGCGAGGTATTAAACATATTGTAGATCATAAACAAAAATAATTTTATATTATGATTAGGTAGGCGATTGTTTTTTTTTGTGTGTGCCTAGATTTTGCAATGCACAATACTGAAATTTCCTCTCAATTATTTCAGCGATGCGAAAACGGCACTGGATGCTTCGACCTCCCTTAGATTAGCGGCGTTCACAGAGCCAGGAGACGTCATCCTAGCCCAATGCAAGCGTTTAACGAGCATGAATCAAGGTTTATTGATATCATCGCCATTCTCGCAAGCCAAAATACAGCGGCATGCAACGTGAATCATGCGGAATGGGGCACAACTTCTACGCGATACCGTCGCTGCCGACATCTGTGTTGGTGTCTCCATCTAGTGGATGGTGGTGATGTTTTGCCCTGTAGCGGAAGTCAGCTGCTCGCACGATGTGCATTCAGCTTCCGGCGGCATTCGAAAAATGGCCGGCTTGAGGCAAACGCCGCTCACTTGTTCGGGTCATACCCGGCCCGTGGTGGACCTGTGTTTCTCAAAGTTATCCTCGACGGGCGCCTACTACCTAATCTCGGCATGCAAAGGTGAGCGCGCCTGGTGTGCCGCGAAGTGTATCCATATAGCGAGTGGCAGCTTGCAGCGACGTGTCAACATGCGAGGCGTATCGCGATTCTTTCATTCGGGGTTCCATGTGCTCGCCTCGAAACGTTGCTTTCACGGTTGAGCCTTCGCTGGCTAAGACCGTATGAATGGATTTGTATTTTTCTTCTAATGAGGACGCCGCACTGCGACCATCGCGATGTCGGGGTCATACGTAGGTGTCCACTGTCTCGTGGTCGTAGCTGCGTAGGTCCGGTGCGTCTATTTGCCACCCTACTACCGGCATGCCGGCTCCGAGGAGGGATTACGGTTGCTGTTAACATTCCTACTCGGTGCCTAAACAAAAGAATTTCGTGCACTCCAGCAAACAAACCGCAGCCGAGGCTGTCGCCCGTGCTTGCAATGGTTAAAAAATTGGTCGCGGCTGTAGTTTAACGGGTGACAGTCATGACAGATCGTAGGGTGCGCAAGAAATCGGCTGTGGAAATTTCACGGCACGTTGCCTTGGTGCTTGTAATCTTCATAGCCGTATCGGCCCACGTTTGCTGCGTCTTTGTCATTTTCTGTTACGAAACGTGTTTATGGACGTAGTACAGTGTTCGGATGGCGTTCTTGTCCTGTAGGTCTCAGCATCGTCATCTGAGAATCTGTTTAGTTATTGAGCACTTGCAGCAGGTTCGCCGCCGTTAAACTGCTTTAGATGTCATACCCAGCCGGTGGCTTGTATCCTTGATCGCGGCATATTGAGAGGCAATTTTTCTTTTCCAGGCTGAGTAATTGTCTCATTTTCCTGTTGCAGTATTTACAAGCCGCAGACAGGGAAATGCTTGTCATCCTGGGTGCATTCATCACTTTGCCAATGCACATCTGTTTGCATCATAATGCTAACCGCCTGTGATTGTGTTTCGAGTAACATTCTAGGCTAGTATCGGAACTTCATTAATCGAAGAGCTTGAGTGGGCACTATGCTCGAATAATTTCAATCGATACATTCCGTCTGGAGGCTAAGAACTTGCGCAGCCCTCGTAGACGAAGCTGAACAGGCCTTCTGCCTAGTTATCTGGTTATCCTTGCCTTTCACAAGTTTTCAGGCAACATATTGTTTCGTGTCTTGTGAGAGGACTGTATGCAACCTTTAAGATGACTTGTTCTTGGTCAAGCTTGGTTGGTATTTGGTGAAGCCATTGTAACAGAAATAAAACAAGAACAAAGAACACTAGACTAATAGCACGTGTGGTGTCCAGCCTTCTGTTCTTTGCGTTTTGTTTTATTTGTGCTGCAATGGCTTCCTCAAATGTGCAACTTTGTTGCTTGGTTGACTGCTGGCACTAGTAGAAGTACAGCTGGGAATTGTCAGCAGCAATGAACGTTAGTGGTTTTACCTGTGTTCAGACTAACTTGTATATTTTGTGCTCTGCTGGCATCGCAGTATGCAATGATTGTTGCATTGACCCACCACTGACCAAAGGTGGGCAAACAATCTTGCAAGGCTTGACCTCACATCATTCTCAAATCAGATTTAACGAACTCATTCAATCTCATTCCATGACGAAGTACTCTTGGGATACCTCACCTTAGCCTCATCTCAAGCTCATTATTTAGGTAGAGTAGTCAATGTCGGATGTACCTAGCTGTTTGTATTTTCAGTCCATAAACCCATGTAAACCTGTTCAAGTGCCTCTGATGCAAGAGGCTCAAAGCCCTAATATAGTAAAATAAAGTACTGGTTCACGAACATTTTTTCTTGGTAAAACTGCAAAATTTTCTCTGTTAAAGCATCTTGTGGCTTATGTAAACTAGACCTGAATGTCTTTGTAACAATGTAAGAGTTTACATCAAAAGAAAATCTACTAAACACTGTTGAGCTACTGTGTGCACAAAGGACACAAGCAGGGTTAACAAACAAGCGCTTTGCCTACGTCCTTCGTCTTTTGTGCTCTTTGCAGTTTGATAGCGAGACCTTACCAACTGGCCCAACTTTCAGTTCTATTAAGCACAGCTGACTCAGTTTGCTCAGGAGGAGCTGTAATACTTCGAAGCAGCCATGAAAACCTTCGGCCACAACACTGGATGTCGTGACAGTTTCTAACTTTACCTCAGCCTCACCGCACATTGTGAGCTTCAGGTCATAACCTCATGAGGTCACCCACCTTAGCAAACACTGATCTCGTGGGTTTAGTTGCACTTGAAATAAGGGAAAGCTCAATGTTACTATGCTAGCTGCTGACAAATTGAATACTCTGGTGCGTTTAGTCACATGCTTAAATGCAGTAGTGTGAGCTTTTAGTGCAGATATGGAGCCATTAATAATTCTAAAAGTCATAAGATGGGCAGGTGAGCAGGCTAGTTGGTCAACTATTATCTTCTGCCCTTTTAAAGAAAAACAGAAAAAATGAGAAACGACAAGACAAGGCACCACTCACAACTTTTTGATGCGCCTTAAAGGATTCTGAGGGTAAAAGTACTTTAATTTGTGAGTATATCAGGGTCACTTACAATTCTTTGCTGACAGCTTTACTTATTCTATATGTTTGTTTCTGCTGCTCAGATGGGAAACCAATGCTCAGGCAGGGAGACACTGGAGACTGGATTGGGACGTTCGTCGGGCACAAAGGCGCCGTCTGGGGCGTTGCTCTCAACAGGGACGCCTCCAGGGCTGCCACCGGTGCAGCTGACTTTACTGCCAAGGTAGGTGTCATTGCCCTCCTGGTTCTGCAGGCTGATTTTGAGCAAGCTTTAAGTCAGGAAAGTAAGGGGACACTGACTCATCAATATTTCTGCAGGTTATGTGCTCCCTCGCACCTCCTCATGTCAATTCTTGCTTGCCTTCATAATCGCTTCCATTTGAAGTTTCTCGCACATAACTCCACACTCGCCGACAGTAAAATTCAGGTTCATATTCATGTCCATTGACACCCTTGGTCACTCATTCAATTCTCCGTCTCACACCTGTGAAATGTGTGGGGGGCAAGTATGAGTCTCTGTACTTGTCAGTATACTTGGCTGTGTCCGGGAGGCACATTTAGATAATTTTGTTTTGAATCCTCTACTTTGAAAAACCAGAGAGACAGTTTCCTCTGAAGTTATTATACCGTACGTTCTCATTACATCGGGACTGGAAATATGTTTCATTATATGTGGTGCTTTGTTAAAGGTGCAGAAGAGGTGCAAGGTGTTAAAGGTGCATTAAAGGTGCTCTAAAGGAAGCATAGTAGAGCAGGGCAGGCATTCAAACAGTGTGATAGCTCGTAAAAGTTAAACAGAAAGTTAAACACTTCAATTCTCAGCGCCATTGGTGAGATCACACTGGCGTCCTTGAACAGCTGCCTTGCCTATTTGCTATTATGCAATAGTTAATCCGAAGGAGCTGTTGCCATGTGGTGAAGTGGCCTTAGCAGCAGTTTACGCATCTGTGGGTTAATAAGAAGAAAGCAAAGGGCCACCTTGTGTGCTGCACTGCATTGTCCTGTGAAGATAATTTCTGTATGACACTGTGAAACGTGTGGCGTGGCACCACTCGGAATACAGTAGGTTTCAGTTAATTTGACTCTGGTTAATTAGAATTTTTTCGGTAATGTTCTGGATCAAAGGTCCCAGCCAGCACCTACGCATTTCAGTGGGCCCAAAATTTTATTTCGAACCTGAAGTTGAATTTTGTCAGATAATTTGTACTTGACCAGTCAGCATGCATGTACCTATGGTGTCCCAGTGGCGACAGCATTAGTGACCCCTCTTGAACGTTTTCCCTCGCAACAGTGAACAATGCATGAGGCACAGTCCCGGTGCACTTGGATTTTATATAGAACCTAGGCTTTTACTGGCAGATGTTGTACGCTGCTCTAAGAAAGATTAGACTTTTTGTTGGAGAAGTTGGCAGTTTCACGGTAGCTCTGGTTCACCGATTTTGCTCCGCAGCTGTGGAATGCAGTGGCCGGGGAGGAGCTCCACACATTCTCTCATCCACACATAGTGCGTTCCGTGGACTTCGACCCCGACGGCAACAAGCTGCTGACGGGAAGCAATGACAAGTCACTCCGGATCTTTGACGTCAACAAGGTGGACGCTGGTAAGCCTCTGAGAACACTGAAAGGGCTTCAACAATCCATAACAGTGGTGCAAAATGTGTCTGGTAGTAAAGGGACACTAAAGAGGAATAATTGTGCAGAAACCATCGATGACGGTTGTCAGTGTAAGCTGTTAGCCTGAACAAGCGAACGAACCAACTAACGTATGAGTGACAGTTCCTCCCTCCTGCTTCCCCTTGCAACTCAGTGGTGTGAGAGACATGCCCTTTCCCTCAGCACCTTTGTATTGCAAGTTCGACCTCTGCTCATCGACCGCCACCGACCACGAAAATGGACAAAAGAAGAAAAGATAGCTGTCGCTTTTTAGTAAGTTGAGCTGTGTTAATTGCCCTTTTACAATAGTCTCTGGTCAATAATTCATACTGAGGTGGCTAAAATGTCTGAAATATCCGATTTGCCAGAAAATAAATTACATTATTCCAGAAATTGTCACAAAAGCTTGTCACTACATTGCTCGCCTATGCAGGTATGCTTGCGTTTGACCTGGTCAGATAGTCAAGGTGGGGTCAACAATGTATGCATTGAATTTCCATCTCCTGGCAACCTAGAAAGAGGTCAGCTGCGTTCAAGTAGCGGAATGTTCGTGTGTTTCTTTGTGACAGTCATTGCCCAGCACTTCATCGCCACCCTTGTTGGCGCGGACATCGAGGGTGGATTTGGCTCCACTTAGAGCTTCTTGACGATTATCAGTGACAAGAATTCTTTATATCAATCAAAGCAATCAATCTTCGACTACTTGGTTATCTACAGCTAAGTTCTGCCCCAAAACACAACAAACTCTTATCCGTCCAATTTAATAGTATGCCTCAATCATCTGGAATCCTCATCAGAAAAATGAAATAAAGGTGTTGGAATCAGTACAAGAAGAAGTTAGATTTATCTGCCGCTATCATAACAAATTTCTCACCTTCTTCAAATCTTCCAGACTTGTATTTAACCATACTTCGGGAACATCATCACATCGAATGTTTGAAATTTTCGCACAATTTTGTAAATTCACCACAGTGCACTTCACCTGACTATATTACTTTTTTTCTGCACCCTTCAGGAACTGGACAGTACCATTATGTCAATAATATACCATATACTTCTCATACAAACATATTTATATAGAGTTTATTTCCCCATATCATTCAGTGGTGGAATGCCTTGCCTAGAAATGTTTGTGAATTGCCTTTAAATGAATTTCTAGCAACCATCGAACACTTGTACTAGTATGTACAATTTATTGTTTTATTATTTTCTAACCAACTCCTGCTATAGTGCAGGTTGGGTTGCAGTGCGTACAAAATGAAACAAAAAGAAATTGCCTGAGACAGCATAAGCATTTAACAGTAAATCAACAAATGCTGGGCACCAGGAATTTAAACAACAAATCAGAAGCTTTGTGAATGCAGCCTTTACAACATAATAAGTTGGCTTAGCTTGTCTAAAAATTTAGGTGCCCTTGGTGGCTACAGGATTCACTAGCCTTTGCTAGTTTAAGCTTCGTAAAAGGCACTGGCAACGTGGCTGACGGCCATGCCAGTGATCATGTAGAAAGAAAATCTGGTGATATGTCATAACAATATCGTTCTGCTGAACTTGGGGGGCCAAATTGACACTCGGTCAGTCACGCAGGCAGAGTCCTTATTATTATAGGAATGCAGAATTTTGTTCGTTCTTATTGTTAAGTCTGCGGGGCCAGTAATGGTGTTGCGAAGCTGTCCAAGTTATCTATCAGTGACTGCAAAGCAGAGATAGACACAATGCTAGATTACATTATGGTAACAGGTAAGTAGCTCATCAGTGAAAACCTAAGTTTTGTGCTGTGTATACTGGAAAAACATTTGTCACATTTGTTCGTGAGAACATTGTGAACCGCTCCATACAGTTTATTTTCCATGTTACTGAAGTATTGCAGGGTCCCTTGAAGTTTCCTAACTTTGTTTTGCCTGCTTTGTCTTGACTTCTTATTATGAATGGGAGGCTGTTGCTCAGTCCGTCTCTGGTTACCAATTCGATTTTGCTTGCGACTAAGCTAACCATACTTTGCATCTTAGTTAGCAGAATTTATTGTATTGCACAGCAGGTTCACCTCGCGCTTCAAGTGCTGTGTGGTGTAGACTTGCCTCAGGTATACTGGAGACGAAAAGGAATTAGCTCAGTCGATCAGTGACAGGAGCAGTGAAATTTTGATGCTTGTAGTTACTGTGTAGGAATCGGCTGATAGTGGGGGTGCGGAGCTCTGCCCATGTGGCAGATATACAGCAGCTTTCAAGCGATTGTGAATCTTTATCCCAATCTTTCCATTTTGCGTATGTATGCTGGCCAGGAGTTATTCTTTTCAAGCAGCAACTTTGTAAAGAACTGCTCTTGAGAGCGAGGAGTAGGAATAGCCTTGTACTCATGCTTTCAGTTTTTCATCAGCACAGCATCCCACATTTTCAGCACCTCAATCGCTGGTCACTACTGCTGTTTTCATTGCTTCAGTACACTGCATTCTGTTACGTGCATAGCAAGCAATGCTATGAATTGTTGGAGCAACTTTTCACACTACCTTGCATTCGTGACCAAAATATTGTGTGCTGTGCTCCTAACCTTAATAGCTTGAATACTTGTAGGCATGCAGCGACCACAGTACTAGTGTAGCTTTTGCAGCATTGCTTGTTAACTACAAAGTAGAATATAATAAATATAGCCTATTTTTGTTAATTTGGCCTCACTGGGGCTGCAATATTGTTCCACTTGAGACTGGGTTTTGTGCGCCTCTTTTTGTCCCTCTGAGGGGCAAAGCGGAAGTAGCCGAGGTCAGATGTCGATGATGTAACAGGACGCGAAAGAAAGTGAAGTGAGACCAGGACAGGAATGGAGCATCTTTTGCAGAGGCAAATGTGCTACGAGCAGATCAGGCTCTGTAGAAAATAGAGAACAGAAAGTAGGGCCCACTAATGGAGAAAAGTAACGAAGATGTGGTTTGAAATACATCAACACTTGTCCTATCAAAGCTTCCTATCACACGGTAAAAGGTATGAATCAACTAGCCCAGCAACAAGTGTTGACAGATGTTGAGTTGACCACTGGACGGTCTCCCATCCCAGAGCCCACTGTGCTGAAAGGACATACATCTGCCATCAAGAAAGTGCTGTTCCTGCAAGACGAAAAGCGCTTTGTTTCTGCATCGGATGACAAGACAGTCAGGTAACTGCTGTTTTGACTAAACTATGAACAGTCGTAGGACATTGATGAGGCATCATTAGAACTGTTATGTTTGTGAAGT